>NC_084525.1:30332135-30644635 GCF_024500275.1 Phycodurus eques
TTCATATGCACCAGCTCCCGCATTTCAAATGTAAAAAACAAATCACAGAGGATCAGGCTTATTTAATTGTGACAACCAAAATCGCGATCACAATTGAAATTCAATTAATTGTGCAGCCCGACCGCACAGCAAATACACAAATCATCTACATATGGACTGTATCTTCTTCTGTACATGTAGACTGTTACATTTGTGAAAAACATGAAAAAAAATTATTTTGTTATCATTTTGACATTGTGTTGTGTCCATGTGTTTGTTTTCTTGTTTTTCCATCTCGGCCAATCAGCACAGTGATCTAGCCAGATCCACTTAGGGCTGATGTCATTAAGCTGCTCAGTGCAGTGCAGCACGTGGAATGCTGAGCGATGCACTGCGGGAAGGTTTGCATGTAACTTTGTATCTCAGTACTCAGGGCTGCGTCTGTGACCATGTGTTTTTGCAAACATGTTACTATAGGTACCTAACGGAATACGAGAAATAAAGTTTTTTTCTTTTTTTTCTTTTTCAAGCGTGTGAAAAGGAAACATGGAGTGCACTGGAGAGGTAACTGGTGTAATGAAAACATATGAAAGAAGCATGAGTGATAAACGTAACATGTAAATGACGAAATGATGTTTCTGATGGACAACAATCAAGCAACATTAGGTAAAACTGATTAACGTGTGAAAGAATTATATCTGGTTCTGGTGTTTAAAAGGTTAATACAATCTATGTAGGAATATGGTAATGTTAAGAGTTTTTCTGTAATGTATCGTTTTGTTGTTGATACAGTAACTGTTTTTTTTTTTCTCATAGATGTTGAATGAAAGTATATCCACTAATTAGATTGTTCAATTGTAGAATTGTAGTTCCCGCCAAGTGGCAAGATTATACTGGATTTGCCCCCTGTGCACAGCCAGTCAGGATGGATAGAGCGACATTGCTGTGAGAGTGGATGGATAGATGGACAGAGAGTAGATGTATACTTTTAATTCAAATTGGAAGCAAATTGACGTGACTTTTCCACGAAGATGCACATACAGTACTTACAGTACGTGTTTTGACCGAGTTGTCTATAGTAATAGTGTTACTGTATAGTAAAAAAAGCTTATGTACTTAAATTAAACGCAGTCAGACTAGACAGTGATCCTTGCAACTTAGTTCAAGGGCAATGGCAAGTGGCCAGGAATTTAGTTTCCTTTTATATTCAATGTACAGTACACACCGACCAGCCACAACAACAAACAAAATCATCAAAATATTAGACAGTGTTCATTATAACTGTATGCAGTGTACATACATATAAAGTATACCGTATATTGCTGGTATGAGATTCTTTTTCTATTACACATGCTTAATATACAAATTGAGTTTTGTTAGTTTTTTTTCAGTTGTTACTAATGTTATTTCTGAAATTCCCCCACCAAGTACAAACACTGTATTAAGCCCACACTTATGTGTTGTGCTTTAGGATATTCTTTAGGTCGTATGTGATGTTTATCAGATCATTCAAAGATGTTTGTTGGTAAAGCATCCTGTGAAAATATATGACAGTCATCATCTGTAAAGAATAACGAATATCAAAGTATTTTTGGTGGTCCCATCTAATTCTATGCCTTTTCTATGTTACTGAGTAAATCACCCCATGTCTGTTGTGACAGGTGACACCCCAGCTAATGATGGCTGTGGGCACAGCAGTGATTGGCTCTCTCCAGTTCGGCTACAACACTGGTGTCATCAATGCGCCTCAAAATGTGAGTATAAATTCAAGTCGAGTTTATTTCTATAGCCCTTAATCACAAAAGAGTCTTAAAAGGCTTCACAGGCCCACAGTTGAAAAAGATTGACGACATCCCCTAATCTAAACACCACAATCGGGCAAGGAAAAAATTCAGAACCCCATTTGCATTTGGGTAAAAAAGAGGAAACCTTGAGAAGGGACCGCAGATGGTGGGGATCCCCCTTTAAGGAATGACCAGGCTGCAATGGGTATTGAGTGGGCAACATTTATCACATAGTATGTGCTGTACAATGTTAATTAAGAGGGCATAAGAGTCCATTTAAATAGACAAAGCACTGAAGGTAGAGGCCTCAGGACAGTGGTTCTGCCTCAGGACCTGGCCCGGCCGCTCAGAGCACAATCCACCACAGCAACTGCTCCGGAGAGGTGGTCCACCTCAGATTTTGTACCAGTTGGTTGGTACAGAATCCATACAGCAACAGCCTCAGATTCGGTCATCGCCACCCAGCCCTCTCTCCAATCCAACTCAAAATAATCAAGGGGATTAATGTACAATCCATTTTGCACTGCAATGCTGTGATTGATTTATTTATTAACTTTGCATTTTACAGTAAGAAATTCTGAGAGAAATTAAGCCTTAGACCCCAGGGATGACCCAGGACACGCTGGAGAGACTATGTCTTTCGGCTGGCCTGAGAACGCCTCGGGATCCCCCCGGAAGAGCTGGGGAGAGGGAAGTCTGGGCGTCCCTGCTAAAGCTACTGCCCCCGCGACCCGACCTCGGATAATCGGTAGAAAATGGATGGATGGATGCATCGGTGGATTTCAATCTGAACACACTTCTCTCAATCAATCTGAACCTCTCGTTCTTCCGCCTACTTGCAAAAGATGTGTTTCGATGTACGCAGTTTGACGCTTGCACTTTGCGTGCTAATGTGAGTCACTGAGAGGGTTTAACTCCAATTTGAAGTGACATGGAGCAGTGCAATAATGGGATTATACAGTGCAATGTTGGCATCTTAAAGGATTACCAAATTGAATGTTGGACTTATATTTGGAGTCCTGTTCTAACTATCATGTGGCAAAAAATCGTATGAAAACCTACGACAGAACAATAATAAGTAGGTTGACAGTGTGGTGCACTGAATGGATATATGTTATGTTAAAGTGATATGACTCGACTCAACTGAGAGACAAGCTTAGTATTTTGGGGAGGAGCTAAATTTAGCCTGGGTTGTTAGGGTCGTGGGCATGCTGGCGCCTATCTCAGATGACTGTGGCCAAAAGGTGGGGTACACCCTGAACTGGTCGCCAGCCAGTCGCAGGGCTCAGTCCTTATCCCCTGCAAATAGCATGGGAATACTGTACTGTATTTCCAAGTTTTATGCATTACACCACACACAGAACTAAACTGCATCAACATTTAAATGTTAATTCTGTAGCCCCAATTCACAACAGAAGTTACCTCAAAGCACATTGAGCAGGTCAAAAATCACACATAATACATTAAAGAAAACCATCTGAACCCCACATGAGCGAGCACAGGGGATGAACGAGAGAACAATGGGCACAACAACAGTCGTATCAACAACAGTATTCACATGTTGACAACAGAGCTCCATGATGCCAAGGAACAAGCATCTCTGTAGTTGAAATTCCATGTGTCTCATTTGACCCGTTAACTTGTCAGTCAAGTTAGTCAAAGATCTCTGCGATTCAACTCCTTCATGTAGAGCAGGATAAAGAGTGCCAGGTTAATCTGACAAACTATGTCAACTCTTTGCACCTCGTAGGGGCTCACTAGCCAAACTAGCTCAAGGTGATCAATCAGATCCAATGTTATTCCGAAGACTCAGAAACGCAAGAACGCACTTCACCCCGAGATGGGATACTGGCGCCTCAATCTGGAGCTAAGTATAGTGGTTGGATGTTTGCCCAAATGAGCTACATGGGTATGCTGTAGTGAGATACTGATTGACTAGATATAACACACACGGTAGGTGCGAATGTTAGTGCAAATGGTTGTTTGTTTCTGTGTGCCCTGCGATTGGCTGGCGACCAGTTCAGGGAGTACCACGCCTCTCGCCCAAAGATAGCTGGGATGGTGTCCAGCCCGCCCGTGACCCTAGTGAGGATAAGCGGGACGGAAAATGGATGCATGGATGGATAACACACACGCCTGCACGTATGCAGGCGCGCGCACACAGACACACACACACACACACACACACTCAGACCTGGATTTTGCTTGAAGTTGAAAATGCCACCTTTGAAAAGGTTGTGGGCTTTTCAATGTCTCTTTGGTTCGCTGCCTACATATTGTGTTATTTCCCTGCGCCTTCAGATCGCAGAATGAGCTCAGAGTCCAAGTGCTCTTGCTGTTTCTTGGTGGAGTGATGGAAGGTGCCATCATCTGATTGAGACCTCAACTTGAAGGAGGACTGAATGGCCTCCCTAATCTTATAATCACAGTCTGTCCATATCCAATCATAAATGTGACATTAGGATCGACTTTGTAGCATGGTGGTGGATAATTCTGCAGGACTCTCCCGGCAGACGCAAATATTTGGTGCTGTTGTGATGAGAACATTTGGTCCAGGCTACAGTCTGAGATATATTTAAGTCACACCTACAGGAGAGCTCTTTACACATGATTATGTTATGACAGCTTCATAGAACTGTGACCTTCAGCATTCACGAGGGCAACTCGCAGAGGACTGTGAAGCTGCCAAGATGTCACTCGCTACAACAAATGTTCTGGAGTGTCAATAAAAAAATATGGATTGCTTCTTCCAGTTTGGGGGTTAAGTTCTGCCTGAAGTTGAGGAATGTAGGTGTCTCTTGGTCTTGTTCACAAGTCTGGAATTGATATGGATCACTGTGGTCTGCAGTGGTGCATTTTCCAGAGTGTTCTGGAGAGAAGGGAGTTGAGCTGTTCTGACCCCCGCCTTTTGTCACAAGCTCTGAAAAGTAACAAACAGGATGAGGTCACAGATATAAGCAGCCTATTCGGTCACAGGAGGTCTCAAATGACTGTTTGAGTTAGGGTGAGGAGCTTGTTTAGACGGAATGAACGTAGAGAAGTGCCTCTTCTTCACATTGAGATGAGCCAGATGAAGTGTATCGGTCATTTAATACAGATGCCTCCTGGATGCCTCACTTCTGAGATCTTCCAGGGTGTCCAACTGGCCTGGGAAGGCCTCGGTGACCTTCCAGTGGAAGGTGGCCAAAGACTCAGAAGTGTGGGCATTGCTGCTGAGACTGCTGCCCCTCCAACCCTCAAGATAAGAGGAAGACAATTATGGTTTTGTAACTTTTTCAATTGCATACTTCAACCATCACAGTTTTTTTCAGATTCCCCATTCAGGAAATATATTTCGGGAAATCAAAACAATCCAAACACTGTGTGTGCGTTGTGGGTGCGTGCGTGTGTGTGTGTGTGTGTGTGTGTGTGCGTCTGTGTGCAAAGAATAAAGAGGTTGCAGAGACAGAACATTTCCTCTCAATTCATATAGTACTTTCTTCAAAATGGTCCTCCAAGGATCAAGAATTATACCTCAGTTTACTAACCCTCTTTTAGTCTTGCTGAAATTACCCTTTTTTGAGGGGTTGACCCTGAGCTGGATGCACGTTGACACATAAATCTAAAAAAGCAAACGTGAAGTGCAAAGCCCATGTTTTCCCTTGTCGAGACAGCACTTCATCACTAAGACTCTGAACTTGTCAATTATTATGCTGATCTGTGTATGTGTTGCATGCAGTGAAGACATCGTCAACCAAAAAAAAAAAACACGGAGGTTGCATCAACAACACCGAGCAATTTAAGTATGTGCCGCTTATCAAAAGCTAAAGCTGCTAGCTAACACTAATTTGTGCATCCAACAAAACTCAATGCAGCACTGCTTACTTTTGTCATTTTTTTTTAACGTTTATTTACCCAGGTAAGACAATTGAGAACAGATTATCATTTGCAATACCAACCTGGCAGCACACAGCAGAGTAAAACAAAGAACCAAACTTTTGGCTTTGGCATGAGAGTGTTTCAGACAGTGTAGTCCGAACATTGCTTGAAAATGGCAGATCTTTGCCCAGCTTAGCTGTTAAGTCACAGGTGGAGAAACCTGGTGAGGGGAAGGTTAATATGTAAATTTAGAGCTTGCTCACAGACACATTTTCTGAAATAGGCAGATAACTAAAGTTGTACATGTCGTCGTGAGGCCTGGACTGAAACTGAAAAAAAACTGAAATATTACACAGCCATAAGTATTCAGATCCTTTGCTAAGTATTTAGTAGAAGCACCCTTTTGAGCTAATACAGCCATGAGTCTTTTTGGGAATGATGCAACAGGTTTTTCACACCTGGATTTGGGGATCTTCTGCCATTCGTCCTTGCAGATCCTCTCCAGTTCTTTCAAGTTGGATGGTGAACGTTGGTGGTGAGCCATTTTCAGGTTTCTCCTGAGATGCTCAATTGGGTTTAAGTCAGGGCTCTGGCTGGGCCATTGAAGAAGTCGTTGTTCTGAAGCCACTCCTTCTGTATTTTAGCTGTGTGCTTAGGGTCAATGTCTTGTTGGAAGGTGAACCTTCGGCCCAGTTTGAGATCCTGAGCACTCTGGAGAAGGTTTTTGTCCAGGATATCCCTGTACTTGGCCGCATTCATCTTTCCTTTGATTGCAACCAGTTGTCCTGTTCCTGCAGCTGAAAAACACACCCACAGCATGATGCTGCCACCACCCTGCTTCACCGTTGGGACTGTATTGGACAGGTGATGAGCAGTGTCTGGTTTTCTCCACACATACCGCTTAGAATTAAGGCCAAAAAGCTCTATCTTGGTCTCATCAGACCAGATAATCTTATTTCTTACCATCTTGGAGTCTTCAGGTTTTTTTTAGCAAATTCCTTGCAGGCTTTCATGTGTGGAGAGGAGAGGCTTCCATTGGGCCACTCTTCCATAAAGCTCCGACTGGTGGAGGGCTGCAGTGATGATTGACTATCTAGAACTTTCTCCCATCTCCAGACTGCATCTCTGGAGCTCAGCCACAGTGATTTTTGGGTTCTTCTTTACCTCTCTCATCAAGGCTCTTCTCCCCCGATTGCTCAGTTTGGCCAGACGGCCAGCTCTAGGAAGGGTTCTGGTCGTCCCAAATGTCTTCCATTTAAAGATTATGGAGACCATTGTTCTCTTAGGAACCTCAAGTGCAGCAGAATTTTTTTTGTAACCTTGGCCAGATGTGTGCCTTGCCACAATTCTGTCTCTGAGCTCTTCAGGCAGTTCCTTTGACCTCATGATTTTCATTTGCTCTGACAGGCACTCTGAGCTGTAAGGTCTTATATAGACAGGTGTGTGGCTCTCCTAATCAAGTCCAATCCGTATAATCAAACACAGCTGGACTCCAATGAAGGTGTAGAACCATCTCAAGGATGATTAGAAGAAATGGACACCAACCGAGTTAAATATGAGTGTCACAGCAAAGGGTCTGAATACTTATGACTGTGTGATTGTTCAGTTTTTCGTTTTTAATAAAGCTGCAAAAATTTCAACAATCCTGTTTTTTTCTGTCAATATGGGGAGCTGTGTGTACATTAATGAGGGGAAAAAAATAACTTAAATTATTTTAGCAAATGGCTGTAAAACGACAGAGTGAAAAATGTAAGGGGGTCTGAATACTTTCCGTACCCACTGTATATATATATATATATTTATTTATTTAAAAATAATTTTGCGATGTTTTGATTCAGATCATTGAAAATTTCTACAATGAGACATGGACCAGCAGGTTTTCCGAGCCCATCTCCCACACCACACTAACAGCTCTGTGGTCCCTCTCTGTGGCTATCTTCTCTGTGGGTGGAATGTTTGGTTCCTTCTCAGTTGGCCTCTTTGTGAACTGCTTCGGCAGGTAGGAGTCCTGTGTCAATTAATATTGAGCCAATTAGGATAAAATGAAATGAAATAAAATAAAATAATTTGCGTTTTTCTTCCTGAAGGAGGAACTCCATGCTCATGGCCAACGTGCTCGCTCTCATCGCTGCTTTACTCATGGGCTTCTCCAAGCTGGCAGCTTCATGGGAGCTCCTCATCATTGGGCGCTTCACCGTGGGCCTGTATTCTGGCCTGTCCACTGGCTTTGTGCCCATGTACGTAGAGGAAATTTCCCCTACGTCTCTCCGTGGAGCAATGGGCACTTTACATCAGTTGGGTGTCGTCATCGGTATCCTCTTGGCACAGGTAAATTACTTCATCATCAAACAACTACATCGTTCCACCGCTATATCACACATTTTCTAAGCTATCATTTTTATGGGTCTTTACTGCGTAGCTTCTTACTGTAATGCCTTTATATATGGGAAAGGGGAGCGACAGTCGCCGACGCAACCTTTACCATCTATTGTTGGCCACAGTTCAAGTCTGCTCCTTTGGAACAGCCTGCCAGAGGGCATCAGGACTGCAGAAACTGTTGATGTTCAACAATGATGAGGCTCAAGTTCTTACAATATTTACAACCCCAATTCCAATGAAGTTGGGACGTTGTGTTAAACATAAATAAAAACAGAATAAAAAAACATGTTTAACCTATATTTAATTGAATACACTACACAGACAAAATATTTAATGTTCACACAGATAAACTTTATTGTTTTTAGCAAATAATCATTAAGTTTGAATGCTATGGCTGCAGCACGTTCCAAAAAAGCTGGGACAGGTGGCAAAAAAGACTGAGAAAGTTGAGGAATGCTCATCAAACACCTGTTTGGAACATCCCACAGGTGAACAGGCTAATTGGGAACAAGTGGGTGCCTCTTTGTGAACAAGTGCGTGAGAAAATAGTCGAACAGTTTAAGGACAATGTTCCTCAACGTACAATTGCAAGGAATTTAGGGATTTCATCATCTACGGTCCACCATATCATCAAAAGGTTCAGAGAATCTGGAGAAATCGCTACATGTAAGCGGCAAGGCCGCAAACCAACATTGAATGCCCGTGACCTTCGATCCCTCAGGCGGCACTGCATCAAAAACCCGACATCAATGTGTAAAGGATATCACCACATGGGCTCAGGAACACTTCAGAAAACCAATGTCAGTAAATACAATTCGGCGCTACATCCGTAAGTGCAACTTGAAACTCTACTATGCAAACAAAAGCCATTTATCAACAACACGCAGAAATGCAGCCGGCTTCTCTGGGCCAAAGGTCATCCTAAAATGGACTGATGCAAAGTGGAAAAGTGTTCTGTGGTCCGACGAGTCCACATTTCAAATTGTTTTTGGAAATTACCAAAGAGGAAATAAAGAGGAAACAAATACCGAATGCGCAAAGTTTGTCGTTAGAATTATTAATAAATTGACAGAGACAAACTATAATTAGTGAGGTCATAATGACTTTTCCTTTTTGCCATCGAGTCAGGTGCAGTACGTTGAAGTTGATATTTTACTACATTTCAGGAATTCACAGGATTGTTATAACCAATCTGACCTAAGTATTATGAACAACAACAATGAACAATGTTATTAGTCCGTGATTGACAGAAATTCCTTACATTCAATACATAGAAATAAGGACTGGTGTAATATGGACAAAATAATATTTTTTTTTATTTTTTATTTACTATACTTGGGATACTAACTTTCTGTGGCTATATTATGTCATTTTTAGTCACTTTTTCCTCACTGTACTAAATGTACTTAGCGTATTTTCACGACTATAAGGCGCACTTAAAAGTCTTAAATTTTCTCCAAAATGGACGGGGCACCTTATAATGCGGCGCGCCTTTTGTGTGCACCGAGTTCCGAAATCTATAAATGTTGTTGTGTGATGAGCGCTCCGCTTGACTGACTGGGAGCATTTCCCGTCGAGACGCTGCTTATACAGAGGAAAAGCGGACGTGGCTGAGGACAGCAAGCGGCCGTAAAGGGGGAAGGGTGCGCGTGAAGGAGGACGCTAAAGGCACGCCCCCAGCAGGTATATAGCGCCGGTCAAGCCAGCCTCCACTCGTAAAGTAGCAATCAAGCCAGCCGCCCCCAATTTTGTTCATACGAG
Organism: Phycodurus eques; assembly: GCF_024500275.1. Taxonomy (NCBI): domain Eukaryota; kingdom Metazoa; phylum Chordata; class Actinopteri; order Syngnathiformes; family Syngnathidae; genus Phycodurus; species Phycodurus eques. Next base: position 30,341,897 of record NC_084525.1, read on the forward strand.
GCATTACGGTAATAAGTCGCCAACTCGCGGCGATAGACACCTTCAAAATAAAAGCTTCCTGGCGTGTTTGATTGAGAACTTTCTCAGCTGTTCATTTCGGATACAGAAGATGAGGACTTTGATGGATTTGTGGATGAGGATTGGTCAAAAAATAACGTGAGTACATTGTTAAATACTTCAATAAAGTACAACCGAACTCAGTTTTGCTCCCGCTGCCTTTTTAAAAACATTGTTTTAGTGTGCATGCATGCTACCGTATGTTTTAAGCTAGCGTATGTTTTAGCATGCCTGCTGCGCCCAATACTACGGTGCACCTTATGTATGTGTTAAATACAGAAATAGAACCCGTAACTTAGACTGCACCTTTTAATACGGCGCAGTCTAAATAAGGTCGTGAAAATACGGTAATTTATATTTATTTATTTATTTAGTATTATAAATAAAAATATAAAATGAATTCGGTAAATAGGTATTACCCCATTCTGCATTAGTATGTACTGATTTCAAATGCCCATTTACTAATAAAATCTTCTTCTTTTTTTAACCTAATATTTGGATCAAGTTGAATGGCTGATACATTTCTGTGCTGAAATATACTGTAGTACAACAGTCACTTGGACATAAGGTGACACAAAGCATATTTTTGCCATTTATGTCAAATTATTTGTATTATTTTGTCAAACTTTCACATATTTATATAGAAGGATATAGTAAATGAGGATGAAAACTCAATTGAATTGAATTGACATTGCAGGTTCATATAAACTCTCACAGTGACCCACTTTATGTCAGGTGCGGCCTCATTTAATAACGACAAAACAAGAACAGCACTCAGTCGTGTGCAGACTCCCACCAAGGCTGAATAATCCCAAATAAATCAGTTTTGACTTTTTTGAGTAATTATGAAGTGCAAAGGTCATATCAGAATCAGAAACATCTTTATTTGCCAAGTATGTCCAAAACACACAAGGAATTTGTCTCCGGTAGTTGGAGCCCCTCTAGTACAACAGACAGTCAATTTACAGAACACTTTGGGGACATAAAGACATTGACAAAAAACAATTGTGCAAAAAGATGCAGAGTCCTCTAGCACTTAGAGCAGTTCGAACGACTAATATTGCAATAGTCCGGTGCAATGACCATTGTGCAAAGGGCGCTGAGACTTCAAGGAGTGTATCCGGTTTAAAGTGACGAGTAGTGCGATCATCTGGGACAATGTTGGTTGTGCAAATGTTACAGATACTCCTCAATCAGTGTGCAAATGGAGCAGATGCTACTCTGGCATGAGTGGCCAGTATATGCAAATAGTGCAGCATGGCAAGACAACTACAGTGAGTGCACGAGTAATACGTAATTGGCCCCACAGAAATGTGGCAACGAACTCAAGTCAAAAAATGTCCAGCTTGTTGTAATGGAATTATAGGTTAGCTGTTTAAGAAGTTGATCGCAAGAGGGAAGAAGCTGTTGGAATGTCTACTAGTTCTAGTTTGCGTTGATCGGTAGCGCCTACCCAGTTTCACTCCACACACGGATCCACTCCTGCCCTATCTCTGCAGTTCAATCTGCTAAGGGATTTGTTTTGGTTATGCACAAATGCTGACCGCTGTAAAATTTGGTCTTTTGAGCGCAACAGTATTAGCCCTCACCCATTAAATAAAAAAAACTGTACATATTACAGATACTGTTCTACACCTGCTGGTGTGCGTGCAGTAATCTGGAAGTTGAAGTTGCATAAAGGGTAAAGTTCATTGATGATGATCAAAAGTAGACTGTATACCAAACTTAAGCTAAAGCTAAACTCCAGCAGTTCTAATTTCCATTTGCCAGTCTATGACATTTCCCTGCGTATGTTAGCATTAAACTAACATTTGTGTTAGAGATCTTCAGGTGTGCTGTGGGAAATTATCCAATTTATTTGAATTGGTCCAAAAACAATGATTTATTTACTACAAATAATGTTTATTTGTTCATCAATCTGTGCTACAGACATATACTGACGGGTAGAATATTTACAGTAAATGGTCTCCCACTGGATTGCATAAGGTACAATTATCCTGTGTATCCACCTGGTGATTTCAGACTGAGTACATTTCAGATGAGATCATCGTCATTTTAGTTTTCATTCTTGTTGTGACAAGAAGAAAGCAAAAATGAAAAAGACATGCATCCTTGCTCAAAGAGATTTGAGGTTTTCTTGACCGAATCAAGGTAAAATAAATAACATAAATAAATGTAATTTTTGAGTGGCGGCGTGCGGGGATGTTTTCTAAAGTAAAATATATGCCTCGGCTCAGTAAAGGTTGGGAAACACTGTTAAACTAACGATAATGGCAGTGATGTTGTGTTGACGCATTTTCAATGAACATTTATGACAAATAAATAGCTTAAAGAGAGAACTCTTGACTTCTCATTTCGATAATTGTTCTGCCAAACTAAAAACAGCACATTGAAGAAGGGCAGAATACATACAAATACATATTTTTAATGTATTTGACCTTATTTATGCAGATAAGAAAATTGGGAACAATTTTCATTTGCTGTGTCGACCTGGCAAATATGATAAGAAATATGAGCGAAAACAAAGACTGCCAACCTTACTGTAGGAAATAAACGAATGGCGAATGGAAATAAAAAATACTGTTTGTGCCACAATAAAATATGCACAACAAAAATAATACGTCACGTTTTAGACATGATGAGGGTGTGCTCTTGAGCAGAGCAGATCTGAATGCTCCAGTTTGTGTGGATTTGCTTTAAAAACTTCAACAGTTAAACAGGGCTTAACCGGCGGTGAAAGGTTATGGCTTACAGTCCAAATTGTACGATATACAGTATAGTTTTTAATGAATTTGGACTGAAAGGAACAGTAAGCTCAAATCTATTGGGTTCTAGTTGGAATAACTGCTGTAAGATACTCCGGAAGAACAACAGCTACATGATGTATCATGTATGTAACAATGTCCCTCATATGTTGCGCAGCTTTTGGGGATTGAATCCATCATGGGGAACGCCTCCCTCTGGCCCCTGTTGTTAGGGTTCACGCTACTGCCAGCCATTGTGCAGTCTGTCCTGCTGCCCCTCTGCCCTGAGAGCCCGAGATACCTCCTCATCAACTGCAACAAGGAGAGCCAAGCCAACAGCGGTGAGACACCCAAAAATATACTCAGACAAATACAGTATGTATTTGCAGTACTGTACACATTATTGGTTGCATGAGTAAAAAGGTGATCAAAATGGAATAAATGGCAATAAGATATTCACGTATTACATTACCCATACTGGTAAAAAACAAAAAAATGCTCACACTTACTAATTGTCATTCTAATATTAATAGAATAAAAATTCTTTCAGCAAATCATTTGACAAACAAAAAAATGTATTTATGACTATGATTACTATGACGATGATGATTATTATTATTACTATTAAATTGTGCACATCCATATTTAGTGATGTGACTGTGTTCATTCAACCCTATGTTGATTACATCTGTGATCATACGAATTTGACAAATGTACAAAACAAAACAATAACCAATTAGGTTCATCTTATGAAGCCATCAAACTTCTCTGGCACTTTTCCTCATTATCATCATTCCTCATTGTGGGTGAGCTGGAGTCTATCCCAGCTTACTTTAGGCGAGGGGCGGCGTACACCTTGGACTGGTCACAATAGACTGACTGGTTGGAGCGTGTTAGACAATTTAAATTTGAAGAATGTCAAAGCGGCCCCGGCATCCTTTGATTTTTCTGTTTGCTGCCCTTGGAGGAAAGGATTTGGACACAACCGACTTTAAAATGTCCATCGCTCGTCTGAATGTGACCGTGAATGGTTGTTTGGCTTCAGTATGCGTTCCGTGCGACTGGCTGACGACCAGTACAGGGTGCACCTGGCCTCTTGCCCAAAGTCAGCCGGGATAGGCTCCAGCTCACCAATGACCCAAATGAGGCCCCATAGAAAATGCATGGGCGGTGGTGTATTTATATTATGTACTTGAAATCTAACTTGAATTTATCCATTGTAAGGTTTGCACTTCCTACTTGTTTTGCAGTGTTAGTAAAGCTACGTGGCACCGACGACGTGAGTGAAGACATGGCGGAGATGAAGGAAGAGAGCCGACAGATGATGGCAGAGACAAAAGTGACCATATTAGAGCTCTTGCGCGCTCCTGTTTATCGCCAGCCTGTCCTTGTTGCTGTGATGCTGCAGCTCTCGCAGCAGCTGTCTGGGATCAACGCTGTAAGTTGGCCAGCAACTACTGTGTTCCATCCACTGCCGTGTGATCACTGGACAGAACATCAAGCGTCAAGTCAGCTGGGATTGACTTCATCTTGCCTGTAACCCTGAAAAGGATCAATGGTGGAGAAAGCAGGGGGATAAGCATACTGTACATTTGTGCATGCCATTCTGCTAAACGAGGACTAGTTCAGCTTCGTGATACATTATTAATCCTGATATGCAGTAGCAGTGATAATAAGGAGAATAGCACTAGTCAGTGGAGCGCGGACCCTCACCAAGGCCAAACGACTTCACGTGAGTAGTGGGCGGTCAGAGCCAGCAAGCTTTCAGAAGCGCTGACTGAAATTCACAACCTAATTCTAATATTTGTTCCATGAAATAGAATTCATTTATTCTCAACAGTCTACTTTCTTCATTTTGTAGCATTTCACTTGGCTGGCATTTGATCAATTGAAATTTGAAACACTTCTCTTGAAATGTCTTTACTCCGGTTCCTATTTGGCTAAATGTTTGCATAAAGCAACTGTTAGCATGTTAGCTTTACTTCAATTTCCCTTAGAATTAGTGGGCCTCCCCCAAAACAGAGGACGATGTACAATTCTTATCGATCTGCCTTACCACTTTGGCTCCTCAGGTTGTGATCTTTCTGTTGGTATGACAACTGTTAGCTTCTGACCAATTCTCATGATATTCGTATAGTATTAGTATCAACATTTGTAAATGTTCCAGTTCATGCTACGACACTTCAGTTTGATGTCAGATCTTCAGTCTTCACACTCAATTGCATTCTCTGGTTTTATTGTACAGTTGCTACATTTTGCATTATTTTGGCAGACTTTACTAAGTCATTTAATGCAAGCAGCCTCAGTCCCTCTCGTGTCCTCCCCTTTTAGGTGTTCTACTATTCTACCGGAATCTTTGCAAGAGCAGGTGTGTCCCAGCCTGTCTATGCAACCATCGGAGCAGGAGTAGTAAACACAGCATTCACAGTTGTTTCTGTAAGCAACAAAAAGTGTTTTGAAAATGTAATATTCTATGTTTAGAATGACAGCAACACTCTCTTTTTGCACAGTTGTTTGTGGTGGAGCGTGTGGGCAGAAGGCCACTGCACCTGACTGGTTTATTGGGAATGGCAATTTCCGCAATTGTTCTAACTCTTGCTCTGGCCTTGTTGGTAAGTGTATGAAATACTGCCACTATTCTTTTATTATTATGTTGCAGTTACTTCTTTTACGATGTGTTCCACTGTTCGGGCTACGTAGAAATTGGTTATTAATTCTATGTTAAAAAATAAAGTGAAGAAGTCATTGTAACAAGTGTCATATTTCTACTGAAAGCTACTGTGTCCCACAGGATCAATACAACTGGATGTCCTACGTGAGCATTGTGGCCATCCTTAGCTTTGTAGCCTTTTTTGAAATTGGCCCAGGCCCCATCCCATGGTTCATTGTGGCAGAGCTCTTTAGTCAGGGCCCCCGGCCAGCTGCTATCGCAGTTGCTGGCTTCTCGAACTGGTCTGCCAATTTTTTAATTGGCATGAGCTTTCCATATGTGGAGGTAAGGTTGTTGTTGTTGTTTTTCTCTAAATAAACATTCTGTCAAGTAGGCACACGTCTATCACTCTAAACACCCTCAATGCAGCTCATCCATCCATCCATTTTCCAAGCCGCTTATCCTCACTCGGGTCGCGGGCGTGCTGGAGCCCAACCCAGCTATCTTCGGGCAGGAGGCGGGGTACACCCTGAACTGGTTGCCAGCCAATCGCAGGGCAAATATAAACAAACAACCATTCGCACTCACATTCACACCTACGGGCACTTTAGAGTCGTCAATGAACCTACCATGCATGTTTTGGGGATGTGGGAGGAAACCGGAGAAAACCCACACAGGCACGAGGAGAACATGCAAACTCCAGACAGGCGAGGCCAGGGATTGAATCCCGGGCCTCAGAACTGTGAGGCAGACGCTCTAACCAGTCGTCCACCGTACCATCAATGCAGCTCAAATAACTCAATCATCTTGGATCAGACACAGTATCCTTCAAAATCAGTAGGGATATTTTTCCAACACAGCACAATAAGATGTAAGAACAAACTTAAATCCAAACAGTGCGCAACACAATAGGATAATGAAACAGATTGTAGACTCAATAAGCAATCATGTTTAATAGCAGTTTAATATTGTTCATTCATAATTTTTGAACCATTTGAACGTCTGTGCAGCCAATTTTATTTTTTTGTCCGAACAAGGAAGCAGCCGCTTCTCCTCTTCTCTAGAATCAAGTTGCTTGGCCGCAGTGCTTGTTTGTAGAACTGAAATACTGTTGAGAAAGACTTGCACTCTTTTCTGTGCTGTGCTGTACTACATTCAACTTGAACATTTGTGTTTGTCTCCCTTCAGCAACTCTGTGGCCCTTATGTCTTCGTCATCTTCACCGTTCTCCTGCTGGGTTTTTTCATCTTTACCTACTTCAAGGTGCCCGAAACCAAGGGACGTACATTTGATGAGATTTCTGCAGGCTTTCGGCAATCAACTGGTCGCGGTGCTGATAAATACTCGGCCTCTGAAGAGTTCAACACACTCAGGGGTGACGATCCTGACCTTTAAAGGATGTGCTCAAATTACATTATAATCCCAATTTATCAGGTTGTTAGGCTCAATTTCCTACTATGATTTGTAATTTTTTTTTGTCCATTCACAGACAGTCAAACTGGGTCAGACTGTTGTCTCAGTTTTGGTGCTAAAAATTACACGATCACACAGGACTGTTGTTTCACCCATCACACAAATACATTGTCCTATGACAATCCCATGAAAATAAACATACCAGCCCCGAAAAGTGGCTCTCGTTTGATCTTAGTTTTGTGTAATTGTTTGCGAGGTTGGTCATTAGGCAATGCAATGGTGTGTGTTCTAATTCAATTTGGTTGGTTTGGGATGCAAGAGACCTTGGCAGCCACAGGCAATACACCACTTTCAGCTTAATCAGGAAACAAAACAACAAGGGCTTTGCGATATGGCCTATATAATATATTCATTAATTCATCTTCCCTACTGCTTATCCTCACTTGGGTCGTGGGCCTGCTGAAGCCTTTCGCAGCTGACTCTGGGCGAGCGGCGGGGTACACCCTGAACTGGTCGCCAGCCAATCGCAGGGCACACACAGTAGAAACAAACATGCCTTCGCACTCAAATTCACACCTACAGGCCGTTTAGAGTCTTCAATTAATCTACCATGCATGTCTTTGGGATGTGGGAGGAAACCGGAGAACCCGGAGAAAACCCACACAGGCAAGGGAGAACATGCAAACTCCACAGAGGCGACGCCGGATTTGAACCCAGGTCCTCAGAACTGTGAGGCAGATGTGCTAACCAGTCGGTCACTGTGCCGCCTAACTATAAATGCATAAAATCTAAAATGACAATGGCATCATTCAAAACAAGTTTTTCTCCATGTTTTTATCCCCGTCTGTAATTTGCTGGCTTTATCCGAATACCAAAAGCTTTGAAAAAGTCCTATTTCAGCAAGATTTTTTGTTTTCTTTCTTCAAGCGTTAACTTGCATCAACTTCCACAGAAATTATTGTAATTTTTTTTATTTTTTTTACAGATAATGTAATAAGTCATTTTTGTCCTAACATGTAAGTAAATAAAGTCCTTAATAAATCAACATTGGAAATGGTTAACAATTTACCATCATAAAATGAACCATAAAACTGTATGACTTGGCTGGTCAATGTCTCTAGTCGAAGAGTAACCGTGCATCCCCTCCAGCTGTCTCATGGTCTTTTCTTATGTAGAAATGTACAGGTGAGGCAGGCAAAATAATTGCACTTTGGAAGCACATACGGTACCTCGGTCAAAAGTTTCCATCATGCTGATAAATCACTGCTTTTGCAACGCATTGGTGGGCACCGTGTCTTGGGCAACGTTCAGTGCAACCAACTCCACGATTTGCCTTTCCCCGGGCTCCTGTCTTGTCATTTGACAAACAATGTGAAAAAGATTCCGCTCATGTCTGTTTCTTAGCAGTTGCAATTTGTTTTTTAAAGTCGCTAAATATGAAGACAAAGTTGTTGATTTGGAATCTGTGACTGTACTTTAGTAAACTAGCTTCACACTGTTTGGGGCCAAGTGAGTGCAAGCAGTGCGCGTCAGCTTTGAACTATGGAAGCTGCTTAAAAAGTATTACAAATATCATCTTTCCTGACAAACAAACTTAATTAACTTAACTAAATTAATCATCCAGTCCTACCCTTAAACTTCCCATGTTTTTACTGCTGTCCCGAAAAAGGACAATTCATTTTGCAAAAGGAAGACTTACAAGCAATTAATTTTGGTACTTTCTCCCCGAACGTGAAACGTACTGGGAGGATTAGATGTGAGTATATTCATTTAGCACACGCAATGTGTTTTATCAAACCTGAGACAAATTGCGGTTGGTGATTTTGCATCGAGTCACTGATGATGTCGTGGTACACTCGCCTGACTTTGGTGCGGGCAGTGTGGGTTTAGTTCCCATTCAGTGACGGTGTGAATGTGCCCACAGCACAACTCCATTTGTCATTATTATTATTACTATTATATTAGTCTGAATGTTAGTAGTAATCATGTTGATGGTTGAGTTAAAATAAAACTGCATTTAAATCTACAGAGACCCAAAAATCCGAAGTTGTACAATTGAGGATGGATTAATAGTTATTGCTATGTGTTACCATCACCCCACACCTCTGTGCTTGTTCTGCTGCTGCAGTGCATACAGTACATACTGATAATATACACACAAAATAATTTTACGATGAGACGAGGCAAGAGAATACTTAGAAAAGTTTTCTAACTTTAATACACTTATGTCATAGATGCTTGCACACTTTTGTATAATTGCTATTAAAAACACATTTGACAGTAATTTAAAATGCTCAGCAAATGTAAACTCCAAAAACAACAACTAAAAACAAACAGAGGCTACATTTACACAGCAAGACATGATGCCCAATTCACTATGTTTTGTAAAATTCATTATTATAAAAACAAATAATATAGGTCGCATGAGCACGACTCACGCGTCCAGACTGCACTCGCATCTGATACATATCTCATTTATATCCAAATATAAAAGAAGCCTGGGTCAGAGATAAAAAATAAAAAATGTAACTGTACTGTTTACATTGACATGAAAAAAATCTGATACACGTCACATTGGGGGGGACAATATATCCTCCAGTGTGGACATAGTATATAATAGTTGGAGTAACATATGGCTCTCATGGATGAAAGAAATAAAGTTATAATATTATATGACATTATAAAGTTTTGCATTTTCTGTCTTTCTGACTAAAATCCTAAAAGTACAAAAGAAAACAAATACTGGACCGACTAAAAAATATTGTGAAGTAAACATTTTCTTTCTAATAGCAGCATTCCAAAATAGTTTTAGTGGTGCTTTTTTGTCCTACTGTAAAAACACATTAGCATCAGACTATGACGATAGTTCATGGGGTGGTGACTGTGGAGAAGCATCCAGCTGTTCAAACATGTCATCGATCACCTGCCACAGGCAGTTGTCCAATGGGAAGTCATTGTCCACCAGATTCACCAGGAAGTAGTTGTCATGGATGTATTTGATGATCATCCGAGAAGGTGACTCATCTTCGTACAGTTTGGCCCACTGCTCAATCCACAAGGCAAAGGCCTCATCCTGAGGGAACAAGCCCGTCATGAGGAACATTATGACACATCAATGCAGAGTTCACAAATACCTGAAGCACGTGTTCTTACCTTCCAGAACATAAAGCTGACTGGGTCCACAATGGTGGGCTGAACAATCTCTCTGCCAGGGAATATCCCCCACGTCACAGCATTAGGTTGCATGTCAGGAGCGTTGGTGAGGTTCTGGCCCTTTGTGCACAATATCTGTGGTTAATCTGCGCGTTGACCGAGAAAATCAGGAAAAGCGTGACTTTCTGTTCAAACTTACGTGCACGTTAACAATGTGGTAGTTGACACGGGGTTCATACTTCTTCAGTACTTCGAGGAGAGCAGACACATTTTCACTGGATGTGAAGAACTCCAGATAGGCCTGTTGGATAGAAATGACTGAAGCGATGCACTAATATACAGTTGCCATATGTATGCAACACTGCTTCATTTGAAGGTTCTGAGGATTGCAGCAAACACAAAGTGGTCATACCTTCTGAAAGACGTAGCCTCCAGGGGGGCCCCAGCCCACGATCGGGTCTGTGGAGGGCTTGCCGTTGATGTTGGGCTGGGAGTTGATTGTGAGCACGCCTCGTCTGTTCACTTTCTGCAGTTCGTCCTTCAGTAGGTTGGTTTCTTGGGCCAGAGGCTCATCATTCCACGGCATGCACATCACCTGGCAAAGAGGAATACATGATCTACAGTGCATGAGCAGCATAGGCCTTCTGGACCAGGGGTGGCCAAAGTATGGCCTGCTCCCTTCTTCAATCCGTCCCACTTTACATGATCAAGAGTTCTATAATATTTGTCGCATTAATTTAGTTGTTTTTTTACCCTAACATTGGTTAAATAAAATGTATTTATTGATGTTTTTATTCACGTAAAACAATTGGTTAACTGATTTATTGTTAATTTACGTGTAAAACGGCCTTAATATCGGGTCAATAATTAAATAAATGATAAACAAACAATACAATCAAATATGAGAATGTATAATTATTCAAATTCATTACTTTCAGTGCAGAGTGTTCTCATTTTGTATTAGTGTTTGACTGTCTCGTTCAATAAACGGCTGAAAGTGTGTTGGCAACTGTGGCTCTCCTTGCCCACAAGTGAAGGCATTCTAGTACCCTAATTACTCCATTTTCTTTCCCACTTGAATCCCGCGTCAGCCAAAGCTCGCTCATACCTCAAAGTTTTGGCTCGCAACACATAGCACCCCTCCCATAAACAAGCAAACCAAGTGACGGCTTGTGACTCAAAAAAAAAAAAAAAACCTCAAGGGTGGGGCAAGTACAACTGTACTTGCTTTGGTAACTTTAAATACAGATGGAGAGAGGTGCGGTTACCTTGTGTCCATTGCGGTTTGGCTGAGCTGTGATGTAGCAGGTAAAGACCTCAAAGACACTCTCCTCATTCTTCAGCTCCTCTCCCCACATCTCCAGCAGGGCATTTTTGGATGACTTGCTCTTCAAGTAGAACAAGTAGTAATCATTTAACTCCCCAAAAGCTGGAGATGAGGAGTTACCCCTAGTAAGAGAATCAACAACAGCATGATCCTCAATCTGTTTGTCTAGGTAGGTTTTTACTTTTTATAGGAATCAATTAAAAATGAATCACATTCCTGTCATCTGCTTCCTAAAGCAAAGAAAAGTGTCCAAAATCTTACCATCTGCCATTTGGGAACTCATCCCAGTCCTGGGTTCTGTAGATGTAGCTCTTGGGCCTGGACGCCCAGAAAATGGGTCGCACGTCCTCGACCTTTCGTTTGGGATGCGCACTCACTGCCCAGGGAAGAGGCCGTCTGACAGAGAAGACATGTTCTTCATGGGACAATAGTGCAGGCTATGCAAAAGGAGGAATCTGCAGCACCAATCGAGAATCTTTGTGACATACACTGAACAAAACTATCAACGCAACACTTTCTGTTTTTGCTTCCATTTTTCATGAGCTGAACTCGAGGATCAGTGACTTTTTCTATGTACAACATAAGGCCCACTTTTTTCAAATGTTGTGCACAAATCTGTCGAAATCTGTATTGGCCACCTTTAACTTCTCATTTGCCCAGATAATTTGCCCACCTCACATATGGCATATGTAGATGCTGATTGAACAGCACGAATAGTGCAAAAGTGTTCCTTAGGCCGCCCACAGGGCAAGGCCACAGGCAGTTCTACTGATCCATTGAGTATCTGCTGTGACCACCATTTGGATGACAGCCTGCAAACTATCTCCTTCGCATAGAGTTTTTCAGGTTGTTGATTGTGGCCAGTGGAATGTTGGTCCACTCTTTAATGGCTGTGTGAAGCTGCTGTATAATGGGAGGAACGGGAACGGCGATCCAGAGCATCCCACACCTGCTCAGCGGGTGACGTCCACTGAGTACGCTGGTCATGCGAATCTGGGATGTTTTCAGCTTCCAGGAATTGTGTACAGATCCTTGCAACATAGGGCCGTGCATTATTTTAATGCTGCAACGTTAGATGATGGTCGGGGATTCATTGTGCTTTGTGATAAACTGCACTTTTTAGAGTGGCCTTAATAATCATGCTGTCTAGTCGTCATCGTCTTGATATGCCGCACTTGTGAGTGGATGGATTATCTTGGCAAAGAAGAGGTGCCCGGTAACACAACCCAAATGGGAGGAAAAACAAAATTGTATTGTTAAATATATTTGGCAGCCACAGGGATGACCTACCTGGGGTCCTCTATCCACAGGCCGAGTTGCCGGAGGACTTCCATGGTGGCGACCTCTCGATTTAGAGTGTAGAAGTGCAGGCCGGGCACCTTGCCACTTTGCAGCAGCACTTTGCACATCTCCACCGCTAGTTGGATTCCGTAGTTACGAATGGCCGCGTCATTGTCTTTGATGGGCTCGATGACTTTCATGATCTCCTCCGGCACCTCCAGTTTTGACAGCTTGACAAGCTGACGTAGAGATTGGTAGCCCTGCAGACAAACACAATAAAAGATCAGGTGACAATATGATCAATACGAATTGACTTGCAGCTTAAAGCAAGAACAAGCAGTTTCTTATAATGTTATTTAATACTGTTGCGTTTGCTTGCTTTTCACTCTCACCACGGTGTCATACACATTGAACAGCCGCATTAGCATCATTTTCGTGCCAGTTCACTCAAATTGTAGCCCCTTTTACAGTGCCTGGTAGAGAAGATTTTCCCTCCCGTCTTCTGTGCTGCTATTCTGGATAAAGTCACACCGAATCGGGACGACGTCGTGTCGCCACTTCATAGGCCTGCCTGTGAATATTCACGTTCATCCAGGTCATTTCATTCTGATCAAGCGATCGACGACCAGAACAGTGCCACATAAGAGGTAGTATGAACAGTTGGTACCAGTGCCAGTATAAAAGAGAAGGGTGTAGAGGAGGGTTGTGGTGAAAGCAGTAGCTCTGTCCGACTAGTTCTTTGACATCAGATGCCAGCTCTTAGGTCATCACACATCTAATCACCTGATTAACACAATACTGTGCTGCTGTGCGAAAGTTGTGGCAATGTCCCTTCGCTGGGCTCTGTAGAGAGGCAGCACATTGCCTAAAAGGATCTACTGGGGAAAAGTCCAGCTACAGTAGGTTGTAAACCCCAAATACAGGCCTCTTGCATTATCTTCCACTTTATGACTAGACTGTCTGATACTAAGCAATCAATCTCAGTATTTTAGGTGTTACCTGAATGGGGAAGATCCCAGGAAGGATGGGACATGTGATCCCAACTGCTCGACAGTCATCGAGAAATTTCAGATACGTTTCCGCCCTAAAGAAGAGCTGCGTGATAACGAAGTTTGCTCCGGCATCCACCTTCTCCTTCAGGTGTCGCACATCTTCCTCGTAGCTGTCTGCCTCGGGGTGGCCAGTGGGATAACCTGTGGCACACACGCACACATTGTCATCGATGACCAGTGGAAATCAAGCTAAACGGTGTATAACTCTTTAATACGTTGAGGCCACACCTGCTACACATATGTCAAAGTAATCATCGAACTCTGATCGGATGTGTTTTACAAGTTCAATAGCATAGTTGAAGCATCCTTCCTCTTCCTCCCAATCTGCACCCATTGGGTCTGTGGATATGTCACAATAATGCAGAATATTATTTGAAGGGGTATTTAAAACAAAATACAACAGAGAGTTGTGCTCAAACAGAAAGTGGAGCATCATCTCAAAATGGATGACTCTGCTACCTCCTCTGAGAGCCATGATGTTTTTCAGGCCCAGGTGCTTCGCTTTGGCCAGGTAGCCAGTGATGTTGTCTTTGGTCTGGTTGCAGCACGTTAGGTGGAGGATGCTCTCCAGGCCACAATAGTTGACTGCTGTGCTGGCAATCATCATGGACGAAGTTTCCTTGTCTGAACCCGGATCTCCAGCCGGATGCCACGTAATGTCGATGAAGAGTGGCCCTCCAGAGCCCATACGGTCAAATCTGAAGAACAACACGTTTGGAACAGAGTTATTAGAGGAGTTTGGTCTTCTTCAAATTATTTTAAATATGCCTGTTCAGGACAGGTAGTTTTTGTCAGCCTAAACACATAATGGAATACTGTGTATACATACGTATGACATTTCCGCTTAAGATTCAAGAAAAAACTCAAGCACAAAAAGCAATGACACAGCACTGATGAGATTACATTAATGGAAAAATCATCATGTTAGCATGGTGTTGAATGGTTAGCATGTGTGCCTCATAGTTCTGATGTTTGGGTTCAAATCTCAGCTCTGTCCTTCCTGTATAGTTTGTTCTCCATGTGCTTGCGGGGTAGCCCAGATTTCTCCCACATTCCAAGAACATGAATGTAAGGTTCATTCGGGGCTTTCCCACCACAAGAACCTTTGCAGGAACTTCCCTAGCTAGCCTGGTAGCTTGAGTTCCCCCTGTGTCCCCAACAAAAGAAAAACTACCAGGGTATGGAAGGTTCCCCCTGGATTATTTCATTCCTCCTGGCAGATAGGGTCTAGCTAGAGCTACCACGTTAACTGGGAGGGCCGGCAGTGAATTTAGCAGCTAATTTAAGTTTCTATTTTGCATTTACTGTAAATATGCACAGTGGTGTGAAAAAGTGCTTTCCCCCTTCCTGATTTCTTATTTTTTGCATGTTTGTCAGACTTAAATGTTTCCCATCATCAAACAATTTTAAATATTAGTCAAAGACAACACAAGTAAACACACAATGGAGTTTTTAAATGAAGCGTCTTATTATTAAGGGAGCAAAAAAATCCAAACCTACATGGCCTTGTGTAAAAATGTGATTGACCCCTAAACCTAATAACTGGCTGGGCCACCTTCAGCAGCAACAACTGCAGTCAAGCATTTGCGATAACTTGCAATGACTCTCTTACAGCGCTGTGGAGGAATTTTGGCCCACTCATCTTTGCAGAATTGTTGTCATTCAGCCACATTGGAGGATTTTTGAGCATGAGCCGCCTTTTTAGGGTCATGTCACAGCATCTCAACAGGATTTAGGTCAGGACTTTGACTAGACCACTCCAAAGTCTTCATTTAGTTTTTCTTCAGGTGGACTTGCTGGTGTGTTTTGGATCATTGTCCTGCTGCAGAACCCAAGTTCGTTTCATCTTGAGGTTACGAACAGATGGCCGGACATTCTCCTTCAGGATTTTTTGGGAGACAGCCAGCAGAATTCATGGTTCCATTTATCACAGCAAGTCCTCCGGGTCCTGAAGCACCAAAACAGCCCCAGACAATCACACTACCACCATCATATTTTACTGTTGGTATGACATTCTTTTTCTGAAATGCGGTGTGACTTTTACGCCAGATGTAATGGGACACACACCTTCCAAAAAGTTCAACTTTTGTCTTGTCAGACCACAGAGTATTTTCCAAAAGGTCTTTGGGATCATCAAGATGTCTTCTAGCAAAATTAAGACAGGCATTAATGTTCTTTTTGGTCAGCAGTGGTTTCCATCTTGGAACTCTGCCACGCACGCCATTTTTGCCCAATCTCTTTCTTATGGTGGAGTCATGAACACTGACCTTAACTGTGGCAAGTGAGGCCTGCAGTTGTTTGGATGTTGTTGTAGGGTCCTTTTGTGACCTCTTGGATGAGTTGTCACTGCACTCTTGGGGTAATTTTTGTCAGCTGGGAAGGTTCACCACTGTTCTGTCTTCGCGATTTGTGAATAATGGCTCTCATTGTGATTCGGTGAAAGCTTTAGAAATCACTTGATAACATTTTCCACACTGATAGATCTCAATTACTTTCTTTCTCATTTGTTCCTGAATTTCTTTAGATCTTGGCATGATGTCCAGCTTTTGAGGATCTTTTGGTCTCCTTCTCTTTGTCAGGGTGTGGCTTGAGAAATTGAAGTCAAGTATGATAAACCACAGATATGTTTTAACAGGGAGGGCAATCACTTCTTTGGATTTGTTTCCTCCCTTAATAATAAAAGCCTTCATTCAAAAATTGCATTTTGTGTTTACTTGTGTTGTCTAATATTTTAATTTGTTTGATGGGAGACATTTAAGTGTGACAAACATGCAAAAAAGAAAAAGAAATCAGGAAGGGGGCAAACACTTTTTCACACCACTATGTCCTTAATAGACATTGCTAATACGTTAATTTCATCTTCATTTTTAAGTTTCCTCTGTCCATCTGCTTGATGTCAAGACTGTAAATTTAACCTGCAAACTACTATGAGGACATGTCTTGAATTGTGTATTCACAAAAGGCTAAAAGATTCATATTTCTGGAGCAAAGTAAGCCTTCTGTCACGGAGCGTAGTATGATGTGAATTGGACCCAAGAGCAGACTGAGGCGGAGGGAGTAGATTAAGAATGGTTTATTGTAGGTTGTTACAGGGTAAGGATATCCAAGGTGAGGTGTGGGTCGCCGGGAACAAGGAGAGAGCAGTAAGCAGGAACGTGAGCAGGTGGTGTGGCTGGACCGGTCAGCGAGACAGGGAAGGCACACTGGAGACGGGGACGAACACAATCGGGTGAGTACAGATGCGGGTAGTAGGATAATACTATTGCCTCACAAAAACCCGGTGAGTCAGAAACAAGCGTCAATACTTAGGTGAAGGCTGTAGAACTTGACGGGCTTTAAATGCAGGTGGTAATCGGTGCTGCTTGAAGACAGGTGCTGCTGATTGCCAGGGAGAAAGAGAGACAAGGCACACGGCGCCACCCAAGCTCCAAACGAAGAACTGCAGGGCGTGGATCATGACAGTAACCCCCTCTCAATGGACGCCTCCAGGCGTCCTACCAGGGTGAGCGGCACAGAAGTCCCTAATGAGAGAGCCATCCAAGATCAGATTACGTGAAATCGAGGAACGCTCCTCCGGACCAGAACCCTTCCAGTCCACGAGGAACTGAAACCCCCTCCACCGGGGTCGTACATCCAGGATGCGTGATACCGAGAAGGCAGGATGGTTGTCGATGACACAGGGGGGCGGAGGGGGTACGGCCGGAGGGCTAAGAGCACTGGTGGAGACAGGCTTGAGCTGAGACATGAAACGTGGGATGGATCTTGAGAGACTGGGGCAGCTTCAACTGTACAGAGGTGGAATTGATGACTTTGGTGACCGGAAAAAGTCCTATGAAGTGCGGCGTGAGCTTACATGACTCGGTTTGGAGAGGGAGATCCCGGGAAGAGAGCCACACCATCTGACCCACCTTGTATACAAGTGTAGGGGAGCGATGGAGATCAGATTCTTCTCCACCGACAGAGTTAAAACAGCCCTGACGTCTTTCCACACAGACTGGACCCATTGGAGATGCTCCCTCACCGCGGGAACCACCACAGAATGCGCCTGGTCCTTAAAGGAGGTTAGAAACCGTAACGTGCCATGAAAGGGGACATAACTGTGGCAAAGCTGGTGAGGGAGTTGTGGGCATATTCAACCCACAGGAGGAAGGTGCATCAGGAGGCAGGATGGCGAGCAGTGACGCAGTGAAGAGCGGATTCCAGGTTTTGATTTGCCCATTGGTTTGGGGGTGGTAGCCGGAAGATAAACTGGCTGCTGCGCCCGCCGCCTTACAGAACTCTTTCCAGATCTGGGATGAGAACTGAGGACCCCTGTCCGATACAATGTCAACAGGGATACCATGAACTCTGAACACGTGGAGGACAAGAAGGTTAGCAGTCTCAAAAGCAGTGGGCAATTTGGGAAGTGGTACATGGTGAACATACTTGGAGAACCGGTCAAATCATGTTGATGATGATGGTGTTACCTTCAGATGGAGGTAGGCCGGTGACGAAGTCGGGGGAGATGTGGGACCGAGGGCGGCTCGGAACGGGTAAGGGGCGCAGCACACCAGATGATGAGAAGCCTTACCGCACAGACAGAGGAGGGTAGTACAGACTCACGGGTGTCCTAGGCTAGACTGGGCCACCAGAAGTGTTGCTGGATCAAATGGATGGTGCGGGTGATGCCGGGATGACAGGTGAGCTTGGAGTTGTGGGCCCACTGAAGGACGTCAGAGCATGCGGAATTGGGTATGAACAGTCGGTTGGGAGGTCCAGTGTTGGGTTCCGGGTGAGTCTTATGAGCCTCTCTCTCGCGAGCTCTCTCTCAGAGGCGGTAGTCAAGTTTAATAGCTAGCGCAATCAGGTTCTCGAGGGAGGTGGGTTCGTCCCCGGTCGCAAGCTCGTCCTTAAGTTGTTCTGATAGCCCCTGTAAAAAAATTCCCCTTAGCGCTGCGTTGTCCCACCCGCATTCACTCACGAGTATCCGGAAATCGATGCGGTAGGATGCTACGGAACTCGAACCTTGGGTGAGAGCTAGGAGATGCAGAGTGGCTTCCTTACCCTTAACAGGGTGATCGAAAACGTTTTTGAGTTCTGCCATAAAGAATTATACCAAAGCGCAGTAGCCCGTTTGGCAGCTCTTCCGTGCAGGAGGCTAATGACAAACGTGATCTTAAATGTGTCGGTGGGATAGCTCAGCGGTTGGAGGTTGAATACTAAAGTACAGCGTAATAAAAATTGGCTACATAAACCTAAATCCCCGGAGTAAGGTTCGGGAGGAGGAACGTGCGGCTTTTTGTACGGCAGACGGGGTTGGTCGAAGGATGTGGGCTCGGGAGGAATAATCATGGGAGAATTGCTGAAGTGCCTCTGAGAGGACAGTAGGGATGCTTTTGGTGTAAGGGTATTTAATGAGTCCATGGTCTCACGGAGGGCTTGGTCTTGTCTGCCGATGTGCGCGCCCTAATGGCGAGCGCTTCCCTCAACGTTTCGGTAGTTGCTGGGTCCGTCATGGCCTGAGTATTCTGTCACGGAGCGCAGTGGGATGTGAATTGGACCCAAGAGCAGACTGAGGCGGCGGGAGTAGATTAAGAATGGTTTATTGTAGGTTGTCACAGGGTAAGGATAACCAAGGCGAGGTGTGGGTCGTCGGGAACAAGGAACGAGCAGTAAGCGGGAACGTGAGTAGGTGGAGTGGCTTGGCGCCGTGGCTGGTGCGGACAGCGAGACGGGGAAGGCATGCAAGGAACACTGGAGACGGGGAAGAACACAATCGGGTGAGTACAGATGCGGCTTGGTGTGATGGGATGATGATACCTGAAGGAGTGTATTGACACACTACACAAACTGTGTCGGCACTGTATTGACACTGTGTTGGTCACTCAATAGTGACCCATGCAGTAGTTCTAAAATCATTGCTGGTAGACAAAATGAAAATAAGATGGAAAAGCCTACAATGCTGCAAACCCAACATCAGCCTGTGAAATAATATTTACTCGCTAATCCTTTAACATATGATCTCATCATTGTATAATTTCATTTCCTCAATTTATTTGCTGAGTGTTTTTTGAGAAGAGTTTGATAAGCTTCAGGAGCTCCCTGAATGTGTGGCTGACAGTCTTTAATGATCATGTTGACCACAGCCTCATCCACTGCTTGCTTGTTAGGAACTGCAAGCCAAAAGGAAATATTTTGTTAAAAGCTTATTAAAGGACTGTCATTTTTTACAAACAATAGTACTGTGTCACACAAAGCCTTTTGTGTGTCATAAACTATTTTTGAAAATTGAAATGTTTTTTGTGAGAATTTCAACATACCTGGGGTACTCACACGACTATCTGCCAATTCTTCATTGCCATGCCGAGCTCTATAATGCCTCAGCATTGATGAAGTGCTCTTATTGATGTAAGACATCTCTGTGGAGCACAGCCAACACTTCACCGACAATAAAATAAAAAGTTAACTTATCTGAAAACAATTCAAACCTCTTACCAGAAAAGAGTGCAAGCATTTATTTAAAACAATAACAGTAAACAATATCCGAAGGAGTCAAAGATTTACCTTATTTGGCGTCAAAAGATAAAAATTATTCCAGACTGGGGAAAACTTCAACTACAATCCATGAAGTCAATGGAACAAGGTGAGGGCAAGCAAAACTCGAAAATACAACAGCACCAGCAAAACTCCATCCAACAAATCCGCAACGTCGACACAGTTTGTTTCCTTATGAACACAACTTGGAGCAGCACATCCAAACGACACACTTCCTGTATTGGTCACATGATTTTTTTTTCTTTAAAGCGATACACGCACCAATACGGGGTTTCACTCTTGTGCACTCGGCACAGTGCTGACGCACCAGTGTTGTTCGTCCCATCACTAGCGGGTAGTAGGATAATACTATCGTATCACAAAAACCTAGGAGTATGAGAGTCGGCCGGTGAGTCAGAAACAAGCATCAATACTCAGGCGAAGGCTGTAGAACTTGATGGGCTTTAAATGCAGGTAGTAATCAGTGCTGTTGATTGCTAGGGAGACAACAGGGGAGAGGGAGAGACAAGGCACATGGCGCCATCCAAGCTCCAAAAGAGGAACTGCAGGGCATGGACCATGACACCTACTTCATATCAAATGCCGTGCCACCCTGGCACTATGAAAAACACAGTTCTGTGAAAATGAATACCTCCTGTACAAATATTTACAAAGAGGTTGGTTTGGTGGAACTCTTTTATGTTTTCATGCACTGCCACAACTATTTTTATGTATACATTTAAAAGGCAGGGGGATAACCACTAATTCTGAAAAGTTCCCACATTATTTTGTATGGCGTGATGAATCAGTTGATGTTTTCATGATTTTCAGACAGTAGTGGACATTTATGTACATTTAAAGTGATTTCTAAATCAGTTTTATAAAAAGGTCCGTACACTTCATAGATCAACTGTGATGTGTTAGTTGCATGTGTAAATGAAAACTGATTGAAATGTTGAAATCACACTTATTTTGTTTATGAAATTTGAAATTGCTCATATGATTTGATAAGATAATAATCAACAAATGTGACTATTTTCCCAAATGTAGTTGCAATTATTTGCATCAAAAACGGTGAAAATTTGAATTGTTGTTATTTATGCTTTATTAGGCCACAGATATACTGGTCCAGCCCACTTGAGATCAAATTTGGGTGAATGTGGCCCGTGAACAGAAATAGGTTTGACCTCCTGCTCTAGATTAGCGAAAACTCTCTAACACCAAATAACAACCACTGTACTGTTCACTGTACTGAAATTATGACTTTACTACTGCGTTATCGTAGATTAGTGATAGACTATGTGGCGTTCCGAGGTACAAATTCGGGATACGGCACTGCATAGGACCGGAACTACACCGTAAACCAAGAACCGCCTGTACAGGGGAAGTTACATGACGTCAGAGACTCACAATCAGAGAAGTAAGACTCCACTGTCACCAAATACGTACACCAAATACCAAATATATGTCTTATTACACTAATGCGACACATTTGTGAAACAATTCCCCTTCACATTACACACTTGTCATGAATGTCAAGAGTTTTTTTTTTTTTTTTGTCTTTGTTTTAATATTATGAACAGTGGTTATTAACTTGTTTTTTTACACCCTATGACTGTTAAAAATGTTACAATGGTACCTAGTACTCGAACTCATCTGCGGCTCTGCACAGTGAATTTATTCATGGTTTCATAAAGCGGTATAGAAAATGGATGGATAGATGGGGACCGTTGGCTCTCAAAACGTTCTCCATAGGAAAATAGCTTTGTTGTGATCGGACAATATTGATACAGAACTAGGAATTGACTTGCGCACCTCGAGATGAGATTGACTGCACCCGGGGCCGTCCGAGGGGGAAAGAATTCAAGAGAGAACCAGTGGTCCCTGGACTCGATCCTCCTCCTCATCTTGTCCCTCAGCCTGTCCGAACGGTCTGCGTCCAGCACCGGCGTGGAACACCGGGAGCTCTCCTTGGAGCTCTCCCCGCCGCTGGTGCCCGCACCGCTGGAGTCACTCTTGCATGACTGCCAGCTACCATCCGCTCGCTGAACCTGGTTCACCATGACAGGAAATTGCTCTAAAGAATGGACAGCACTGTATTATTATGGTACAGATTCCAAGGTTACGAACGGCACACAATCAATTTGCTCCACTTAGTGTTTTTCATGTGATTGTTTTCTGCGCTGGGAAGTAACAAAGTAAAATATTCCGTTCCTGACTAAAGCAGATTTTTCATGTACTGCATCTATACTTTACCCGAGTATGTATTTTTCTGATGACTTTTTACTTTTACTCCCTACATTTGATAACATATATCTGTACTTTCAACTCCTTGCTTTGTCAAAGTAGGCTTTTTACTGTTTGCAACCTCTGTAGATGAAAACACAACATGAAAAAGACATATAGAAAGGTGTAAAGTCAATCGTGGTTAACATCTTCATTCATGATTCATTGAAATCTTGGGGTCTTACAAGGTGTAAAAAAAAAAACAGCAAGAGGAATGACATGGAGGAATGCAAATGAAGGATAATGAACAATGATGATGCAACAGATTCAGAGAGGCAAGATATTTCCCATCCATGGTTTATTGTTTGACGTTGGCTCCCTGAATGAGTCGTGACTAATGTGTTGTCTGGTGCCAGCCTAAAAACCCCCAGTTTGTGGCATTAAAAAATTTGGTCTAATCTACAAGAAGCACATTAGATGTATTTTTAAAAATTGATATCAATAGATTTTTGTTTTTTAATTCTAGGTACGAGGACTATTCAAGTTTATAAGAGGGAAATTACTTTGTGTGCATATAAGTTTGTTGTTTGGTTTTGCATTGTGCCAAGTTAGCAGCGAGGGTGTTTAATTGACATTGATCATTTCTACTTAAGTAAAGGAGTTGAATCAGTATTTCGAGTTTTTCCCGTCAAGGGGCTGTATTTCAATTTAAGTACTGTATAGTGAGTACCTTTACAGCCTAGAAGTGTCTTTTCATAATATTTACAGTAATTGTGCCTTTCCTGCGCGTTTTCGACTTACGGAACGGAACCTGGTCGTAAACAGTATTGAACATCTTGCCAACTAGCGTTTTACAAACCTCAAACCACAACAAAGACTCTAAAAGCGACCTTTGCTTTGCAACTTGCACAAATGTAAAGATGACTTTTGACCCGAAAACAATAGCGAAAAAACTCCAAACTCCCCCCATCCACGTACAGGTCGTATCATTAGCAGCTTCTTTGTAACGGAGCGTGCTGATTATGAACAAAATACGAAATCCCAAACGGAGACAGACCCGTTTTCATAGCAGTCATGTAAGGGCTGAGCACAAAAAAAGCGCGCACCATCAAAGTCGCCGTAACGGGAGAGCTCATTGCAGTTGCTCTGAGTGTGCTAGCAGCTGTTGGTTGAGCACAGCTAGCAACGTAACACTAACGGACTGTGGCTACGTTCCTTATGATATGAGCACCAAAACACAAGCGAAACAAGTATATGCTCATAACCTTCGTTAGGTCAAAGTAGTTGGTTCTCATACTTTTTTTTTTTTTCCCCCCAGTCGCCCTCCTTTGTGTTGCCGGTGTTCCAGGATTCCTACGATATTGGTGGGAGGGCAAACGAGACTACAGCGTGGAGGCTCACGGTGGAATTGCAAGCCACGACAGGAGATGTCCACTGGGTGGCGCTGTAGGATCAACGATGACGTGTTGATTCTCCTCGGAACGACGGGAGAATCGCATCTCAAAGGTATGAATGAAAATGCAAGGTGAGAATGCACAGTTTGATTATTCACGTTTCAACCTCGTAAAAGACACCTGGGTATTTTTAAATTCTCTCTTTTAGTCTCGGGTAACTGGCAGACGTGGGAGGAAGTCACATTTCACTCTTCCCAAAAAGTTAGGGATGGGCTTTCGTGTGAAATTTCAGGATGAACCTAAAATGCACTTAACCCTTAAGCCTACAGGGGAGCTTAATTTGACTGTCTCTGAACTTCTGAATGTACATTTCCAACTGTTCAGTGTTTCTGTGCTTTTTGTATCACTTGCTGTAAAGATCTGAAGGGCAAAATTCAAAACAGGTGTTTGATAGGTATAGGTCCTGGTTCAATTAGAATTGGTACAGTATTTAAACAGTCGTTTTTTTTTTTTTATCATTCTGCTCATATTTTGACATGTTAGACCAAGAAGGCACCTAACAATTGATCAATAGTACATGAATTGATCAACAGTGCATTCTCAGAGGAAATGGCCACTGAGCTTAGAATGTGATCAGCAGGTTGCAACAAAGAAACACAGAGACTGGAAGAGACACAGAAAGGCAGAGAAGTGGATGTCATGTTGTGCATTTTGCCATTCAACTTCGTGTTAGAAAGGAGCAAGTTGTGCAAAAAGTAGCTACTGAAATATTGAACAGTTGGGCAAGTGTAGAGTAGGTCAAATTAAGGTCACATATAAAGGTTATAATGCATTTAGGTTCAAGCTGAAATGTGCCCTGTAAGGCCAATATCCCGAACTTTTTGTGATTAGTGTATCTCTACAGTACTTGTGTGAATTAGCTGGCACCCTGGATGAATATACGGACACTGTCACATCCTATATCAGTTTCTGTGAAGAGGTTTGTGTACCAACAAAATCATTTCGCACATTCAACAACAACAAGCCGTGGTTCACTGCTAAACTTAAGCAGCTTCGCCAAGCTAAGGAGGACGCATATCAGAGCGGGGACAGGGCCCTGTATAATCGAGCTAGAAACCAGCTGAGCAAAGTTGGAAAAACAGTTTAGCGCAAACGACTCTAAATCAGTCTGGCATGCATTCCAATCGCGACGATCCCCCCAAGCTGAGAACAATAGCACACTAGCCAACGACTTGAATACCTTCTACTGCAGATTTGAAAAGGACAGTTTCACAACACACACCCACTCGGCCGCACCCGCGACCACAATCGCGTACTGGAATGCTGGAAGAAATAGCAGAGGCTTACTGTGGTGTTATGGGCTGAAGGAGAGTACAGGTCCCTACATTCACCCAACAGCATGGAAGCGGAAAAAAACACCACTGTTGTCACCATGGCAACCAGGAGGCTCTCTATAACCCTATAAGGACAAAGAAAAAACACTGTTGTCGCATGCTTGAATAGAGAAAGAAATAAAAAGCAATCATTTGTCAAATTGCACTCCGTGTGGAAAGGTGTTACCTGATAAACTTGGCCTTTGGGTGGATGTGTCTAATGCGATATTTGGCAAGGTTCTTGTTCATGCAGTTGAAAAGAGCCCCAAGGAGCCCACCTGCTATCCCCATCAAGACAAAGAAGGCCAGGTCCACTGCAGTCCATAAGTGGCAGTTTTTGTCTCCATCCGAGCACTAACGAGTGAAACGATGGCGGAGTTTGAGTCTGGTAGATTTTATTTCAATTTAAGGTACAGTACTACGATAACTGCAGCGTATGAATTTGAACTTTGTGACACATTTCATATTTGCTGCAGGTCCCTGTCACATATCCTAAGAAAATTTTATTTGGGATATTTTAGACTAAAGGTTACGTGCATTATTATTATATTTTATTTATTAAGTAATGAATATTCCTAAATATTGTCTCCGCCCACAATCATTTATTCAGTGATTTCCATTTTTACCTTAAATTCTCCAAAGTTGAGCAGGCCAGGCAGCTGGAAGGATCCCCACTTATTGAAGTTTATACCCGAACGGAAAAAGTTGAGGGTGAATGTGGCAGACATTGAGCAAAACAGCTGGAAGACAAGATTTAAAAAAAATTAATAAAAGTATCGAATGTCATGAGGTATCTATTACATATACACACACACAACACACAGACGGTGCTGTATTGGCCCCCTTCTCAAATTCTTATATTTTTTTCCAGTTTCCTCACTTCAATGTTTAAGATCCAACCACTTTCTGTACCGATTATCCTCATTCGGGTTGCGGGCGTGCTGGAGCCTATCCCAGCTATCTTTGGTAGCAAGAGGTGGGGTACACCCTGAACTGGTCGTCAGCCAATCGCAGGTCACATACGGTAGGTACGGAAAGTATTCAGACCCCCTTAAATTTTTCACTCTGTTTTATTGCAGTCATTTGCTGAAATCATTTAAAGTTCATTTTTTTCCTCATTAATGTACACACAGCACCTCATATTGACAGAAAAAATAACAATTGTTGAAATTTCTGTAGCTTCATTTAAAAAAGAAAAATGGAAATATCACATAGCCATAAGTTTTCAGACCCTTTGCTAAGTATTTAGTAGAGCCATGAGTGTTTTTGGGAATGATGCAACAGGTTTTTCACACCTGGATTTTGTGATCCTCTGCCATTCTTCCTTGTAGATCCTCTCCAGTTCTGTCAGGTTGGATGGTGAATGTTGGTGGACAGCCATAAAGCCACGACTGGTAGAGGGCTGCAGTGATGGTTGATTTTCTAGAACTTTCTCCCATCTCCCGACTGCATCTCTGGAGCTCAGCCAGAGTGAACTTTGGGTTCTTCATTACCTCTCTCACCAAGGCTCTTCTCCCCCAATTGCTCAGTTTGGCTGGACGGCCAGCTCTAGGAAGGGTTCTGGTCGTCCAAAATGTCTTTAATTTAAGGATTATGGAGGCCACTGTGCTCTTAGGAACGTTAAGTGCAGCAGAATTTTTTTTGTAACCTTGGCCACGTCTGTGTCAGTCTCTGAGCTCTTCAGGCAGTTCCTTCGGCCTTATATAATCACGCTAGAAACCAGCTGACTAAAGAA
Organism: Phycodurus eques; assembly: GCF_024500275.1. Taxonomy (NCBI): domain Eukaryota; kingdom Metazoa; phylum Chordata; class Actinopteri; order Syngnathiformes; family Syngnathidae; genus Phycodurus; species Phycodurus eques. The sequence continues at coordinate 30,368,815 of NC_084525.1, forward strand.
ATTAACATTGCAAAGAGGAACTATGCAGCAAAGTTGGAAAAACAGTTTAGCGCTAACGACTCTAAATCAGTCTGGCATGCATTCCAATAGCTGGCAAATTACAAGCAACGATCCCCCCAAGCTGAAAACAATAGCACACTAGCCAACGACTTGAACACCTACTACTGCAGATTTGAAAAGGACACTTTCACACCCCACACCCACCCAGTCGCACCACCGACCACTATCACTCCACCGACTTCTGCGTTAACCATCCATGAACAGGATGTGAGACGCATCTTCAAACAACAAAAGATTAACAAAGCGGCAGGCCCGGACCATGTGTCCCCATCCTGCCTCAAAGTCTGCGCGGACCAGCTCGCTCCAGTCTTCACTCAGATCTTCAATAGATCTCTGGAAATGTGCGTAGTTCCATCCTGTTTCAAACGCTCCACCATCATTCCAGTCCCCAAGAAACCTGCAATCTCCGGTCTGAATGACTACAGGCCTGTCGCTTTGACATCTGTGGTCATGAAGTCCTTTGAACGTCTCGTGCTGGACCACATCAAGAGTGTCACAGGTCCCCTGCTGGACCCCCGGCAGTTTGCCTACCAAGCGAACAGGTCTGCGGATGATGCAGTCAACATGGGACTGCACTTCATCCTAGAACACCTCGACAGTGCAGGGACCTACGCGAGGATCCTGTTCGTGGACTTCAGCTCAGCGTTCAACACCATCATCCCTGAACTCCTTTCATCCAAGCTTCTCCAGCTCAGCGTCTCACCTGCTGTCTGCCAGTGGATTTACAGCTTTCTGACGGGCAGGACACAGCAGGTCAGGCTGGGGGAGGCCACCTCATCCACACGCAGCATCAGCACTGGGGCGCCCCAAGGTTGTGTCCTCTCTCCGCTGCTCTTCTCTCTCTACACGAACGACTGCACCTCAGCGAACCAGACTGTCAAACTCCTGAAGTTTGCAGATGACACCGCTGTCATCGGCCTCGTCAAGGACGGTGACGAGTCTGCATATCGACAGGAAGCGGAGCGGCTGGAGCTGTGGTGCGGCCGACACAACCTGGAGCTGAACACGCTCAAGACTGTAGAGATGATCGTGGACTTCAGGAGGCATCCTTCGCCACAGCTGCCCCTCACGTTGTCCAGCTGCCTTGTGTCAACCGTCGAGACCTTCAAGTTCCTGGGAATTACAATCTCTCAGGACCTGAAGTGGGCGACCAACATCAACTCCGTCCTCAAAAAGGCCCAGCAAAGGATGTACTTCCTGCGGCTTCTGAGAAAGCACGGCCTGCCACCGGAGCTTCTGAGACAGTTTTACACAGCGGTCATCGAATCAGTCCTGTGTTCTTCCATCACAGTCTGGTTTGGTGCTGCTACAAAAAAGGACAAACTCCGACTGCAACGCACAATCAAAACTGCTGAAAGGATTATCGGTACCCCCCTACCCACCATTGAGGACTTGCACGCTGCCAGAACTGAGACAAGGGCGTGCAAAACCCTCTCGGACCCTCCGCACCCCGGTCACCAGCTCTTCCAGCTCCTTCCCTCAGGTCGGCGCTACCGATCAATGCAAACTAGAACTAGTAGACATTCCAACAGCTTCTTCCCTCTTGCGAGCAACTTCTTAAACACCTAACCTATAATTCCATTACAACAAGCTGGCAATTTTTTGACTTGAGTTCGTTGTCACATTTCTGTGGGGCCAATTATGGCTTACTCGTGCACTCACTGTAGTTGTCTCGCCATGCTGCACTATTTGCATATACTGGCCACTCATGCCAGAGTAGCACCTGCTCCATTTGCACACTGATTGAGGAGTATTAGTAACATTTGCACAACCAACATTGTCCCAGATGATCGCACTACTCGTCACTTTAAACCGCATAAACTCCTTGAAGTCTCAGCGCCCTTTGCACAATGGTCATTGCACCGGACTATTGCAATATTAGTCATTCGCACTGGTCTAAGTGCGAGAGGACTCTGCATCTTTTTGCACAATTTTTTTTTGTCAATGTCTCCAAAGTGTTCTGTAAATTGACTGTCTGTTGTACTAGAGCGGCTCCAACTACCGGAGACAAATTCCTTGTGTGTTTTGGACATACTTGGCAAATAAAGATGATTCTGACTCTGATTCTGATTCTGATTAACTATATAATACTAACACATTTTTAATCACATAGTTTTTCAGTGGCCCGCGACCCTCGTGAGGATAAGCGGTGCAGACAATGGATGGATGGATAGTTTTTCAGTGGTCCCCAAAATACAGTTGGTGTATTGTCTGTTTTTTTTTTCTTCTCAATTAAATGCATAACTGATATGAAGCTTAGTTAATGTTTGACCAGGTATTGGTGAGCTAAAATGTGAAATCGAGGTTTTTGGGCACCTAGTATCACAAAATGTATGCGGGGATGCATGTTGATTCCCCCGAGACCCTGTTTGGATGCCCTCCCACAGCCAAAACAGTTGGTGTCAGAAGTGGGATCCTAGGATTGACTGCCGATCCAGGGGGACCAACGCATGAGTCCTGCCGCCACCCAACGAATTAGGACCCTGGGGCTGCCGGGGCTCTGGATGTCGGCTATCACCCAAGGTTCTGTCCATTTCTTCTGATCATCCTTGAGATGGTTCTACACCTTCATTGGAGTCCAGCTGTGTTTGATTATACTGATTGGACTTGATTAGGAAAGCCACACACCTGTCTACATAAGACCTTACAGCTCACAGTGCATGTTATGGCAAATGAGAATCATGAGGTCAAAGGAACTGTCTGAAGAGCTCAGAGACAGAATTGTAGCAAGGCACATAGCTGGCCAAGGTTACAAAAAAAAAATTCTGTTGTACTTAAGGTTCCGAAGAGCACAGTGGCCTCCATAATCCTGAAATGGAAGATGTTTGGGATGATCAGAATCAGCTTTGGTGAGAGAGGTAAAGAAGAACCCAAAGATCACTGTGGCTGAGCTCCAGAGATGCAGTCGGGAGATGGGAGAAAGTTCTAGAAAGTCAACCATCACTGCAGATCTCCACCAGTCGGGGCTTTATGGCAGAGTGGCCCAACGCAAGCCTCTCAGAAACATGAAAGCCCGCATGGAGTTTCCTAAAAAACACCTAAAGGATTCCAAGATGGTGAGAAATAAGATTCTCTGGTCTGATGAGACCAAAATAGAAATTGTTGGCCTTAATTCTAAGTGGCATGTGTGGAGACAACCAGGCACTGCTCATCACCTGTCCAATACAGTCCCAACAGTGAAGCATGGTGGTGGCAGCATCATGCTGTTAATTACAGTATTGTTTTGGAATGAATTCTGTCCAATATGTACTGCTTTTTGGTTGTTGAGAATGTTTTTTTGTTTTTGTATTTTGCTAAAATGAGCATGGGTTTGGACTATGTATCACTTTATCAAAAGAGGGGGCGATGTCTGGAGTGGTTTGTTTTTGTTTACTTCTTTTGTTTTGTCGGTTTTGTTTTGTTGTTTTTTGGTTTTGTCTTGTTTTGTACTCTGGAGTACAAAGCCAGTGCTTTGTTTTATTTTTGTGCTTAGCAGCACAAGTCACACCACATGTTGCATTATGATTATGTTTGACACGTCACTGGGGAACAATTTGAAAAAAAAAAAATTCTGTTGAGTTAGATTTGTATGCTTATTAAAACTAAAATTGGCATTCTGATTCCAAAATTGCAGTCAGTTTTTTTCTAGTACGTCAAGTTTTTTTTCTCCACAGAGAAATTTACGATCAGACTCATCTACAGCTACGTGGCAACTTCTTTGTGCAGTCACAATTGAGACAGTGGGGTGAAAGGTGTGTGCCGCTCCCAATAGGTCAGTACTATCAATATCTGTAAACAGAAAGCTAGCATATTAGAATTAAGAGGATTTGTGCTGGCTTTTCTCTCAACCTTGTAACCATGGGTTAAATTAAAAATTAAGTTAATTTTCGTTTTATGCTGTTTTTTTTTTTTTAGTTTTCAAAGCTAGTAACTATTCCATCTTAGTGTTTTATTTACATAGGTATACATTTCCTTTGTTCTCACTTTGTTAAAAAGCTTGACGTGATAGAGAAAAACTGAGATGAGTTTTGGATTCCGCACCCAAAAATTTGTTAAAAACAGTTGTCAGACCCAACTCCACAAGAACTGTGTTCCCCAGTGAATTGATTGCCACAAAATCTGAATTTATAGATTCACTTAGAGCCAATTGGACAGTCTGCAAACACAGCACTAATATTAGCATTATCATAGTGATACATATGATGATTGTTCCACAAACATTTGTCTATAATTTTGAACTCTTTATGGAACATTCACGTATTTGGGTTGACATACGAAGCAATATAGACTAAATTGTGAACATTTGTCATTAGGTCGACATAGTATGATGTGGTGGTTTTCCACATGCAGTATTCAGTTAAATTACAAATTACAAGACTTGTAGACAATAGAATGTAAACGTACCTAGCTGGAGCTTTTATTCCACCCAAATTATTGTAATGTGTCTAGAGCACTTTATATGCATTTCCATATAGTTATGTTTTGATTATCAGTCTCAAAGATAATTATCATTAACAAATACTGAATTAGTGTAATGCTGATCAAGTATAGAATAATGATCAATGCGGTTACAAAATACTGTGTAGATATGGTAGACTTGTTTTAATAAGAATTTAAGCGCACGGTCATTTCTTTTCCCATCTTCTCCTGCCACATTTTGTCCTTCCATTGATATGCTTGGACACAGCACTCTGTGAACCGTCAGCCTCCTTAGCTCTGAACCTTTGTGGCTTACCCATCCTATGAAGGGTATCAACGATGGGCTTCTGGCCAGCTGTCAAGTCTGCAGTCTTCCCCATATTAAACCCAACTGAGACAATTGAACCAAACTGAAGCAATTTAATGACACCTGGGGAAACCTGTGCAGGTGCCTTGAGTTTAGTAGATGAATAGTGTCTGACACTCAGTTTAAAACATCTATGGTTTGTAAGATTTGGGTTGATTTCTTCACAATATTAAATTTTTTTGAATTCCTGATTTCGTGGGTTTTATGAGCTAGAATCCCAAATTATGTACAAATAAACAATTAAACACTTGAAATTATTTAAAGTGTGAGCCCTGAATCTATAATCTATGAAAGTTTAACATTTTGAATGGAATTATGGAAATAAACTTTTCCATGATCTAAAATTTTTTGGGGAAATGGTCTGTAAATTAAGTCAAGTATATATGAGGATGCATGTGCACCCTATCCCTTTTTGAGATTGTCTTCGCAGGCACTCCATTGGACCGGATCCATTCGGGTCTACCGAAGCCGGGTCTGCCGATGGACATATTAATCGTGCAGGTATTGCGCGTTATCGACTAATCAATTTCAGGAAACAAGTGCAATCAGCACTCCCAAGGGCGGCCGACAGACCCCTGCATGTCATCAAACCCGATAACTTCTTCTCTGTCTCTCTCACTTCTGTATAACGGAGGTGATTCTTGGCTTGTGTTTCAGTACGGGGTAACAACACGTGACAACTTGTACCTTTTCCTCTCTTTACAAAGATTTCTTTTCGTTGTTGTCATAAAACCCCACAAAGACAAGATTGCTTCCTTACTTATTCTGTCAGAAATTGCCAAATAGGGAGAAAAACGCTTTCTTCTGCTCAGTTTATGAATTGCCTGATTTTAACTGGAAAATTCAATTAATGCACGTCTACATAATTCAAAAGCTCACACTAAGCACATGTATTTATTTATTATTTATTTACAATTATTTATATGTGTTACCGATCAATTATAATTGGAGTCATATACATACGTGTTATTCCACTTGTAATTAATGTATGACACAAATAATTATTTTATTATGTTTTTATTTATTTGTATTAATTAAAATTGGAAGATCACAATTATTCCAGTTATTATTGATTGATTAATGACAGTTAAAATGATTTCATTATGTTTTTATGTATTTAATTTAGGCATATTTTTGTTATTACTTTATTACGATTATTTAATGGTGTATTCGTGTGTTTAGTTGGTTTTGGCACTTTTAGTCCTCCAAATAAACGAAGTATTCCCTCCCCAAATAAGCACATGCCAACATATTCTGACAGCTGGGGCGTTTTCGTCACTGTGTTCCACGTGACATTGGATGGCTGTTTTAAGGGTCATGGGAAAAGTAGAGACTTGCCGTGTTTACTGTTATGTTTAATACCGCGTTTTATATCAATGTTCGTAGTGAGATAAAAAAATCTATTATTTAATTTTTATCTGACTTATTTGTTTTGTATATGTCGTCATACACTCACCGAGCCCTCTGGCATACACGTCGTCTTTTTTTGTCTACAGTGTGCTGATTTTCTTGTAGGCATTGAATGCAGCATGACCCAACAACGAAGATGGCGTGTTGTGGGACCTGTTTCGGCTGCAGGCGTTGTAGTGAAGAAGACACGCGTACGCCAGAGGAATTGGTAGGACGTCGTTGCACTTGTTTAGCAGAGCAGGTGTATGTGATACACATTTTTATTCGACTTGTATGCTTTCAATCGACTCAAAACTCTGATTTGGGACGTCTTGCTCGCTGCAGCGTTCTGCTACCCCAATGAATGTGCCGTGACCATCCAATGTAACTTATTCGCAACTAATTAGATATAACGAACGTCGTGATTTGGCTGTACACTAATTTTGCCAAGTTGCATTTCTGTTCTCACATTTTTTTCTTAAGCATCATTGTACTCATCACGGTTCAAAGATGTTGTGCAGCATCATTGGGTGGATGCTGAAAACGCAGGCAGTTGATGCTTTTGTGTGAACATTGTTTAATTCATGCTAATCTTGACTCACTTAATGGCAGCAGCATCATCACTTAACGATTTTGGAATGGTCGCAACGGTACCCTTCCCCATGCACTAGTTCCCAGAAAGCCCTAATATTGTCATTTAACAATCTGTCATGTAAACTTGTCAAAAGTTTTTATTTACTGTTACTCCAGACAATTCTTGGAGAAATTCGAGAAGAAGAGGATGAGATTTTGCCAAGGAAGGACTATGAGGTAATCTAATAAGAAAACTCCAGCAGTGAGTCCAAACTGCAATTTGTCTTTATATGTCATCAACTGTTTGAGAGTAAGCCCTTTATATTTAATAGAGCCTGGATTATGACCGATCTGTCAGTGAGCCTTATGTGGAGATTTTGGAGGGGATGGACAACAAGGTAAGAGAGATTTTGTTTTTAGAGTTACAGCTTGAACTAGATATTGACTTGTGTTTGTTTGAGTGCATGTGTTCCGGTTCTTAGTGCTCCTTTTATGCTCACAGGGCAAGCAATGATGTCATTAATGTCATTTGTTCTTCTGAAATGAGAGAATATATCCATTTGTTATAAAACCTCACAACTAAAATAAAACAGGCACTTTGTTGTGTAGACATGATGGACCCACAATTACAAGCAGGAAAACTCCCAAAATTGTTTAAAGGAGACATTTTGTAAATTTTGCACAATTAAAAGCCATTCCCAGGTATCTTCTTAAAGGTTTTCTCATATTTTTTCTTCAAAATACACAAGGGATAAAGAATTACAGAACACTTAACGTCCACTTTTCACCTTCTGGTCTTGCTATTCAGTATTGCCAATTTAGCAACTTTGTCGTTATATTTAAAATAAAAAATAGAAATTTGTTGTATCATGATTATGGCATTCGTCCCTCTTGCGCTGACATTTGACGGCATCATTTTGCATATTTCTGTCAAGCCATGATCATTGCAGCTCTCACTTGGCATCGTGCACATTTCTGTTGTTGATCAGTATTGCTACACTTTGTCACGCCCAATATTGCTTCATAACTCTATATTTTGTGCATGTGTGTGTATGTCCTAAATTCTTATTTAGTTAAACTGTGGTGTCTTCTTTCGCCATAGTACTAGAGTGAAACCAACTCTGGTAACAGTTTATTTGTGTGTTTTGACATAATTGACCAATGAAGATGATCTGATTCCAATAAAGATGATTTTGATTATGAAAATGAAATTACATCAGTCAGTGTTTTTCTTTCATTTCCAACAGAAAGCTAAAAAGTATGAAGCACTGCGATGGGTGATGGTGTTTGCAATTGGAGCATCAGTTGGATTGGTACGTACTTCTTTCTTTCTTTTTGTACTTCAACATGTGACTGATTAATTTCAAATGTTTCCTTCCTCCCTTTTCTTTTAGCTGGGTCTGTTTGTGGATTACTTTGTGCGCTTCTTCACCAAGCTCAAGTTTTCTTTGGTTGGTTATTGTATCCTTTCGGAAGCCTGCAATTGTAATTCAGCACCCAACAATTTCCAGAAGTGTTCAGATTGCATTACTTAGTGTGTACCGTGTATTGGCTATTGTTTTTTTAATTTGTGATATATGATTTTGGGTAAACAGTGTAAATGTTATGGTTTTCACATGCTCAGGCTGAGCACCATAAGTGTTAATTCTCCCAACCAGGACCGTTAGTGTTAGTGCATGGCACGACCTGTAACTCACACTGTGGAAGTTTATGTACCTTATATTGACGCTTTCAGCTGTAGAGGAGTGCAGTGAGAAAGGCTGCCTCCCTCTGTCTTTGCTGGAGCTCTTGGCTTTCAACATGACCTTCATCTTTATTGCCAGCGTGCTCGTCCTCATTGAGGTAAGAATGCATATTTCTGCAACATTTGCTGAGCTTTAATAGCAGTTTGAATATCAGTTTACAATGGATGAACATAACAGCCATCCATTCATTTTTACATACCGCTTATCCTCAATAGGGTCGCGGGTGTGGTGGAGCCTATCCCAGCTGACTCTGGGCGAGAGGCGGGGTACAACCTGAACTGGTCGCCAGCCAATCGCAGTGAATATAACATATTCACGTTTTTTGCACTGTGGGTGGGAAATTGGCATACTGGAGACAATCCACACAAACAGGTTAACTTCATATAGAAAGGCCCACACAATTCAATTGGAAAAGTGAAACCGGTCAATGGTGTAAAGAAAAAGAAAAGTGTATTGCTGTATGTAACAGAACACCTAATGTGATTTGAATCCGGCTGGCACAGTTTTCAATTGTCTCTCTTTCAGCCAGTTGGCACTTCACACTGTCATGTGAATTTTCAACTTGAATGAAAGATTGAGCCAATATGAAAAACTGTTTTTGTTTGAGGAAACTCATGCTTAGCTTTCTAAACAAATTAACAGGGAACCACGCATATTTGTGGTTCGGCATTCAAAATTAACCCTATTCGGAGATTTTTGCCTTTTATTTGGATTTTTCTTTTGACCCATCCCCCACTCATTTGCTTTTGTTCTTTTTTTTCATGTAATTATAATCATCAATTATTCACAGATTTTGACAATTCATGTCAGGCTCCAGGCGGCACGGTGGCCGACTGGTTAGAGCGTCAGCCTCACAGTTCTGAGGACCCGGATTCAATCCGGGTCCTCCTGTGTGGAGTTTGCATGTTCTCCCCGTGCCTGTGTGGGTTTTCTCCGGGCACTCCGGTTTCCTCCCACATCCCAAAAAAAACATGCATAAATTGGAGACTCTAAATTGCCCATAGGCATGACTGTGAGTGCAAATGGTTGTTTGTTTCTATGAGCCCTGTGATTGGCTGGCAACCAGTTCAGGGTGTACCCCGCCTCCTGCCAGATGACAGCTGGGATAGGCTCCAGCACGCCCGCGACCCTAGTGAGGAGAAGCGGCTCAGAAAATGGATGGATGGATGGATGTCAGGCTCGATCCCTAACCCCCGTGAATAGCTGGGGTCAACTGTACTGTAAAAAACTTTAAAGATTGACTGATTGTCCCCTGCGATTGGCTGGCAACTAGTTCAGGGTGTTCCCTGCCTCCCGCCTTAAGTCAGCTGAGATAGGCGCACACACTCACACCATTCACTCTATATATTTCTCACTAATCACATCTGGGCACATACACATATCAAAGGGTTCCTGGGGGACTGGTATGGGATCGGGAGGGTGTGGGTGTCTGATTCGGTTTCAGTACGTCTGTGCTGTTTCCTGGTCCGTGCGCCCTGCCTACCCCCCTGGATTTTAAATGCATCACACACACTCCCCATGTTTGAATGCACCACCTACACCTCTCTGGGGGGCGGTGGGGTGGGGTGTGGTTGGCTGTTAGGGAGTAGTGCCTGACAGCCCTACTGGGGGGCCGGTTGTCGAGGCGCCTCGGTGGGGCCCGCGGACTGCCCTGGGTCCCTCGGTGTGGGACGTGTCCCGTCCGCCGGGCTGCTCTCGGGTGGACCCCTGGGCCTGACCCCGCCCCTCGATTGACCGGGTGGGGTCCTCAACCGCCGCGGTGCGGCCACAGCAATTACAGGTCACTTCTGTCAGTCTTTGTGCATGTAAAACGGTGTCAATTCACTTGCATGTATCCGCAGGCACACACCCCTTACTGCAACAAATAACTCATGAATATGCAAATTGCGTGTGTATCCCCTCACTTATACTCTCGTCCTGTAAACTTTTATAATTTACATAACAATACATTAATGCCACCGCACTTCGGTTGTGCAGCCGGGTTCACGACCCTGGTCCTGCATGTTTCTTCCCCTGTCCTTGTCCTATTTTGTCTTGTCCTGTTCTTCCCTCACAGGGTGTAGCACTGAAGCCCCATGCAACACTCATACTTAACGTTTAATTGTTGTAGATAATGTAATGATTATCTTCACTTATCCTGTTTACAATTAGTGCTTTATCTTTTGTCTTTGTTTCTTTCTCCCTTCTAGAAACGTTGTTCTGTTTGACTGATCAAGTCTGATTCTCAATAAACCTCAATTATAATACCACAGCGGAACCTTAAAAACTCCACTGTGACACAGTAAAACTGTTTCGGCATTAAAGGGATACAGATTTTCCATTCTGCTTGACCTAACAGCCAAACAGGAAAAAACAAAAACAAAAAAACAAACAAAAAAAAACAAAAAACCTGAGTCAGGCGCTAGCACACCCGCTGCCATAGTGAGTATAAGTGGTTCAGAAAGTGCATGGATGGATGACTTGAACCCTAGAGTTATTTGGTGCTAGGGAAAGCCTGATGGACGTACATAAATTAATAAAGTACTGACTCCCCATGTGAAAGTATTACAACAGTGAGACCACTTTCTGTATTTTTGGAGTAGTTGGGTTGGACATCAAAAGATGACTATGAGACAAGAGCTCAGTTGTTAATCTTTTATTTCCAGGTATTTACATCTGATAAAGAAATTTTTAACATAGCACCTTATGTTTGAACCCACCGATTTTTCATGTGAGCAAAAATATTGGAACATGTGACTGACAGGTGTGTTTTGTTGTCCAGGTATATCCTATTCCAGTGATTATGCAAACAAAAAAAGTGTTGACTGTCCACACCCAAGTTCAGATTTGGCTTTTGCCTGTGAAGACTGCAATTATACTAGTTAGAGGTATAAACAACATGAAAATCAGAGTCTTCCGTGGGTAAAAAAGTGAGCTCAAGCAGAGCCATTGCGCAAAATTTGGTCATAAAAGAACCACTTGGAATGCCCAGAAGAAGTAAGAAATAACTGGTGTACTAAGTAACAAACGTCAAACGGGTCACATAAAATGATGTGGCGCGCCGGATCTGGCTCCCGGGCTACCAGTTTGACACCTGTGCTATAGCGCATGCATTTACCTCCTAAATAGGAGAATGAATGTAGTAACCCTCCTCACCCAAATAACATCTGAAAGAGGCTGCAGTAAAAGACTGTAAAATCATTACAAATGAAGAATGCAAACATTTGGTTGGTTAAGTGGGTCACTGGGTTTATGCAGTTTTTGCAAAGAAAGGATTTGCACCTAAATATGAAATCTGAAGTCTATTTGAAGGCTTATCTGTTCCAATACTTTCACTCAGCTAAAAATGAAAATATTTAGAAATAAAACTGAAATTTTGATCTCTTCTGTATTCATCGTTTGATGTAAAACTCAAATGTTTTCATTCTACAGCAAAACTAAAGGATTTGGCCTCACTGTTCCAATACTTTTGGAAGGTAGCCAGGTCTATTGCAGCTAAAGAAACATCCCAGCCAATCTATTCTAATATGCTATATGCACTATATCATTGGTCTAATAATTTCAAACCACCACAGCCATAAGAGTTTGAAGCTTTTCTAAGTAGTAAGTTGAGACCTGCAATCCTGCAGATGAAGCATCAACACCATAATGTTGTTCAATGTTTTCCACGTATTATAACTTTAGGTCTATGAACCATTCTATTGGTTTGTTTGCCTGTTGGACTAGTCAAATTGTACATTTGTTCCCAAAGACATAGTTTGAATGTTAAAGTAGCCATTCATTCTTTTAACAGTAAGTGCGGGTGCAATTTTAGTTTTACAACCTAATGTAAGATTACAGTCTAAATAGTAATGGAATATTTTTTTTTTTTTTTTTGCTATCCAGCCCTTAGCTGCAGGTTCGGGGATTCCTGAAATCAAAAGTTACTTGAATGGAGTGAAGATTCCTGGAATCGTCCGTCTACAAACGTTTCTCTGCAAAGCTGTTGGAGTTCTGTTTAGTGTAGCTGGAGGTAAAGTGTGATGATGAAAATAGTACAAACACCATTTTTCTTCCAGTATGGTTCACTGTGAAAGCAGGGACACATTCTGGGTCTTAGTAGAGTGATGTATAATGTCAACAGACCCCAGTAACATGCCATTTTAGTTATTTAGACCAATAAATACTTTAAGAACTTACAGGTTTGTTAAAAGGTACATTGACGTCAGTTCTCTGCTGTATTTTTGGCCATTCAATAATGTTAACTTTGGTGGAGTTGGTCTTTTTCATTTGGATGTATGCTTTATGTTGTTGTTGTGCTCAATTGTCAAATTCATCTTCATCTTTCAAAACTAACTGATATTTCTAACTGCTAATGTGTCCTTTCGCCCTGATTGAATCCCATTTCTGGTGGGATAAAACAGAACAACAGCAATAATATATTTACCACATGCTTTTGGGATGTTTTTTACAAAATTGAACCAGGCATGAATGTAGGTTTCTTTGAAGCAAAAAGCTCTTTCTTGTCTTGCCACATTAACCAGCTGACAAATGAGAGATGGTTGTCACATGTCAGACATCCGGTACTTGCCAGATGTTACTAATTCTGTCACTCGTCTGACTTTACTCATCTTACTAGTGACCCTTAACAGGTATAGGAAATGGATAGATTGTTGTCCTGGCCTTGTCAATGCTACTGCAATCTGCTAGTAAATGTCACAAAAATCCTTGCTCATCAGAAGTTTGTTTGGGGGATAAACCCTGAATCACTTTAATTTAATTTTTTTATTTAATCTTTTTTTTATTACAATGACTATTTGTTGTATTTTGTCAGTTATAAGATAATAACACTCTTAGTTTTCTTATTTTATCCTCCCCACAAGTATATAATTATTTTATTTTATTTTTATTTTTTTTACAGTTGAATTGCACAGTTATCATTGCTCATACTTCATTGGACCACATCCAGTGTTATTCTGTTGATATTTTCACCCCAGATTTGATGCAACGTTTCTATTCATGTAAGTTTGAGGAGTGTCAGTGTTGCGTTGTCTCAGAAAGTGTTTGTGTCCTCTCAGGTCTTTTTGTGGGCAAAGAAGGTCCAATGATACACAGTGGAGCCATTGTGGGAGCTGGCCTTCCTCAGGTACATACAGTAGCCACAAATCTCAATCTCACCATTAACCATTAGTGAAAATGGTGTACTAGCATGCATATGTGAACTAATCATGTACTAGTACAGTTTCAATTTCATTGTGACAATCTATTGCTTCAAAACTCAATTATAATACAATGGTTATACATGGTGTTCATAACAATAGAAGAAAAGTTTTAATTTTCAAATTATCCTTGGGTTGCGTAGCTACTGACTCCTCAATTGCTTTTGATGAATTAATTTATTTTTTATCGCTTTTCATGTTGACTATCTCTGATGAATGACAGAGCTGACTTTGAAGGGGTGGTGCGCCCTGGACTGGTTGCCAGTCAGTTGCACATTAAACGAAAGCAAACTCACATTCACGCTGACAGTTGAAACCAGAAGTTTACATATACTATATAAAATAATATATACACTTCATTTTTTTTCTCACTGTCTGACCTGAACTCAGGCTAAACTTGCCCTGTTTCAGGTCAATTAGGATTACCAAAATGATTTGTATTTGCTAAATGCCAGAGAAATGAGACAATGTTTTTTAAGACAATTTTTCATTATGTTCTTCAGTATCAGAAGTTCACACATTTCATTAGTATTTGGCACCATTGCTTTTCAAATGTTTGATTTGGGTCAGATGTATTTGGCTATCCTTCCACAAGATTCTCACAAATTTCCAGTCGGATAGAGATCAGGTCTTTGTGATGTCCACTTCAAGACATTGATTTTGTTATATATAAGCATCTTTGTAACCAGTTCGGCAGTATGCTTTGTGTCATTGTCCATTTGGAAGGCCCATTTGGGCCTAAGATTTAACTTCCTGCCTGATGTCTTGAGATGTTGCATCTGTATTTTCCCATAATGTTCTTTCCCCATGATGCCATCTATTTTTTCAAGTGCACCAGTCCCTTCTGAAGAAAAGCAACCCCACAACATGATGCTCCCATGCCTGTATTGCACAGTCATGATGGTGTTCTCAGGCTTTCAAGCTTTCCCCTTTTTCCTCCAAATGTAACGATGCTCATTATGGCCGAACAATTCAATTTAAGTTTTGTCAGACTACTGGACATGTTTTCTAAAATGAAGGTCTTTGTTCCTGTCCTTTTGCAAACTGTGATCTGGCTTTTTGATGTTTCTTTTGGAGTAAAGGCTTCTTTCTGGCAGAGTGGCCTATCAACCCTTGTCGGTACAGTACTTGTTTCGCTGTGGATAATGACACACTCTTACAAGCTTCAGCCAGCATCTTCACAAATGTCTTTTGCTTTTGTTCTTGATTTGATATGCAAATTTTGCACCAAAGCACATTCATCTCTTGGAAACAGAACCCACTCTCCTTCCGAGGTGGTATAATGGCTGGACCACGGTGTTTATACTGGCATATAATTGTCTGAACAGATTAATGCGGCACCGTCTGGCATCTGGAAATTGCACCGAAGGATGAAGCAGACTTGTGCAAGGCCACAATTCTCTTCCTGATATGTTTTGACTTTCCCATGATATTACGCAAAGAAGCCGTGTGTTTCAGTTGTACCATCAAACACACCCACAGGTATGTCTCTAACTAGCTCAAATGATGTCAATAACTCTATCAGAAGCTTCCAAATAAATGATATCATCTGGGGTTTCCCAAATTGTTTAAAGGCATAGTGATCTTACTGTATGTAAACTTCTGACTTTGAAGAAATGAAAAGTTCCCTAAAGAAATAATTATCTCTCTCATTCTGGCATTTGGCAAATAGAAATCATTTTGTTCATCCTAATTGACCTAAAACAGGAAGAGTTAAGTCTGATTTCATGTCAGTTAGGAAAAAAAAGTGTATGCGACTGTTTATATAGTGTATGTAAACATCTGATTTCAACCTTTTGTACGATTTTAAGTCTTCAGTTAACCTAATGTTCATGATTTTGGGATGTGGGAGGAAGCTGCGCCATTTCTGGGCATTATTGGTTGTTTTGACAAGCTGACTCATAATAATAATTTTGGTCTTAACTGTAGGTCAACAGTAATTAAAAGCACATGAATATCCTAGCTTGCGATTGGCTGGCGACCAGTTCAGGGTCTACCTCGCCTCTCACCCAGAGTCAGCTGGGATAGGCTGCAGCACACCTGCGCCCCTAAGGAGGATAAGCGGTATAGAAAATGGATGATGGATGGATGAATATCCTATCTTTGCTCAATCTTGCACTAAGTATAATCAATGTCATGTACCTGTAATAGGATAGATTTTCTATATCCAGTGTGTATAACAAGATCTGGCCTGCCACATCATTTTATGTGGCCCACTAAAGCAAATAGTGTGTCTATGCCGTATTTCTTGGGAAATGGATTTGTTCTTTTCATTTTGGCAGAAAATATGTACCAACATTTTTTAACAGCTATTATAAGCATTTTCCACCACCAAATTCCTTGTTAACATGAGCTGAACATTAGTAGTTCCCCCCCCCCTACCCCCCATAACTTCTAATTTCAAATTCAATTTGTTGTTAAATACTTCATACATGTGACAACAATCAAATGCAGGAGCAATTGTGAGTTTGACTCCCCTGGATATTGTCATTTTCTTGTATTAAGTGATGTACAGTAGTTGCAAACATTGTCTGCCAATGATCCAGCCACCTGCCGCCTTCGTCTGTTGTTCTGATTTGGGTGCTGTTATCAGATTGTTGTGCTTCTCAGTTTCAGAGCATCACTTTTAAGAGAATCAAATTAAATTTTTCCTTCTTCCGGAGTGACAGGTATGATTTTGGTACACAATCTTATACCACTGTATATTGTTTAGTTCCTTATAGTATGCACTGTATATAGCAGTTGTCAATGTCCTGTCGTTTTGCACTTAAGGGAAAAGCGGGACTTTGTGTCTGCTGGTGCTGCTGCTGGAGTAGCTGCTGCCTTTGGTGCCCCCATCGGAGGAACCCTCTTCAGCCTGGAGGAAGGCTCCTCTTTCTGGAACCAGGCCCTCACTTGGAAAGTGGTAGGTCCTGCCAATGTATCAAAAGAGATCGATAGTGGTGTTTGTTGGGGTTGTATGCAAGAATGGCCAGTCCAACAGTGTGAATCAATATTGAGAACAGTGTTGTTGAATGGAAATTGCAATTCATAATACAGTCCGCTCCAAAAGTATTGGACTGGAAAGGTCAATTCCTTTGTTTTTGTTGTATACTGAAGATATTTGGGTTTCAGATCAAAAGATGAATATGAAACAAAATTTCAGAATTCCAGCTTTTTTTTCATGGTATTTACATTGAGAATGTGTTAAACAACTCAGGAAAGAGCACCTTTTGTTTGAAGCCACCCACTTTTCAAAGTGAGCAAAAGCATTGGAACATGTGACTGATGGTTGAGAGAGAGAGAGCTACAGATACAGTGGAACTTCAGTAAAACAGACCCTGATATAACGGATATCGGATAAAACGGACCGGCGGGACTGAACAATTTGTCCAAAAATAGTTTCCATTTGTCACTTACAAATGAAAAAGTGAAAGTTATTGACCCCCTCCTCAAATTCTTGTTTTTGCATAGTTTCCCCACTTGAATGCTTAAAGGAATACATTGGCCATTACACTAAATATTCAATTTCCATTCTTCAATTAAACAATGTGTATAAAAATAATCCAGAAAAAAACAATGGCACATGTTGACCTAAAAACAAATTAAGCCGATTAAGTATCAAAGTAATGACGTTACACCATTTAGTGACGTCACCTGTGCGTAAACATGGCGGCGGTCGTTATTTTTCGATTGGTGTTTCCGTGTGTGATTCTTAATACAAAATGCCTTATTGCATTGCCAAGTATTGTGATAATTCGGACAGGGACAATACTACGTGTCAGGTTTCACCTTCTTCCTTCTAAAAAAATAAAGAAATAAACATCTATGCGGCCAGCCGGAACTTCCAAAAAATAAACAATCCCGCGTGTGTAGTGCACACTTCAAGTATCCTGATGATTACAATGAGTGTGATGCAGTACGAAATGGGCTACCTGACGCTTCCGGCCCTAAATAAAGATGCTGTGCCCTCAATCTTTGAGCCACCACCTGCTACCGATGCATCAATAATCCGAACAATTACGAGGGTGAAGCGTCTTGCAGCCAGGAAGAAGAGAGGTACTGTACGCAGGCTTTTCCTCTCCAGAATGCCAGTGCTAACAAGTTCAGTTCCCTCTTCATTTTCCGAGTCTTCAGCGACCCCACCTTTCGTCAAAGTGGTTCTTTCCTGTCGCGCCTAAGTCCGCCTTCAGTATCCTCCGCAGTTAATAATTCGTCTTCAAAGTCTCCGTCATCAGACGACTCATTTGACACCATGTTTGTTTACGCTCTTTTCAGCACGTGTTAGGTCACAATGATCATGTGACCATACACTGTGTCCAGAATGGCTGTGACCCTACCTAATGACAAAAATATAACTAAAAAGTATTACTTTAACATCATCAAACAAATGTAAATTTAAGATAAATATGACCCAAGTTATCTTAAAATGCTAGTTTAAAACGATTTCACTTATTAAGGGAAACAAATGATTCTAAGTTACCTGGCTCTCTTTGAAAAAGTAATGGCCCCCTTAACCTAAAAACTAGTTAGGCCATCTTCAGCAGCAAGAACTGAAATGAAGCGTTTGCCATAATTGGCAATGATTCTTTTACATCTCTGTGGAAATATTTTGGCCCACTCTTCCTTGTAGAATTGTTTGAATTCAGCAAAAATGGATGGTTTTCGAGCATGAATGGCCTTTTTATGTGATTGCCCCCCCCCCCCCCCCCCCCCCCATTAAAAATTCAATGTGGTTTATCATACCCGAGTTCAATTTCTCGAGCCACACCCAGGCCTGATACTGCCACACCTGTCCTCAATTAAGAAATCACTTAAACAGGACATGCCTGACAAAGTGAAGTAGGGAACAGATCCTCAAAAGCTAGACATCATCCCAAGAAAATAAATTCCGGAAGCAATGAAAAAGAAATTAATTGAGATCTATCACCGTGGAAAATGTTATAAAGCCATTTTTAAAGCTTTGGGACCATGGTGAGAGCCATTGTCCACAAATGGCGAAAACAGAACACCAAAATTACCCCAAAATGAAGACTTTGGAGTAGCTTAGTCAAAGTCCTAACCTGAATCCTATTGAGATGCTGTGGCATGACTTTAAAAAGGCAGTTCATGCTCGACCCCCCCCAAAATCCTTTTCAAATCTGCAGTAGTAGGTGTTCAAGTCGTTGGCTAGTGTGCTATTGTTCTCATCTTGGGGGGATCGTTGCTTGTAATTTGTCAGCTATTGGAATGCATGCCAGACTGATTTAGAGTCGTTAGCGCTAAACTGTTTTTCCAACTTTGCTGCATAGTTCCTCTTTGCAATGTTAATTTCTTTAGTCAGCTGGTTTCTAGCGTGATTATATAAGGCCAAAGGAACTGCCTGAAGACCTCAGAGACTGAC
Organism: Phycodurus eques; assembly: GCF_024500275.1. Lineage (NCBI taxonomy): Eukaryota > Metazoa > Chordata > Actinopteri > Syngnathiformes > Syngnathidae > Phycodurus > Phycodurus eques. The sequence goes on from NC_084525.1 coordinate 30,387,886, forward strand.
ACAGACGTGGCCAAGGTTACAAAAAAAATTCTGCTGCACTTAACGTTCTTAAGAGCACAGTGGCCTCCATAATTAAAGACATTTTGGACGACCAGAACCCTTCCTAGTAGCTGGCCGTCCAGCCAAACTGAGCAATTGGGGGAGAAGAGCCTTGGTGAGAGAGGTAATGAAGAACCCAAAGTTCACTCTGGCTGAGCTCCAGAGATGCAGTCGGGAGATGGGAGAAAGTTCTAGAAAATCAACCATCACTGCAGCCCTCTACCAGTCGTGGCTTTATGGCAGAGTGGCCAAACGGAAGACTCTCCTCAGTGCAAGACACATCAAAGCCCGCATGGAGTTTGCTTAAAAAAAAAATAAAAAATTAAAAAAAAACACCTGAAGGACTCCAGCATGGTGAGAAATAAGATTTTCTGGTCTGATGATACCAAGACAGAACTTATTGGCCTTACTTCTAAGTGGTATCTGTGGCAAAAACCAGGCACTACTCATCACCAGTCCAAAACAGTCCCAACAGTGAAGCATGGTGGTGGCAGGATCATGCTGTGGGGGTGTTTTTCAGCTGCAGGGACAGGACGACTGGTTGCGATCGAAGGAAAGATGAATGCGGCCAAGTACAGGGATATCCTGGATGAAAACCTTCTCCAGAGTGTTCAGGACCTCAGAATGGGCCGAAGGTTCACCTTCCAACAAGACAATAACACAAAGCACACAGCTAAAATAACAAAGGAGTGGCTTCAGAACAACTCCGTGACTGTTCTTGAATGGCCCAGCCAGAGCCCTGACTTCAACCCAATTGAGCATCTCTGGAGAGACCTGAAAATGGCTGTCCACCAACATTCACCATCCAACCTGACAGAACTGGAGAGGATCTACAAGGAAGAATGGCAGAGGATCACAAAATCCAGGTGTGAAAAACCTGTTGCATCATTCCCAAAAACACTCATGGCTCTACTAAATACTTAGCAAAGGGTCTGAAAACTTATGGCTGTGTGATATTTCCATTTTTCTTTTTTAAATAAAGCTACAGAAATTTCAACAATTGTTATTTTTTTCTGTCAATATGGGGTGCTGTGTGTACATTGAGGAAAAAAATGAACTTTAAATGATTTCAGCAAATGACTGCAATAAAACAGAGTGAAAAATTTAAGGGGGTCTGAATACTTTCCGTACCTACCGTATGTGACCTGCGATTGGCTGACGACCAGTTCAGGGTGTACCCCACCTCTTGCTACCAAAGATAGCTGGGATAGGCTCCAGCACGCCCGCAACCCGAATGAGGATAATCGGTACAGTAAGTGGTTGGATCTTAAACATTGAAGTGAGGAAACTGGAAAAAAATATAAGAATTTGAGAAGGGGGCCAATACAGCACCGTCTGTGTGTTGTGTGTGTGTGTATATGTAATAGATACCTCATGACATTCGATACTTTTATTAATTTTTTTTTAATCTTGTCTTCCAGCTGTTTTGCTCAATGTCTGCCACATTCACCCTCAACTTTTTCCGTTCGGGTATAAACTTCAATAAGTGGGGATCCTTCCAGCTGCCTGGCCTGCTCAACTTTGGAGAATTTAAGGTAAAAATGGAAATCACTGAATAAATGATTGTGGGCGGAGACAATATTTAGGAATATTCATTACTTAATAAATAAAATATAATAATAATGCATGTAACCTTTAGTCTAAAATATCCCAAATAAAATTTTCTAAGGATATGTGACAGAGACCTGCAGCAAATATGAAATGTGTCACAAAGTTCAAATTCATACGCTGCAGTTATCGTAGTACTGTACCTTAAATTGAAATCAAATCTACCAGACTCAAACTCCGCCATCGTTTCACTCGTTAGTGCTCGGATGGAGACAAAAACTGCCACTTATGGACTGCAGTGGACCTGGCCTTCTTTGTCTTGATGGGGATAGCAGGTGGGCTCCTTGGGGCTCTTTTCAACTGCATGAACAAGAACCTTGCCAAATATCGCATTAGACACATCCACCCAAAGGCCAAGTTTATCAGGTAACACCTTTCCACACGGAGTGCAATTTGACAAATGATTGCTTTTTATTTCTTTCTCTATTCAAGCATGCGACAACAGTGTTTTTTCTTTGTCCTTATAGGGTTATAGAGAGCCTCCTGGTTGCCATGGTGACAACAGTGGTGGTTTTTTCCGCTTCCATGCTGTTGGGTGAATGTAGGGACCTGTACTCTCCTTCAGCCCATAACACCACAGTAAGCCTCTGCTATTTCTTCCAGCATTCCAGTACTGTCAAGTAGTAGTGCATCCACTTCAATATTCATTCAGTGAATGAAAATCTCCATCCATTTTCTGAGCCGCTTCTCCTCACTAGGCTCGCGGGCGTGCTGGAACCTATCTCAGCTATCATTGAGCAGAAGGCGGGCTAGACCCTGAACTGGTTGCCAGCCAATCGCGGGACACATACAAATAAACAACCATTCGCACTCACATTCACACCTACGGGCAATTTAGAGTCTCCAATTCATGCATGTTTTGGGGATGTGATCCGGTCCTCATAACTGTGAGGCTGACGCTCTAACCAGTCGGCCACAGTGCCGTCTGAATGAAAATCTTTCAAACAAAATTAACAAAAATCTTGGTGACACTGCTTTTTTTTTTTCTCATGTGAACTCATCTCGGATTTTCTTTTAGCATTCTGTCAGTGAGGATATCAACTCAACCATCCGCCAGTACTTCTGCTCCAACAAAACGTATAATGATATGGCCACCTTGTTCTTCAACCCGCAAGAGGCTGCCATCCACCAGCTTTTCCACCAGGATGGTGAGATGGGAACATTTACACTAAAAACAGATTGATAAATTATAGTGCACAAGATCTGAGGTCAAACACAATGACGCGTCACTAACACTTGTATAAGGATGTGCAGAAAGTGAGATTTACTGAATCCAAGTCAACTTGGGCACGTTTTAACATTCCTACAGTCATCCGTCTATCCATCCATCCATTTTCTTCCACATTCCTCTCTTAATTACAGTCATTGTCCACGTTATCATTGAAATGTACTCTCTAGCACCCCCTTTCAAGGACTCCAAAAAGTGGGCCTACTCTGAGCTGCTGTTTGTCACAAACAGCAGTCAGCACCCGCCGCTCCCTCACAAAGGGTGAGGAACACTACCCTCGTCAACCAGGTTGAACTACAATGTACAGGCACAGAGCAGGGGCAGGGCTTTACGTATAACCCCCACCCCCCTTCACTGAGGGAAAAGCCAGTACTAATGTTGGAAAACTGAGCTGACTTTCATAACAGTGTTTAAACAAAAATATGAATCAGAAACATCTTTATTTGACAATTATGTCAAAAACACACAAGGAATTTGTCTCCAGTAGTTGGAGTCGCTTTAGTATGACAACATACAGTCAAATTGACAGATAATATTTTTGAGACATAAAAACAAAAAAACAGTCACTGAGCAATAAAAGGTTACCAGTAATGTGGTGATGGCAGTACAATATATATATTTATATATATATTATTTATTTATTTTTACAATTGTGCAAAATAATACCGAGTATCCAAGCAATTAGAACAGTTTGAAATGACTAATAGAACAATAGTCTGGTGTAATGACCATTGTGCAAAGGGCGCAGAGACCTCAAGAAATGTATGCAGTTTAAAGTGACTAGTAGTAGGTGGTGGTGTCCCCCAGCCTCACCTGCTGTGTCCTGCCTGTTAGGAAGCTGTAAATACACTTGCAGATGGCAAGCGAGACGCTAAGCTGGAGATGCTGGGAGGAGAGGAGTTCGGGGAGGATGGTGTTGAACACAGTTAACCATTGCATAATTGAACTTTTTTCAAAAAGTTATGTCCTCACCCTTAAAGATGCAAAAGACAGATTCCTGCTCGTGGTGTTGGTGAGTCACTTCACAAAAAGTCTAAACACCAAGCAGTTTCATGATCATCATCACTTTTTGTCTTTGCCGTCATTGGTGTCCTTCAGTGGTTGTTCACCTCTCGTACCCCCAGTTTTTTTTTTTTTTTTTAAAGATCATTTTTATGGGTTTTTACAGTGGACTTACTGTAATGCCCTCACATTTGTGAAAGGGGAGCCGCAGTCACAGATGCACTTTTAAGTTGTTTATTGAATGCTGGGAGAACAGTAAAACACAAACACATTGAGTACACTTACGCAGAAGCTGCTATCGCCCACAGTTTTCGCCTAGACAATCACACACAGTTGTTTTTTGTGTTGAAATACATATACACAATGTTTAAAAAGTGTGTTAATATGTTTAAGTGTGTTTTAATAGGATTCAATATCTTTAAAGGATATGGGATGGGTAAAACCTTTTTTAAAAGATTATATGGTCTTGCTATATCACAGATTTTTACCTATTGTTTGTGGGTCTTAAACGTATCCCCCGCTATAAACGGTGGTTAACTCTATTTTACTTTTTTTTTTTTTTTTTTACTTAATTGTTGCTCTAATTCTGAATGTACCCCTTTTGGGACGTTCAACCTCAAGGTTCCATTATACTTGGACTTTTATCATATTTAAACAAGCAAACATTTTCAGTGCCTGTATAATGTTTGTCCAAACTAGAAGAATTGTAGCCATAATAGAGGTCGTCACTATGTTGGAGCAAAAAGCCATGGCCATTATTCATTTAGGCCCAAACGGTTTGATCTTTCAGGATTTCATTTTTCTTTCTATCATCTAGCCATCTTAACACCATTAGTTATGTTGAGTATAATCCCAATTAAATCTTATTTTTGGGGAAGAAATTAGTTCGCAGCCTGATAATTATATTAAGGTGATAGTGTTTGCTTCTTGTCTGACCACTCAGGTACATTCAGCCCTGTGACTCTGTCAGTGTTCTTCCTGCTTTACTTCCTATTGGCCTGTTGGACCTATGGTGTGTCAGTACCCAGCGGTCTTTTCGTCCCTTCACTGCTCTGTGGGGCTGCGTATGGACGTTTGGTTGCCAACATCCTTAAAGTGTAAGTGTAAAGTGTTATTTTACATATCTTTTTACGTGATGTGAAAATATTGAGAAACTACAAAAGTAAAATTCTTCTCAGCTCTGCTTTGCACGCTGTCTTTCTCATTCCAATGACAACCGTGATAGTGGTTCTTACTGTTTCTATCTGTGGCAGGAAACTTGGAATGGACATCTACGCTGGGACCTTTGCCCTCATTGGAGCTGCTTCATTCCTCGGAGGCGTTGTCAGGATGACCATCAGCCTTACTGTCATCCTTATTGAATCCACTAATGAAATCACATATGGACTCCCTATTATGATCACCCTAATGGTATGACTATTATGATATACAGTATATTGGAATCTTCACTAAGTGTACAAATATTTTTCTTGATATGATTCTTCCCTTTACATTTACATGAAATTAAACTCATTCCTCTCCTCATCTCATACATCGGTTTTGTTTTGGCATTTGACGTGTCGGTCACCAGGTTGCAAAGTGGACAGGGGATTTATTCAACAAGGGCATCTATGACATTCATATCCAGCTAAGAGGAGTACCACTTCTGGAGTGGGAGACTGAGGTTGAGATGGACAAGTAAGATTTGTGCATTTCTTTGCAGGCATATGAGGTAAAACATCACAGTGTCTCTGTAAGCCTCTTTTGAGAACAAGACTGAGGAAATATGATTTTACTACAATTTGCAGATATTTAAACAGTTCTCTTTTGGTGCCTCCATAACATCAGTTATCACTCAAATTAAATTACCTTTGGTGCATTTGAGACACATTTTTTCATATAAAAGGGATGTATCTAACACAGGAACTAATTTGAAGAGCTCAGGTCACATTTTGTATTGACAATAATAGTATTTGACATATGGTAAAAGAATTTCTAACAAAACTTGGTAGAATGCTTTTTGAAACCAACTTATTCACCAACTTCCCCACTAGGTGTAGCAAATACTCTAAAACTACAAACATTGTGCTGTCCTCCACTGTCATTTTGGAATGTATGACAAAATTAAGTCTGCATAGTAATTTTTTTCCCTATCAAATATGGAGATACGCTGTTTTATACGGTGGCTCTGAAGTCTAAAACACAACAGCAAATAACTAAACACAACCGCAAGTTAAAAAACACGACACCAAATAACTAATCACAACAACAAACAACTAAACTAAACAGCAAATCGAAAAACAACAACAAACAACTTATCACATCAAATAACTAAACTCAACAGCAAATCGAAAAAACACAATAACGAACTAATCACAACAGCAAATTAAAAAACACAACAACATTCATACATTCGTACAGCCGCACCGCCTAGCTTGCTTCCGTTACACATACATATGAGGTGATAGTGAATAGATATGCTCAGGACTAAATCACGACGTTCAAATAAGTATGCACACAATGACAAGGCATTTAAAAGAGGTTCGGCTGCACAGACGGCATCTGTCAAATCTAGTCGTCCCTCTCGTCCAATCAGTGATGAGTCTTATCTCCCTCGGCAGTACCTACCTCTTTCTGTAGGTTCGTCCAATCAGAGATGAGTCTTATCCCCGACCAGTACCTACCTTTTCTGGTAGCTTAATTTCATTTAGTTTTTCCATTTGCTGTTGTCTTTAGTTACTTGTTGTTGTGATTAGTTATTTGCTGTTGTGTTTTTTTATTTGCTGTTGTGTATTGTTATTTGTTAGTATGTCAAGTGATCCCGCTTGACATACTAACAAATAACAATACATTCTAGCCTTCCTATCTATGACTATGCATTTGCAGTTGGATTTGCATCGGCAAGATAAAGCTTTAAGGAATGGGGATGGCATCAAAATGTTTTACAAAACACTACAGCATGAGACAGCAATACTTTAGATGCAAAAGAAAAACCGACAAGTGAAAAGTTTTCATTTGTATTATACTTCTCTATGGGCCTGTATAAATATTCAAATCACGAAATTGACATTTGTAATTTTCTATGTATAGAGTTTGAAGGACTTTATTGTAAAATATTGATGAAATAAAAATGTAGCAACGGTGTAAAATAATCTAGTGAAACAATCTAAAACCGGGTTTGTTACAAAAAGTCAACACTTGCAGTAAATGAAGTATTCAATCAACATCTTCACAATCAACAATTCAGTATCATGATACAATACTGTAAAAGTTCTTTGATTAGAAATGATAAAAAAATGAAAATGAATTAAAAACCCTAAATTTGTATCCTGAGTCCTTGTTTCACTTACCTCATCTATCACAGGTTGACTGCCGGTGACATTATGGAGCCCAACCTCACATATGTGTACCCCCACACTCGGGTCCAATCTCTAGTCAGCATCCTGCGCACCACCATTTACCACGCCTTCCCTGTGGTCACCGAAAATCGCCCGAACGAGCAGGACTTCATGAAGGGCAACATTCTAGTCAGCAACAACATCCACTTCAAGGTACTTCCTGTTCCTCGTAGGCAAGTGCCCAATCCCAATTTGAGGCCTGTATCCGATTTTCTTCCTATTTCCATATACAGTTGTACTTTGACTTACGAGTGCCGTCACTTTTGCTTTTAGTTGTGAGACAACTTTTGAGTTACGAGTGGGCTTCAGATATCCTGTCACGTGAATGCAGTGTAAAAAAAATTGAGCAACTAAGGTATTTTACTGGAATGCCCTTGCAAGTGGGCAACGGGAGCCACCGTTGCTGGTGCGCTTTCGGCCATTTATTGAACGGGACAAACAGTCAAAGACACAAATAGAAAATAAAAACATTCGCAAGGAGCTGCTGCCGCACACCCAGGCGCTCGCACTGAACACGACTAAAATGCTACCTGTTTAAGTGAAGATGCAAATAGGCTGTTAATGCTTTAAAAATAATAATAATACATTATCTTTTATGCACAATGTGAATTCAAGAAATAAAAACGGATGGTTATATAATAAAGGAAGCCAATTACTCATATGTTATTATATTGTCATATCTTTATTGTTTCATATAATCCTCATTTCGGGTCCCTGTGCAATTAAGCAGCAAAAGAATTGCTCCTCAAATGAAGAAATTATTTAGCAAAACTGATCCTCAAAGGAAAAAAAAAAAAAAAAAAACATGTTTTAGTCGTGTGTGTGTGTGTGTGTGTTGCCAAAGTGCTTGAGTGAATCATTAGCCACTAAAAGTTAGGAGTCCTGTCTTGGAGCTAGCCAATCAGAAGAACAGTAGGGCGGGTTATCGTTCTATAAATAGAATGGATACAAGACGTTTTTTTTTTTCTGGACTCGATAAGTTTTCGTTGTTGTGGTGACACCCGGCTCGCTAGTGTAATGTCTTTGGCTCCATAGATGCAAACACTGGGACCTTTTACGGAAAGTTAACTATTATGTTCACTAGCCTGCGAGCTAACTAGCTAGTATGCTACGGAGCTAAACAGCTCACTCTGGCTCGCTCGATTGTTTCGATTGTTTAAAACAGAGGTCACTAACTCGCAGTCCGTGTCCGGACACCATATCCCAAAAAGAATAATTATGATTATTTCTGATGATAGGACATACATTTCTATTTTAAGCGGCGCAACATATTTTAGGCTTTAAGATAGTGAGGAACTGTACCAACCAATCACATGTGAGTTCCGCCACCCTTTCAGTCAATCAAATCTGCATCGCACGCGGTAATTACTGAAATCACTGACTGCGCACAGACCAGACAGAGACAAGGAGAGAGAGAAAGAGAGAGAGAGAGAGAGAGAGAGAGAGAGAGAGAGAGAGAGAGAGAGAGAGAGAGAGAGAGCGTGTAAGTTTACTTAAAGACAGACGGACAAATTACAGAAAAAGGAAGAGAAAAGTTGGAACAAATGGCGCTTAAAATGGAACAGGCAGAGTCATTTTTGTTTGTACTTCTCAGTGGGAAGTTCCCACTGGGAGCTCTTATTAAAAGGGCATATAATATGTGAAACGCCATGATGAACCAAAACGGTTTGTTTTGAACAACCGTTTTCAGTTAAGATTTGTTAAATTAAAAATTGTAAAATGGTTTGAGACTTCACTGTTGTGTCAAGAACCCAAACAGAATAGGGGAAACTAACTTTATTTTTCTTGAGTTCCGTATCCCATATTTTGGGCTTTATCAATGGATCGCTGCAGTAATCTTGGAGGAAAAAAGGAACAAAAAGAGGGGGGAAAAAACGTGCAGTGTCACCGTGCGCTCGTGAGATGACGTTTTGTGCCATCCATTCAAGGACTACTTGAGGTATGGTCACGTACATTTAATACGATACAGCTCGCAAGCAGGCAACAAAACATGATGTAGCCTCACAAGCTAGTGCTAGCACTAACGTTTATATGTAAAAATGCTGACGTTCTGTCGAATAATGCTCTAAAACTTCAGGAAACATTTGTTTGTGCGCGTAAACAAATGTTGACGCTGACCAAGTAATGTTGACAACAGGCAAGGGAGTTAATGTGCCGGTCACAATACGCAATCCTATCGGTTCACGTCAAGGTGGGCTGTTGGAGAGTTGTCATTGATATGTCACACTACACAGAAGATATCCAATATGCCGACATACAGTGCCGTAAAAATTTATTGGTCCCCTTCTCAAATTCTTATGTTTTTGCATAGTTTCCCCCATTTTAATGTATAATAGATTAATGCAGTCTGATTTACAGTGGGTACGGAAAGTATTCAGACCCACTTAAATGTTTCAGTCTTTGGTATATTGAAGCCTTTTGCTAAAATAATTTAAGTTCATTTTTTTCCTCATTAATGTACACACAGCACCCCATACTGACAGAAAAAAAAACAGAATTTTTGAAATGTTTGCAGATTTATTAAAAAAGAAAAACGGAAATATCACACAGCCATAAGTATTCAGACCCTTTGCTGTGACTCTCATATTTAACTTGGGTGCTGTCCAGTTCTTCTGATCATCCTTAAAATGGTTCTACACCTTCATTGGAGTCCAGCTGTGTTTGATTATACTGATTGGACTTGATTAGGAAAGCCACACACCTGTCGATATAAGACCTTACAGCTCACAGTGCATGTCAGAGCAAATGAGAATCATGAGGTCAAAGGAACTGCCTGAAGAGCTCAGAGACAGAATTGTGGCAAGGCACAGATCTGGCCAAGGTTACAAAAAAATTTCTGCTGCACTTAAGGTTCCAAAAAGCAAAGTGGCCAAAATAATCATTAAATGGAAGACCCCAGAACCCTTCCTAGAGCTGGCCGTCAGGCCAAACTGAGCAATCGGGGGAGAAGAGCCTTGGGGAGAGAGGTAAAGAAGAACCCAAAGATCATTGTGGCTGAGCTCCAGAGATCCAGTCCACCAGTCGGGGCTTTATGGCAGAGTGGGCCAACGGAAGCCTCTCCTCAGTGCAAGACACATGAAAGCCCGCATGGAGTTTGGTAAAAAAAAAAACACCTGAAGGACTCCAAGATGATGAGAAATCAGATTCTCTGGTCTGATGAGACCAAGACAGAACTTTTCGACCTTAATTCTAAGTGGTATGATTTTAGCAAATGGCTGCAATATAACAAAGAGTGAAACATTTAAGTGGTCTGAGTACTTTATGTACCTACTGTATAAATATAAGACTGCATTTAAAACACTGTGTAAAGGATATTGCCACATGGGCTAAGGAACACTTAAAAAACAACAACATCGTCAGTTAACACATTTCGTCGCTACAGCTCTAAATGCAAATTAAAACGCTACCATGCAAAGCGAAAGCCATATACCACCGACACCCAGAAATGCTACCAGCTTCTCTGGGCCCAAACTCATCTAAGAGGGACTGACGCAAAGTGGAGAAGTGTGGTGTGGTCTGACGAGTACATTTCAAATTGTTTTTGGAAGTCATGGACGTCATGTCCTCCAGGGCAAAGGGGAAAACGACCATCCGGATTGTTATCAGCGCAAAGTTCAAAAGCCATCATCTGTGATGGTATGGGGGTGTGTTACTGCCCATGACATGGGTAACTTGCACATCTGTGAAGGCACCATTAATGCTGAAAGGTACAAACCGGTTTTGAAGCAACATATGCTACCATCCAAGCGACGTCGTTTTCAGGGATGTCCCTGCTTATTTGAGCAAGACAATCCCAAGCCACATTCTGCATGGGTTACAACAGCGTGGCTTTTAAGTAAGAGAGTATGAGTACTAGATTGGTCTGCCGGCAGTCCAGACCTCCAGTCTCCCATTGAAAATGTGTGGCGCAATATGAAGCACAAAATACGACGATGGAGACCCCGGACTGTTCAGCAACTGATGTTGTACATCAAGCAATAATGGAATAGAATTCCACCTAAAAAGCTTCAACAATTAATGTCCTCAGTTCCCAACCGCTTATGGAGTGTTGTTAAAAGGAAAGGTGGTATAACACAGTGGTAAACATGCCCCTGTCCCATGTTTTTTTAATTTTTTGTTTTACTTTTATTTGTTTTGAACGCGTTGCAGGCATCATATTCATAATGAGAGAGTATTTGCAAATAAAAAAAACAAGGTTTATCAGTTTGAACGATTGGGGTTCCTACATTCTACAGTGCCCATGATGGTGAAGATGTTGAAATTGGAAGGGTTATTAAGTGCTTCACACATTCTCTTTCTTTTCTCCAATTTCTTCTCAACGTGGCACTCTGGTTTAACAGTTGAACATGATTACGGCTGAATTAACACTGCATGGTACAAGTGATTTATTTATTTATTTTATTTTTTGTACTCGGGTGGCACAATTTGGATACGTGTTATGGCAGCGTAAATAAAATTAGGCCTCCACCAAATGTGGTTCAAACTATGGAATAAATGCCAAAAATTGTGATTACTTTTTAATGCAGTGCCGTCTGAGGCATAGAAGGTCACAGGCCTTCAATTTTGTTGTTTTTCAGCCTTGCCGTTTACCTGCAGAGATTTCTCCAGCTTCTCTGAATCTTTTGATATTATGTACCATAGATAATGAAATCCCTAAATTCCTTGCAATTGTACGTTGTTCTTAAAGTGTTGGGATTATTTGCTCACGCAGTTGTTCACAAAATGGTGAATCTCACCCCATCCTTGCTTGTGAACAACTGAGCCTTTCAGGAAGGCTCCTTTTATACCCAATCATGACACTCACCTATTTCCAATTAACCTGTTCACCCATGGAATTTTCCAAACAGGTGTATGTTGAGCCCCTGTCCCAGGTTTTTGGAATGTGTTGCAGTCATCAAATTCAAAATGAGAGAATATTTGGCAAAAAAAAAATATAAATGTGTTTTCAATTGTATCTAGGTTGAAAGAGATTTACAAATCATTGTATTCTGTTTTTTCTTACATTTTTACACAATGTCCTAACTGCATTGGAATTGGGGTTTGTAATTTATTGAAATGAATACATAAGTGCCATCAATGGTGGATGAAATAATGAAGAGCCACCCTCATCTTTCTGCACCATGGAGAAATCCAGCGTTGTGTCTCGCGCAAGTGAGCAGCGACGGCGCTGCCAATCCATGAAGTCATACCCCTCCAGTGAGCTGAGGAACGTTTGTGATGAGCAGCGTGCAGCTGTTGATCCAGCGGAGGAGGGAGAGGACCTCCTACAGCAGATGTTGGAGAGGAGGTAGGACACCATAGTACCAAAAAGTTGGGGATGTTGCGCTTTCCGATTCAATTTTAGGTTGAACCTAAAATGTACTATAACCTTTAGAGGTGAACTTAATTTGACCTTCTCTAAACTTTATAATGTACATGTCCAATTGTTCAATGTTTCAGTACTTTGTGCTGTTCTTTAACAATGAGTTGAATGCTAAAATTCACAACAGGTGTATAGAAGGGCAAGTTGTGCAAAAAGTACTGAAACATTAAAGTTTGGACATTTACATTCAAAAGTTTACAGAAGGTCAAATGAAGCGAACCTGTAAAGGTTATACATGGTAAATTTTAGGGTCATCCTGAAATTTACCTGAAAGCCTACCTTTTTGTTTGTAGTGTACAAGTCGTGTTGTATTTGTTTCTTTTATTGATATTTCTAATAACTGTGTGTCATGTTTAGGCATATGCCCTACCCCAACCTGTGCCCAGACCAGTCTCCCAGTGAGGAGTGGACAATGGAGGAGCGTTTTAGACCGCTCACCTTCCACGGCCTTATTCTGCGCTCTCAGCTTGTCAATCTACTCATGAGAGGCGTGTGTTACGCTGAGAACCAGCCGGTCAGTGGTACAAATGTACAGACATTTTGATCGAATTGAAATGCAATGCATCCATGACACGCTGCGGTCTTCTGTGACCACTTTTTTCTTTTTTTCTGTGTATGTATCTCTTTGTTAAATCCTGCAATCACTTACTTGTCGCAACCACGACAATGCAGTGGCCTTTCTTTCAATGCAATATCATGTCCTGTCAGAGTGCCACTCAGCCCAGACTGACATATGCAGAGATGACTGAGGATTACCCGCGTTTCCCTGATATCCATGACTTGGACCTAACCCAGCTCAGTCCCCGGATGATTGTGGTATAGCCCATTCAGCTAGTCACCATCTTTACAAGTTGAAATATTAAATGGTGTTTTTGGATTTAACCAAGCATAAAATTTTTCCTGTGTTTACAGGATGTTACTCCTTACATGAACCCGTGTCCCTATACAGTGTCACCAAACACCCGCATCTCGCAGGTATTTAACCTGTTCAGAACAATGGGCCTACGGCATTTACCAGTAGTCAACGCTGTAGGAGAAGTAAGTAATTATTATCTGTTGTAGTTGTTGTTACTGAAACATTTGACCTTAGCCTACTTTGCACTAACTTGTTCATTTTGTGATTTTGTGATTTTCAATTTCAGATTGTTGGGATAATCACAAGACATAATTTAACCCATGAATTCCTTGTGGCCAAACTACGACAGCATTACATCACCATTTAATTGGATCAGTTTCATTTCATATGTGCCATCCTTATCTGACCATTTAATTTTTGTTGATATAAATTATGTCTTATTTTTTGTAGTTTTTTAATTCCATTTGTGTCTTAACTATATGTTTGTTAACCACTTCGTATTTTATCCAACTGCTTTGCATTATTAAAGGTGTTAAAATTCAGACTTCATGAAACCTGACTACATTATTTTGCCCAACTTATGTATGATACAAAGACGTCATAGGAGGCTTAATGGACTTGTTGGACATACTTGGCAAATAAAGATGATTCTGATTCTGATTTCATTCAGATATACAGTAGATGAAAACATGTACTTTGTATAAAAGCCATCCATCCATTTTCTATACCGCTTATCCTCATTAGGGTCGTGGGTGTGCAGCTATCCGAGCTGACTTCGGATAAGAGGCGGGGTATACCCTGGTTTGGTCGCCAGCTAATCGCAGGGCACAGAAGAAAAATGTTGACAAACAACTATTTACACTCACATTCACAGTTTAGGACAATCTAAAGCAGTGGTGTCAAACTCATTTAAGTTCGCAGGCCACATTCAACCCAATTTGATCTCAAGTGGGCAAGATCACAATATTTGTGGCTTAGAAATTCATAAATAACAACTATTCACAATGTACTTTTGGAAAATATTCACATTTATTGGTAATGTAAATGTATTTATATATATTTTTTAACAACTTTATTTTCAAGTTTTTGGGTTAAAAAAAGACTAAACAGTCGTTTATAGAGACAGATATTCAAATACCTCCCTCCCCCAGGCTAAAAAAGAAAAGAAAAGTCATCCTATCCTTCTCAATTTTACATGTTCAAGTGTTGAAGATAATAAGAGTAATATTACATTTGTCGTCGTCTGAAAACCATATAGTTATGGATAGCTAGGTTCCGTCATCAGTGAAAGGGGAATCTCTGAACAAATTCCATGAAGGGGCCCCATGTGTTTTTTTTTTTTTTTTTTTTTTGCTTAGCTTGTATCGATATTTTTGTTAGAGCCAGGAAGGAAAGCACCTGCTTCAACCGTTGCAAAAAGGATGGGCTTTGTTTGACTTCCAATTAAATAGAACAAGTCTGTGGGCCAGCAGTGAGCCAAAAGCCACAGCGTTTGCCTGCAAATTCAAAGGTCACTATCGGGAGGAGGTACGCCAAAAATTACTGTGCGGGGATGCGGTACCAAGTCTTGCTTACAAATGTGACTAAATACTTTAAATATCTGTTCCCAATCATTTTTAAGCGAGACGCAAGCCCAAAACGTGGCCTACCGAGGCTGGACAGTGATCACTCACATCTTAAACAGTTACTGCCATCAGTATTATACAGTAAATCTTAGCAAGCCTCTCCCTTGAATAATGCAAAGGATGAAGCACTTTGAATTGTATTAACCCATGGCGTATGCACAGTGAGGAGGTATGTATACGGGTCAGACTGTTATGCCACATCTCTCCCGGCAGCTCTTCACCCAAATCTTTGTCCCATGCGACTTTTGTCTTATCCTAAGATACTTGCTTCATTTCCTGTATCAACGCATAGACTGCCTAGACTCGTTTCTTTACAAAAGGGTGCAATCCCAGTAAACTGTACAATTGGCTTTTGGGTGGTGAGTACGGAAACAACTTTCTTGTCAGACATACGTATTTGAAAATGCCTTTTAAAAAATGAGATTGAGGAATATCAAGGTCTCCCATCAGTGTTGCAAATGTAGAAAATGTGCCATTATTAAATAGGTCCCTAAGAAAAAACAGATCGTTCCTGTGCCATAATTCAAATGCTTTGTCTAACATGGATGGTGGGAACAGGGGGCTGTTAACTATTTGGAAAAAAACACTGGCCCGTTTAAGTTTAAAATGTTTACTGAACTTTAGCCAGATTTTAAGAGCCACAGGATTTATTAATTTTATGTTATGATTACACTGCAATGAAGAAGTTAGTATTGGTAATGGGTTGAATGAGAGTTCCATCTGTGCCCATTCTGCACCTGGAGCATTCTTATGATTGTTTATCCAGTGTAAAATATTTGTGATATTTGCAGCACAGTAATAAAATTAAAAATTTGGTAGACCCAGGCCTCCAGCATCCTTGGGGACCTCCAAATTGGATTTATTTAATCTGGGGTTTGAATTGGTCCAAACGAATGATGAAATCTGCCTGTGTAGCAATTTAAATTCTTTTTTGGGTATAAATATCGGGATCATCTGGAAAAGGTAACGAAACCTACGTAGAACCGTCATCTTAATAATTATGCGGCCTGCCAATGAGATTGGTAGAGCTGACCACTCTTTAAAATCTTCAATTGTGCAATTTATTAGGTCTTTTTTCTTTTGTCCTGTTCGGTTGTTAGATCAAGCAGAATTGAAGATCTGCATCCCTTTTATGCCAGAACAGTTTTACTGTGTCACGGTGGAGTTTTTAAGCTTCCGTTTATTGAGAACCAGAGTCAATCAGTCAAACAGAACAAAGTTTCTAGAGGAGAGAGAGAAACAAAGACAAAGCACTAATTGTAAACAGGATGAGAGGAGTCAATACATTATCTACAACAATGAAACATTAAATATGAGTGTTGCATGGGGCTGTAGTGCATCCTTGGGGACCTCCAAATTGGACAGGACAGGACAAGATAGAACAGAACAAGGACAGGAGAAGAAGCATGCAGGCTGTGAACCCGGCTGTACAACTGGAGTGTGGTGGGATTGACTATGTAAATTATAAAAGTCTACAGGACGAAAGTATAAGTGAGGGAATACACAAACTATTTGCATTTTCATGAGTTATTTGTCACAATAAGTGTGTGGCCCTATTCCCAGTGAAAGAGTCCCAGGGGTGTGTGCCTGCAGACACATGCAAGTGAATTGACACCATTTTACAGGAACAAAGACGAGAAGTGTCCTGTAATTTCTGTGGCCGTACCCAATCAATCGAGGGGCGGAATCGGGCCCAGGGGTCCATCCGAGAGCAGCCCAGTGGATGGGACACGTCCCACACCAAGGGACCCAGGGCGGTCCAAGGGTCCCAGGGTGGTCCGCCGGACCCGACAACTGGCCACCCGCATGATTCAGATGAAGGAAGCAGTTGGCACCACACCCGAAACCGCCACGGTACCAATGTTTTCATATGAAGCAGTTACCATGCAGCCACCTACCGCTGCTGTCTGCCCGCAGCTCTCTTGACCGGAGAGGTTCTCTGGAGATTCTGGGAATATTAAGCCATTCATCACTCAGTGCGAACTCCACTTTGAGCTGCAGGCAGCTGCCTTCCCCACCGAGCGGGCAAAAATCGCTTTTTTCATTTCCCACCTGACTGGTCGTGCGGAGGCCTGGGCTACTGCTGAATGGAGCCGCAATTCCGCCGCGTGTCATTCTTGGGCTTCTTTCGTAAAGATTATGGAGCAAGTTTTTCAGTATTCCACACCAGATCAGTGAGGCAGCTCGCTCCCTTGTCACCTTACAACAAGGCAAGCGCAGGGTGTCAGATTACGCGATTGAATTTTGCATTCTTGCAGCTGAGAGTCAGTGGAACAACAGGGCACTGCTTGATGCATTTTTTCAAAATGCCGCTGTCAAGGATCGTTTGGTCCAACTAGATCTGCCGACCGACTTGGACACTCTCATCGCTCTCGCCGTAAAGATGGACAAAAGGCTTTTGGATTGTGAGCTGGACGGAGTTCGGTGTCCAGCCAAACCAAGGGCAGATCCCCTGTTTCCGGTCTCAATCCACTGGCTAGCGTCACCACGGAAGAATCCATGCAACTGGGCAGGTTCCACCTCTCCCCTGAGGTAATTTATTGAAAGGAGGAGGAACGCCGGCTGAGGGAAAGGCGGTGCTTCTACTGCGGCCAGTTGGGTCAACCATATTGACTGGTCCTCTGGGCATGTTATGTCATGGGGCAGCACTTGTGCCTAGAACTGTTTCAAGCCTCCATGTGATGTTCAGGGATATGTTTCAAATAAAAATCCACAGACCCCATCAGGGGATCCTGACTTATCTCAAGTGCCCACCTGTTACCAGGACATTAAAGACGTTTTTTTCCAAGCCCAAGGCCAAATTCCTTCCACGCCACAGACCTTTATGACTGTGCAGTTGACTTGCTGCCTGGAACCACACCTCCATGAGGGAGGTTGTTCTCTCTTTCAGGGCCGGAACACACGGCTATGAAGGAGTATGTGGATGAATCACTGGCAGCCGGGATTATTCGCCCATCTTCATCCCCTGCGGGAGCCAGATTTTTCTTTGTGGACAAGAATGACAAGACTCTGCGACCCTGTGTCGATTACGGGGTCTCAACGACATAACTGTGAAAAACAGGTACCATCTTCCTCTCATTTTCACGGCCTTTGAGTTCCTGGAGGGAGCCAAGGTTTTCACCAAACTAGACTTAAGAAATGCATATCATCTAGTCAGGATAAGGCAGGGGGATGAATGGAAAACAACATTCAACACACCAACGGGACATTACGAGTATTTGGTAATGCCTTTTGGATTAACTAACGCTCCAGCTGTTTTCCAGAACTTTGTCAATGACGTCTTGCGTGACATGTTGAATGTGTACGGTTTTGTATATTTGGACGATATTTTGATGTTCTCCCCGGATGAGGAGACTCACATCATTCATGTCCACTCTGTGTTGCAGCAGTTACTGCAGAATGAACTATATGTCAAGGGTGAGAAATGTGAGTGCCACAAGGCGTCCGTTTCTTTTCTGGGGTTCGTGCTGGCTCCAGGTGAAATCAAAATGGACCCCTTGCCAAGTTGATGCTGTGAGTAATTGGCCCACTACCACGTCACGCAAGGACGTACAAAGATTCTTAGGGTTCACTAATTTCTACAGAAAGTTCATTAGAAATGTCAGTTCTATAGCCTCACCTTTGCATGATCTTACTTCGCCACAGAGACCTTTCGTATGGAACCCGCTTTGTCAGTCAGCTTTTCAGAAACTAAAATCGAGCTTTACCTCCGTCCGCTCCCATCCTCACTTTGCCAGATCTCAAACAGCAGTTTGTGGTAGACGTTGATGCGTCTGAGCCGGTAAAGGAGCAGTACTCTCCCAGAAATGTCTCAAGGATGGTAAGTTAGATCCTTTAGCTTATCTCTCCAAAAAAAGACCCCAGCCGAGAGAAATTATGACATAGGTGGCCATAAATTGCTGGCAGTCAAGGTGGCTTTGGTGGAGTGGAGGCACTGGCTAGAGGGGGCACATACTCCGTTTTTAGTATGGACAATCACAAAAACCTGGAATACCTTGAATCGGCTAAGAGATTAAATGCGAGGCAGGCTCGATGGGCTCTGTTCTTCACAAGATTCAATTTCACGTTATCGTACCAACCTGGTTCTAAAAATGGTAAGCCAGATGCTTTATCGCGTATTTTCATCGTCGAGAATTCTTTCTCCGACCCTAAAACCATTTGTCATGTTTCATTTCTGATTTTATTTGGGACATTGAGACTGCAGTAAAATAGGCTCTGAAGAACACTCCTGCAAGTTTCCCTGATAACAAGCTTTATGCGGTTCCAACCTCAAGGGGAAGAGTCATCCACTGGGCTCACACTAACCGAACTGTATGTCACCCAGGCATTGCCAAAACTCAATCTGTGGTCGAACAGCGCTTTTAGTGGCCTAATGTTAGGAGGGATGTTATCAATTACGTCAATGCTTGCCAGTTATGTGCTGCCTAACAAGCCCTCTCGACAACGTCCTTTGGCGGAATTGCGACCCCTGCCAATACCACAACGTCCTTGGTCAGACATCTCCATAGACTTTGTGACGGGATTACCGGCCTCGAAAGGAAATACCATCATTCTCACAGTCGTGGACAGGTTCTCTAAGATGACACACTTCATTGAACTTCTGAAACTCCCCTCAGCTAAAGACACTGCCGAGTTAATGATACACCAGGTATTGAAGTTTCATGGTTTCCCCAAGAATGTGGTATCTGATAGGGGTCCCCAATTCATTTTGCAATTTTAGAAGGAGTTTTGCAGTCTCATAGGGTGCTACCGTCAGTCTGTCATCTGGGTTTCATCCTGAAACCAACGGACAAACCGAGAGGCTGAACCAGGACCTGGAGACTGGGCTCCGATGTCTCGCTGCACAGGAGCCACAATCCTGGTCTCAGAAACTGGTTTGGGTCGAGTTCTCTCTAAATATTCCCTCTCCTCTGCATCCACTGGTCTATCGCCTTTTCATGTTGTGCATGGTTACAAACCATCTCAGTTTCCTGCCATAGCCCCAGAGTCCACGGTTCCAGCTGCATTGACCTTGGTGAGACGCTGCAGGAGGACCGCCAGATGCTGCTGCGCCAGGAACGGTCCTACAAGACCGCAGCTGACCGTAGGAGGACACCGGCCCTGAACTACAAAGTGGGTCAGCGAGTTTGGCTCTCTACCAAACATATTCCACTCTGGGTGGAGTCCAGGAAGCTTGCTCCCAGGTTCGTGGGGCTATTCCCCATCACAAAGATCATCAACCCGGTCACCATGAAGCTTAGGTTTCCAAGGTCAATGCGGGTCCACCCTGCTTTTCATGTCAGCCTGCTCAAGCCCGCCCGGGAGTCCCCTCTGGTCCCGCCTTCCAGGCCCCCGGTTCGTGGATGGGGGCCCTGTCTTCACTGTGAGGCGGCTGTTGTCGTCTCATCGGAAGGGAGGAGGTTTCAATATCTGGTGGACTGGGAGGGCTACGGGCCCGAGGAACGTTCATGGGTGCCGTCTGCGTTTATCGTGGATGACTCACTCATTCGGGACTTCCACGTTGCGCATCCTGGGGCACCGGGGCCGCCTGGGGGCGGCCGTTAAGGGGGGGGTTGGGTACTGTCATGGGTCTGTGTTCTGGATTTTGTCTTCCCCATGTCTCGTATACACCTGCTCCTGAGAGCATCTTCCCCACCTGTGCCTCGTTTACTCGAATTACCCCATGCATTTAACCTCCTGTCTCATTCTTTCTGGTCGCCAGTTCGTTGTACTTGTCGCCGCGGTCCAGCATTCCTTATTTCCACGTCACCGACTGATTATCGACCTTGCCTTTTTGCCTCACGTTTTTGGATACTGTTGCCTTTTCAGATTGCCTGGCTGTGTACTGACCTCTGCCCGGAAGTTAAACCTCTCTTTTTTGAAACTGTCCATTTGTAGTGGAGTCGTGCATTTTTTGGTTCCTATCCTCTGTTCCGTTCATGAGAATAACAAAGTGTGAAGCCTCTTTGCATTTCAGAAAACAAATTAAGAAAAGTCAAAACAAATTTACATTACAGAAAATAAATGAACAAAGTGTACTCCGGTTTCCTCCCACATCCCCAAAACATGCGTGGTAGGTTTATTGAAAACACTAAATTGCCCGTAGGGGTAAATTTGAGTGTGAATGGTTTCTATGTGCCCTGCGATTAGCTGGCGACCAGTTCAGGGTGTACCCCGCCTCTCGCCCGAAGATCGCTGGGATAGGCTCCAGCACGCCTGCGACCCTAGTGAGGATAAGCGGTATAGAAAATGGATGGATGGAAATGAAGAAAGTAAGTGTTTCGGTTTCTGTTGATTTGTTTTCCGAAATGTAAATTTGTTTCATGTTTTGTTAATTTGTTTTCAGAAATGTAACAGTGTTTCAGTTTTTGTTTATTTGTTTTCTGAAATGTGAATTTGTTGCATCCTTTTTAAATTTGTTTTCTGAAATGCAAAAGTGTTTCACAATTTGTTATATTGTTTTGCAATTCCCAGCCACCATACTCCTGTGTGGAGTTTGTATGTGGTGGCTATTTTCCGAGTACACCGACTTTCCCCCACATCCCAAAATGTGCATGTTCAGTTCACAGAAGACTGTAATTTGTCCATTGGTGTGATTGTGAGTGACATCTACTGTGATATAATGGTATCAAATTATAATTACAGCCATGTAGTGGCACCCATAAGACGTTTTGAGCCGAGGAGCCTTATTTTTTTTTCCTTTTCTTTCAAAAACCCGATGTGAAAAATTCAGCCACGGCGTATGTGAGAGCAGAGGCAACGATTTGAGAAAATGTCTTATTACAAATGAAACATATGTTTATCATGTAGTTGCTGTAAGATGTGTTATAGTGCACTAAATCACCCTGAGGAGCGTTTTAATATTTTTTGTTCATGCTATCGTTATTATGAAGCTCAGATTGCTTCCTGAGCATTCATGTAGAAGTGATGGTGGGGACCTTCACAGCCCGAGGTCAAGCCATTGATAATAACTATCTGAACACAGAAGGAGGCTAGTTGCAGGAAAGGGGTGGCTAAAGAGCTTTTAATGACACACAATAAATCATGTCTTGGAGACATCTGTGCTTTGTTTGTTGCTTTAAAAAGAGTACTGTTTTGTTGTTTGAATTTTTTGGGTTTTTTTCATGAGCAGTATTACACTTAACTATTTTCACATACTGGAGATACAAATGATTGACAAACATTTTAAAACAAGATTTTTTTTAAAATGTACTGTACACTCGCATAATTTTCCCAGGAAAAGGAAATTGTAGGATGTATGCACAAGTGAAACACAATTGGGACGAGCAGACCATTACGGCAGTGAGAAATGCATAATGGCAGGAAGTGCAACTCAGCTATGCTTGAGAGCGCACAGCCGCTGTGTTGAAGAACACCGTCATGACAAGAGCCATTACTTTGTTTTTAATAGACTAAGTGCTGACAACCTTGGATAATGAACGTAATGTTTTGCACAGATGATTGACACTAAAGGTATATTTTAACGGAACCGAGGCTGAGTGATGCTTGGAGTCCAAAAAGCTATGAATTATGAAGGCTTTAATGTAGAATATCAATGCCCATTGTGAGCTGCTGATCATGTTCGATGAACAGATGAAATGTAGAACTGAGTGCTTCATTACACTTACAGTTGTAGTTCTGGTTGAAGAATAACCGCTCCAAAGCTGTGTTGCCACCACAGTACTTCACTGTGGGTTACACCTAAGGTAGGTAACTCAGTGGGTAGGGACTTCTCAAGGGGACAGATTCAAATCTTACTGAGCAGAGGCTACTTACTAATGTATTGGAAAAGGGACTGGTTGTTATAGGGTTCTGGACCTGCGGCTTTGGGTGTGCGGGTGTAATTCTGAAAATCCCTTCCAGCACATACTATCAGTATACGACTGTATTTCACAAAAACTCTACTGAACAGTTCCGGTCCCCAGTTCAAATATATAACAGTTAAAATTAATCACAATGGGTTAGGTAAAAAAAAAAAAATAAAATGATGTTAACACAAGAAGAGATTTCTGATGGCACTAAAATGTAAATAAAAAGCGCAACAACATCTTTGGGGTTCACTTAGGTGATGCACGTTAAAAATAACATGAGCCAATGCTAAATATATGCAACAACATCCCTGCCGTGTGAAAATAACCTTATCTGTGTAAAGGTGCCACTGGAAGGGTCACATGTGTATGCTGGTCTTTCCAGTGCACGAGGGAAAGCATGATGTAAGGGCATGAAGCATGGGATCAGTCCATGACAAGAATAGATAAGAGGGCTGATGAATGCCATGGAATTTACGTATGATGGCATTCTACTTCAGCCTCTGGCAACTGCTAGGTGTAAAACGCCAAGCAATTTCCTCTTTTAGACCGACTTTAAGACATAAACATTTTTAGTTTAGAGGAACAATTTATTTAAGTGAATATTAAATGTACTCTTACATATTTACGTACCCTTCAATATTTGCCCTGAAAATGGTGCATGATCAACATTTAAGTTATGATCACATCAAAATCATGACAATGTTTATTTATATAAGTACTCTAGTCTACCTTATGTTTTTCCCAAAACAGGACAAAAGTTTTATCATAAATAACTGGATCATAACCTTTGTAATGCAGTGCACACAGGCACGTGCACAGACATTTTTGGAGGTAGGTGCTCAAGCTCCCCCAAAATAGGCCACACACAGCCACAATTGACATTTTTATGACCTTTATTGGCATTATGCTGCAAAAGAAATTAGATCAATGTTAATAATCAAACACTCTGTCTCCATTAAGATGAGAACACATCAATTATTATACTTATATTGAATACATGCATACACACACACACACATATATGTAATTCAACTTTGCACATGCAAATATGGAATAGTCCATTGCATGAGCAGAGGGAGTAGCACTTTGAACGATTGTGATAGATGAAGCGTTTTGATACGTTTTCAAACATGTGAATTAAGACTAAAACAATAATAATATCCATCAATCTAATCTTTAATTCCTTGTTACAAGACATATGGGGGCCCCTGGAAATGTCTGTTTGCCTCATGGAAACTTCACCCCTGTCAACATCATACGTTGGGTTCTTTTTCTTTGTTAAATTCACTGATGGGATTATGCACTGGTATGGGATGATGCTATTTACATATGGTAACTGATGCAGTTCAAACGCAGCCATGTCCAGTTTTAAAGTTCCAAGTTCTGTTGTGCCAAACCAAAGTGAATGTGGGGTCTTGAAAGAATATAATGTAACTGTGGCCTCCCCTCCCTTCCCTTCGGATGGGCGCTTCACTTTAGTAATGAAAAAAAAAATCATTCTGATTTCCTCATCACTCAGATAGTGCCTTCACTTTATTTCACCTTACCACTCTCAGTAATAGGAACTATGCATTCACCTTCCTTGAAAAGCTTTTTTCAAGCAGCCGCGGAGAACATGTTGAACATGTAAACATGGCACTATACTGTAGATAATAAGTGAGTACTTATTACGGATGAGCAAATCAAGAGATTACCATCTACAAATAATCTACAACAGGGGTGGGCAAAATTTTTGGCTCAGGGGCCATGTTGACTTTTAAAATTTGACAGGCGGGCTAAGTCAGAACCAGAAGCTTACATATAAAAAATAAACAACAACAAAAAGGGCATTCTAGTGTTGTAATATTTACCCTTAGTGGGAACAGTGTTGTTTTGTTGATCACCTTTTTTTGCCAGTGCATCAAAGTCTGGTGTTAGGTTTGCTGTGGCAGTTCTCAGAACACATTGGAGGTGTTCATCACTCAGCTGGGATCTGTGGGATGTTTTGTTGGTGTTCATCACACTAAAAGTCTGTTCACACACATCTGTAGAGCCAAACACCACCAGCATGCTCTGTGGCATCTTCCGGATTTTCGGAAATTTGTCTGCGCTTAATGAAGCATAAAACTCATCCAGTTTGAGAGTTGAGCTTTTCTTTTAAGACAGTATCAATATGGAGATCAATCAGTTCCATCTGCAGCTCCCGTGGCACTGTTTCAGGGTCTTGTGTGACTGAATCTTAGATGGCAGTTTGTCAGATAAAGGTGTTTTTCTGAGCCTGCAAGCTTGAGTTTAACCGCTGAGCCGTAGCCATCAGTTCCTGCGTTGATTGGCTGTTAGCATAATCACCATGCTTGGTAGAAAAGTCACAGCTGATGTTATATTCCTCTAAAACCGCAATGGTTTCTTAACAAATTAGACATACAGCCTTTGACCAGACGTCAGTGAAAATGTAAAAAAAAAAAAAAAAACAGAACACCCAAAGTCAAGTCAATGTATCACTGTACTTACTGCACTACCTGGTGGAACCACTGCGTATTACAGGAAAACCTGGTGGAACTACTGGGCATTACAGGACAACCTGGTGGACCCACTCGGCATTACAGGACAAGGTCAAATGAATGTAGTCATGATTTTGATATGATTTGGGCGATTCTCTACCAATCTTTAGCGGGCCAGACTGAAATGATCAACGGGCCGGAAGTGTCCCGCAGGCCGCAGTTTGCCCACCGATGATCTAGAATGACCCTTCTTGAACCAAACACATGGAGGACAAACAGTCCTATCACCAAGAGTTGGGCTACAACAGATGAGACTCACTTTCTTCATGAAGAAAACCTCCATGACAAGCCCGACACCAAGAGAGGTGTCATTTCCACTCACTGGTAATCACTGACAACATTGATAAAAATAGCAGCCAGCAATTGCTTTCATAAACACTGAGTCAGATCCGACTGACTTGTTAAGTTGTTGGTAAAGACTCAAGCGTTGCTCTAATGTGATCGTTGTGGGCTGTTCAGTGACAACAGCCTCCAGACAGAGACAATCACACTGCAGATCAGTTCCGATGTTTTTGCCCATTGTGACATGTATCTGTCACAATGTGATGAGAGCAAAATTGAACTGTTTGGATGCCGTAATGCACACCACGTTTGGAGGAGAAATGGCAATGCACATCACCCTAAAAGCTTTTCTGCTGCCATCTATGAGGATGATGAAAATGTAATCAGGGTGGACATTTTATCAGGATAATGAACCAAAACATACTGCCAAGGAAACTTTCAATTGGTTTCCAAGAATAAAAAATAAAGCTGCTCGAATGGCCCAGCCAATCATCTGACTTGAATCCAATTGAAAATCTATGGAAAGAACTGAAACTCAAGGTCCATAAAAGAAGCCCACGGAACCTTCAAGATTTGAAGACCGCTTGTGTGGAGGAATGGGCCAAAATCACACCCGAGCAATGCATTCGACTAGTTTCTCCAAAGAGGAGGCGTCTTCAAGCTCTCATTGCAAACACAGGCTTTTGTACAAAGTATTAAATAAATACCAGTTGGGGTGTTCCATACTTTTTCCCTGTGTCATTTCACATTATTACACACAACTTAATTTCTGAGCGTATTTGTTTCCAACATCTGGTGAAATTTTCATGCCAATAGAACCTTGGGAAATATATTTAATGAGAAAAATAGTGACGTGTTAAATACTTATTTCAGCCGCTGTATATTTGTTTTTTTTTACATCACAAATCATTTCAATCATCATTTTAACAGGGACTTTTTATATCTACTATAAATACTGTATAGTGATGTGCCAGTCTTAGCTTCTGTTTAATGGTGTTCTCTTAAGAACCGTAGGAATTACAGGGCTGTTACCACAAAGTCAAAGCATAATTAGTTCAGAAATAAAGTTGTTAAATTGAGTTTGAAATATAACATTAAAACAATTCAGTGCAATAAATTAAATCATAATCTCGTTGTTCATTTAACTTTTATAAGGTGTGAATAGTTTTTTTTAGCTTTACGATTTGTGAAAAAAACATTTTTTTTATTACCACTCCAATATATTTTGCGACTGGAGCAAGATTGTATGACTTGACTTGCGAGTCCAACTTGCTTAAGCGAAGTAATGACTTGACTTGACATGCTTGAAATTTAGTGGCGACTCGACTTGACTTGTTTGATTTTTTTTCCCACATTGACTTGGGACTTCACTGGTGGTGTAGTGGTACATTCGCCTGACTTGGATGCAGACAGCGCTGGTTCAGTTCCCACTCAGTGACTGTGTGACTGTGAGTCTGAATGGTTGTCCTGTCTATATGTGCCCTGCGACTGACTGGTGACCAGTTCACGGTGAAGTCCGCCTTTCGACCGAATTCGTCTGGGATAGGCTGAACAGGTATTGAGAATAGATGGATGGATGGACTTGCAAATATGTGACTTACTCCCACCTCTGGCAATCAGTACGCCCACACCTGCTCGGTGCCTCTTACAGGCAACTCCAGAGTGGAGAGGCCAACCCCTCTTGAGAAGACTGGTACCAAAATCCAAGTTGTGTGTTGAGGCCAGCCCGACTATGTATAGTTGGAATTTCTCAACCTTTCACAACAGCTCAGGCTCTTTCCCTGCCAGAGAGGTGACATTCCACGTCCCTAAAGCTAGCTTCTGTAGCCTGGGATCGGACCGCCAAGGTCCCCAGCTTCAGCTGACGTCTTTGGCCATCACCTTCGGTCACCACCCAGCTCACAGTGCACTCGATCCCCTTGATAGAAGACCCACAATGCCTCTTCGGGCTGTGCCCCACTGGGCCCCATGGGTGCAGGCCCGGCCACCGTGCGCTTGCAACAGAGCCCCACCTCCGGGCCTGCCTCGAGAGGGAACCCGGTGATCCATGTCCGGGCAAAGGAAAAACGCCATCCATAAAGATTAAATAACAATTAATTGAAAACCACAATTAACCATAATTGTGACATTTACTGATCGTATCCCACTCCTTTCAGGCTTCCCGACCTTCATTCAACAAGCTGTTGTTTAAACGATGGGGTGCTCAAACTCTAATTAAGGCCTTTAATGGTGGGGAACCAGTGCTAGGGCCTAGATCATCTGAGTGACATTTAAGAGGTTTAAATGTCAGTCAGTCTGAGAGGGAAAACCACAACACTGAATGGATAAAACTAGATTGGGCATGTCCGAACAGAAACACTATAACATAGTTGATCATTATAACATCAATATTGAAGATCAGAAACCAAGAAAACTAAAATCTTTGGTAAATTTTTTTGTGGGGGATCAGCAATTACAGTTTGTCTCTAGACTCTTATTAAATATTAAATATACTGTTTTGGGGGGAAATTATGCACTGTTTAGAATATTATTTATACAATGTATCAATGCCCTGTGATTGGCTGGTGACCAGTCCAAAGTACACCCACCTCTTGCCCAAAGTCAGCTGGGATATGCTCCAGCTCACCTGTAGAGCTTAATGAGGATAAGTGCTATGCAGTCCGAAATGAATAGCTGGATGGATAATTTATTAAATGACCTTTAACCCGGGCAGCGCTGTTGCCAATTGGTTTGCATGTCAGCCTCAAAGGTTCTGAGGGCCTTCCTGTGTGGAGTTTGCATGTTCTCCCCACGCTTGTGTGGGGTTTCTCTGGGTACTTTGGCTTCCTCCCACATTACAAAAACACGCTTCCTAAGTTAACTGAAGATTCTCAGTTGTCCATAGGTGTGAATGTGAGTCCGAATGGTTGTTTGTCTTTGTGTGCCCTGTGATTGGCTGACGACCAGTCCATACTATATCCTGTCTCTCGCCCGATGTCAGGTGGGATCAGCTCCAGCTCACCCGTAACCCTAGTGAGGATAATCCATATAGAAAATGGAAGAAGTTCATTTTTTTCCACATTAATGTACACACAGCACCCCATATTGACAGAAAAAAAAACTGAATTGTTGAAATAATTACAGATTTATTAAAAAAGAAAAACTGAAATATCACAGAGCCATAAGTATTCAGACCCTTTGCTCAGTATTTAGTAGAAGCACCCATCCATCCATCCATTTTCCTCCGCATATCCGAGGTCGGGTTGCAGGGGCAGCAGCCTCAGCAGGAAAGCCCAGACTTCCCTCTCCCCAGCCACTTCCTCCAGCTCTTCCGAGGGGATCCCGAGGCGTTCCCAGGCCAGCAGAGAGACATAGTCTCTCCAGCGTGTCCTGGGTCGTCCCCGGGGATCTCCTCCCGGTAGGACGTGCCCGGAACACCTCACCGGGGTGGCGTCAGGGAGGCATCCTAATCAGATGCCCGAGCCACCTCATCTGGCTCCTCTCAATGCGGATGAGCAGCGGCTCTACACTGAGCCCTTCCCAGATGACCGAGCTACTCACCCTAGTACACTAATACAGCCATGAGTCTTTTTGGGAATGATGCAACTAGTTTTTCACACCTGGATTTGGGGATCAGCTGCCATTCCTCCTTGCAGATCCTCTCTAGTTCCAGGTTGGATGGTGAACGTTGGTGGGCAGCCATTTTCAGGTCTTTCCAGAGATGCTCAATTGGGTCAAGTCAGGGCTTTGTCTGGCCCATTCAAAAACAGTCACTGAGTTGTTCTGAAGCCACTCCTTCAGTATTTTAGCTGTGCTTCGGGTCATTGTCTTTTTTGAAGGTGAACCTTTGGTCCAGTCTAAGGTTCTGAGCACTCTGGAGAAGGTAAAGCCCCGACTAGTGGAGGGCTGCAGTGATGGTTGACTTTACAGAACTTTTTCCCATCTCCCGAGTGCATCTCTGCAGCTCAGCCACAGTGATCTTTGGGTTCTTCTTTACCTCGCTCACCAAGGCTCTTCTCCCCCAATTGCTCAGTTTGGGCGATTTTAATAATGGCAGCATTTTAACAATGTCTATTGTACGGTGTGCTCCATTCTTTGACGAATGTGACATGACTATAACTGTGATTCTCTTCATAAAAAGAATGCATGAACCATTAACAGCTGCCTTGAGGCCTGAGTCAATTTAGAATAATTTCCCTGCAGTGGAGAGGCTGGTGAAATGTCAATTAGCAGCCTTACACCTCCACAAGCGAGCTTGACTTCACAGGGTCTTGGGCTAATCGCTTATCATTTAGCTTGAGTGGAGACAACCCCTCCAGACAAGCACAAAGAGGCACACACGCTGTATATTCCTATTAACCTCTGAGGTCCATATGTGGATGTGATACCCCATTTAAGATGTGTTTTCCATGTTTGTAACACTGATATAACGATATGAGTCATTTTTCTACGATATGATATGCTGTGATTTTTCTTTGCTAAACAGTTTATAGTCCTCACTTTGCGGTTTTGTTTGGCATTTTATCTTGGCAACAGCATCTGTCAGCATCCAAATACTACGACAATGGGAATTGCATCTTGTCCTTATTATGCTGCCTCATTATTTAACGATGCCCAACAGCATCCACATTTTGATTTTTCATCTTACTTGTAAAATGTATCTCTATTTGATTGTGATTGTTTTGTGTTATACAGCCAATAACTCAAGACATTGTATTTCTGAGGGAATTGTTTCACGTCCAATGGTATCATGACTGTCTCCTAGTGAGCGGATGGATGTCTGTATTTGAAATAGTTAAACATGGTTATAGATGTTATGATTCTCCTTGACTTGTGCCTGCATGTCACTGAATTGTCCCAGCACACCATTTTCACACTGAACCTTGTGTGTACTCCCACTCTTCTGAACACACGTCACACATCGTCAATTTTCCAGGCCTTGTGACGTAGTCAGGTCGGCTATAAAAGCTTCACCTGGCTGTGCTGAGAACCACAACGACGCCAAGCCCAGACCAGGCTTAGTTGTGTTCCAGCAGAAGGAAAAAAAGAACATGCGCCTCACTTTGTCACTTTGCTGCTTTAATCTGCTTTTAGTGCTTGATTATGTTAGAGGAAAACCTATTTCTGATTTACAGGTATGTTCTCTTCTTTTTCAACTAGATAGATAGATAGATAGATAGATAGATAGATAGATAGATAGATAGATAGATAGATAGATAGATAGATAGATAGATAGATAGATAGATAGATAGATAGATAGATAGATAGATAGATAGATAGATAGATAGATAGATAGATAGATAGATAGATAGATAGATAGATCTGTTTTTTCTTTCATTTCTTTCCCTTCTCTCCTTTCCCATCAGAGTTTGAAGCAGATTTTGGAAGAGATCGACGACATGCCTCATCGCTCTTCAGAGGAGATGCAAGATAGCGGCGGCAATGCAGAGAAGTCAAAGCATGACGCTTCAGAGGGGCATCCGTGGGACTCCTCCGACCCCAGCAACTCGGCACTGGAGGCTAAAGCAGATGTCCTTGCCCTTTTCTTCAAAGACCTCTTCCGGACCTCCAAGCGTTCCTGGGGCCGCTTCAAGAAAGGCAGGCTGAGGAGCTGCTTCGGCGTCCGCTTGGATCGGATCGGGTCTTTCAGCGGATTGGGATGTTGAGGGTAAGAATCCACAAGAGACTTTGTTGTTGATCATCAGGCTAGAGAGAACTTCGTGAAGAAATTGGATTGAATGTCTGGAACTGATGGTTAGTTAAATGAAAAATAACTTTAAAATAATAAAGAGCAATAATAAATAATGTTGTATACCTTTTGAAATCCATGCCAGACAAATTCAATTTCCTTGACAGTGATACAAAAAATAATTTCTATATCTTAAAATAGAAAAAATCATAAAATAGAAGAAATCTTTCAAAGTGGACCCATTTTTCAGTGCAGCTTGAATTAGGAGTCATTATGTATAGACTTAGTACTGTGTACCTGTGGCTGATTGTTCATATTTTCTTCTGCATTATTGCCATGATAATTAATGTACTGTATATTATAAAGAAATAGTATTAGCAAGGCGTCTTTTGCCTACCTGCATGGCACATGGCACTACTGGAAGGGGGGTTCTGATATCAACCCATTTTTTTCATTATTCATTTTCTTCTGCCAACAGGTGTATCTGACAACGGTCCATCAAAGTATTAAACCATGACTGAGACGCCACTTCACACACCGTTGTACATTTTCATAAAATTGCTGTGAAAGGAAGCTATTTGTTATTTATTATTTTGCTATGTAAAAGAACTGTTGCCTTCTATTATATTGGAATCCAGTAAAAATATTTTGCATACAAGTGTTCTTGTCTGTCTATATATCCTATATTTATCTACAATTTCTGCCAGTCCCAATAGGATTTAGATCAGGCTTCACAGAAGGGCAGATCATGTGTTTGTTTTTAGCTGTGTGTTTTGAATTATTGTCCTGTTCGACGACCCATGACCTCCGACTGAGACCAAGCTTTCTGACTCATTTCGCACCATAATGTCTTGCTTGTTTTGAGATGTCATTGCGCTGATTGGTGCCAGATATAGCAAATCAGCCCCAGAACATAAATGAGCCTCCTCCGTGTTTCACAGTAGGTACAGTGTTCTTCTCTGCTTTGCTGAGAAGAACTTCTAACAAATTAGCCTATGTGTGTACATAGCTACATACAGTTTCTCCAAACACATTTCCATGCAAAACCGGTGCAAAATATGATCTATTTTTTTCTTATATAAACAATAAATATTGCCATATCTATTTATTGCAAAATGATGAATGAAGATTAACATAGAAATGAAAGAGTCTAAAATTAAAAGTTATATAATAATATACAGTCGACCTCCGTTTTTCGCAGGCGATAAGGACCCGGACCCGACGGCGAATAGCAAAAATCTACGGATAATTGACGCCCATTACAATTACATTGGAAAATATATATATATTATTTATTTTTTTTAACCCCAAAAAGTATTGAATAAACAGGGATATACCGCCAATCAGCATTTTTGGTATTAATTCACCTAAAAAAAGAAAAAACAGCTGCAAGTGTGCGGGGATCCACTGCTTATTTATGTACGTACGGTACAAATGCAACCACCAAGTTTTCTTGATCAGTCATATTTGTCTTACTACAATAATTATCACAACACAAATGTAAATTCTTATTCATATTTTCCTGCTACATACGTAATGATCAGAAGACATTTTTTAAGTGTACAATGTGTCTGTTTTCCTGACGAACTGTCAGACTGGCAGTCTGCACTCAGTTTGTCCTTGTTAAGGCAACCATCAGCAGTCACATACACACGTTCCTTAAATTAGTAACATCTCTCTCTCTTTCTCCCTCTTTCTCTCTCTTTCTCTCTGTCTCTCTGTCTCTCTCTCTCTCTAGCCCTAACCACACACACACACACACACACACACATACACACCCACACAGTGTGGTCATTTACTACTTCCCGTAGCTCTGTGACAACAATGTCCCGTGTTAGGGCTTGTTGGGAGGTGGTGACCTGTTTCTGGTAATGTATGGATGCCACTATGTCATATGAATGTCTGAATGGCCCACCTCTTAGACAACCCTTTAAAGGGAGCCGTTTCGGACAGCTTGTGTTATCAGGACCAGGTGTCAGGAATGCCAGTCCAATTCCTGGCATACCCTCATGGATGGAGCTACTGTATAAAAGAGCAGAGGTTGGTCCTGTGGCCTCCAGCATCCACAAGCTACTCAGCAAAGAATCCCCAAAAAGGTCAATCTATCCTCCAGAAATAGAAAAAAGAACTATGCCTCTTTCTTCGTGTGTTGCCTGCGGCCTTCTCCTCATCTTGAACCTTCAGCTATTCAGCACATATCCTGTTGGCACCAGCTTGACCTCCAGTGACATGGACATTTTAAAGGTATGTTTAAGTGATATGTAATTCTAAATAGTTGGGGATGTCTTCTCTTCACTGTTGTGTCCATAAACTCTAAGACATTTGAGTGACGACAGCCTCTTTTACATCTTGAATGTTAACATACCTCCTGGTACGTTGTAGTTGCTCCTTGACAGATTAGAGGAGACCCTTCCAGAGCAGACAGAAATTGAGCAGAGGCTCTCTGCAGAGAGGGACAACACTCTTGACGACCTGAACATAGAAGCTGATGCACAGCAGCCACGGGACGTCTTGGACGAAGGTTCAGTCAGGGAGTTCCTGTCAGCCAAAAACCTGAAGAGCATCCGCAGTGACTCCTCCAGGAGATCTTCTGGTTGCTTTGGTCGCCGTATGGACCGAATAGGGTCCATGAGCTCCCTGGGCTGTAACAGGGTTGGCAAATACAGTAAGTTGACAAGAAATAAAATAGTTTCCATTGGTGGAATATTGAGACACTGGGAAAGGTTCTAAAGATGTGTTCCATGTCTTCTCTTGCAGATCCAAAATGATGATGAAGTCTTACCATCGACAACCTTGTGGAACTGCAATGTTGCTACCCAAAGTTATTTTCTATTCATTCGATATTTATTACGTAATATTTATGTCATTATGTCGTTTGTGCCTCACATGTCTATTTATTTAAACGTATGTACAACAGTTTTTGCCCCGATTGTTTCAATAAATGTTTACAACTGCAGATGACTTGAGTATGTATGACCACTCATTATTGTTGTCACGAGACTATACATGTTTTTACAACCAAACCTCTTCAATAACAACCCCCACCAAAACATATAAACATGTAGCTATTATCATAATATTATTTTGTAGATCAACATTAGGTCTTCTGTCACTTGTGCTATTTTATAAATTATGCACAAATGCTGAAAGGATGTTAAAGTGGCATAACAGTGTAAACATGTCTACCATAATGTGAAGCTGCAGATACTCGATTCTGAGCAATTATTGTGAACAGAGCCATTGTCTTTGTGAATTAAAGCATAAGGAATTAATTTTCAGCACCATGGAGAGCATACACTGCAGACACTGATTTATTAGCAAAAGCCTGGAAAAACAGAAATGGGTGGGAATCTTTTATTACTAGTTGTGGCAAATAACTGCTCGGTTGTTTTTGTAGTGAATTCCGGAGAATCAAAAAGGACCACTGTCGGCCACCATCACTCCCATGATCCAATCCAATTTAACATACAGTAAATGGTAAATGTGTAACCAAAAACTTGTGAGGTCCTGCCAGTATAGTCATGAAATCGTCATAATGATAACATTTTATGTGTGTATCTGAAGCATGAGCAATTATGGATTTAAGAAAAATGGTAAGTCAGGTATTTTCCTTAAGCCGAAAACCTGGGGACAAAAATAATTCTGAATGATCTTCTTTTGAATGATGAAAACATGCATGTCAACAAACCTTACACTGTAAAAGTATTTCTTTGAGTCAAACAAATATCACTATATAACTTCTTATTATGATCATTAGAGTAATTATGAAGGTTGGGGAAATGATTATTGAGGCTTAGTGAGGAAAATTAGACACAATATTTCGACAAATACTTGTCCCAATATAACAATGGTAAGAGAATCTGTTACATATACATACTGCATCATTTGTCACAGCTACTTAAAATCAGGTGTAGAAAGTACTATTCAGTGACGGACAGAATAGAGATTGTCTTGTTGCTTATAGACTATCCAATGATGTTTACATTACAGAACATACTACAAATACTGTATCATCTTGTCCTGGTGTGGTATAAGACATGACTATTACTGTTATCATTAACGGTTATAGAAAGTGTATGTGCAAATGTATAAAGCTAAAAAAGGAAGGACTGTGTACACAAAAGAAGTTTGTATTGACAACATCATGAAAACTACCCACATGAACAGCAATCGCATTCCCAAGTCCAATGAATGCCCTGGAGCGGAGGATCCCAGTTTTCACCTACTATGGCTTCTGTCTGCATGCGGAGGGCATTCCTCTGACTAAACGCCATGTCTGAGCTTACAGGTTGGAGATGGCTCCAGAGGTCATGCCACCGTTGGCTGGGAAGGGTGATCGTACACAGACATGTATATTGTAGACTCACGCAGACACCCACACACGCTAGTCACTTCCGAGCACCACTTAAAAGTACATCTGACTTATCGTGCAGAAGTGTTAGAATGCACTTGAGGTGATATGCAAGAGGAGGAGCCATTAACGCCGTCAACTAATTGTGTACGCGTGTGTACATATATAAATAGTTTCCAGCATTGGCTGGAGTGCGACTTGCATTTGAAGAGTAACATGAGGGTTGCGGTCCTGTGGGGGCTGCTGCCCCTGCTGTGTCAATACACACTGGTAAGCAGCCACATTTTGGGAAGGACGTCTTCTCCCGATGACTTGGCCCAGCTCAGGGTAAGCCGCATCCCCAGAGAGGAAGGTCAAACACTAACTCATGTATAGTTTTGTGGTCTGCAATGTGTCTGTCAAACTTATTCTTTGAGAACTTGGAAGGAGGAGAACAAGTTGCATGATAGAGTTGATCTGTCTAATTCTATACAAACATGCAGTAAATGTAAGGCTGATCTTTCTTTTAGTCAGTCATCTAAATAAAACGTCGCTATTATTGTATCATGTTCAACAATGGGAGAGAGGAAGTAGCGATGTTTTTTTGTTTGTTTTTTGTTGCGTAATATTAATCCGAACGTGTCAACCATATTACCTCAACTAGGTCAGTGGTCATGTTTGTCATCATAGCATAAAGCCAAAGAACTATTTCATTTCCTTTATCAAAAAAACAATGTACACCTTTGTGTCATACTTTGGCTTCCTGCCCTCTGCACAACAGTCTCTGCTTGAGCGCTTTGAGGAGACTCTGGCAGAAGCAGCCCAGGAGGATGCCTCTGAAATGGACTATGCAACATTGAACCAAGAACCAGAACACAGCCAGTCCAACCGAGGATGGAACACGGAGCAGGAC
Source organism: Phycodurus eques (assembly GCF_024500275.1). Classification (NCBI taxonomy): domain Eukaryota; kingdom Metazoa; phylum Chordata; class Actinopteri; order Syngnathiformes; family Syngnathidae; genus Phycodurus; species Phycodurus eques. The sequence continues at coordinate 30,424,506 of NC_084525.1, forward strand.
AGGGACCAAGAAGCTATGACAGTAGAACGATCCCAAGCAGCGGCTGAAGGCCAGAGCCGGGCCTTGAGTCAGAGGAGCCGCCTACTGGACCTGCTGGTGACGGCCAGAAAGCGGGCATCAGGCTGCTTTGGTGCCAGGATGGACCGGAATAGGGAACGCGAGCAGTCTGGGTTGCAACACTGGAAGAGGTGAGTACACAACAGAGTGGCACTTTTTTCTGGTCATATTTCTATATTTCACTAAATTGAGGGATAGTGTATCCTGTATAATTCCTTAGGATAACATTCCTTAGTCCTGAAAAAAAAAATATATATATATATAAATATGTATATATATATATACATAACTAATTACATATAATTAATAATTTCATTATTAATAATAATAACCAAACACCATCCATTTCATAATCCATTTCATTACTAGGAGATCATGTGTTATTACAGTAATTTTGTAATTACAGCTGCTTTTGGAAATTTCCATGATAAAAATGTTAGTTACATTTGAAAAATAGCCGCAAAAGCTCAGATTCTTCTTTCGTATCACTTCCTTGTGAAGCCGACGCTTGTGATTGGGTCTCTCTGGCCATGTGCCATTCTACAGCAGTCTTGAATATGACATACTTTTCCAAATAGCATGGTGCAATCTGTTAGTTTGAGATTTTGAAAAGGTTAGAAGACTCAGTTATGGGTGGCAAGGTGGAAGATTGGTTAGCGCAGCCGCCTCACAGTACTGAGGACCAGGGTTCAAATCCGGCCTCGTCTGTGTGGAGTTTGCATTTTCTCACCGTGCCTGTGTTTTTTTTCCCCCGGCTACTCATACTCATACGTACTCCGGTTACTCCGGTTTCCTCCCACATCCCAAAAACATGCACGGTAGGTTAATTGAAGACTCTAAATTGCCCGTAGGTGTGAATGTGAGTGTGAATGGTTGTTTGTTTATATGTGCCCTGCGATTGGCTGGCGATCAGTTCAGGGTGTACCCCGCCTCTCGGACAAAGTCAGCTGGGATAGGCTCCAGCACACCGCGACCCTTGTGTGGACAAGCGGTAAGGAAAATGGATGGATGGATAGACCCAGTTGCACTTTGAACACATAAGAGAACATTGACTGTTGAACAGTTTCATCTATATAATTTCGCTCTTTTTTTTATGGAATGTTCACTTCTCTGTGTTGTCATAAGACGCGATAACGTCAACACAACATCAACAAGAACCCTCATCCAAGGGTCCTTTGGATGCCTTCATTCAAAATGTTGAAAAGCAATCAACATGTCATCAAATATGATTAATGACTTTGAGAAAGTGAAATCGTTACACAGATATCACATTTTCGACAGGGTAACTTGTAATTGTAGCCAACTACACTTCGAAAGTAATCTTCCGAACACTGTGTAAGGATGTTAGAAGTTTATTACAAATGCACCATTTACAGAGAAGGGGGCCAATACTTTTTCACGGCACTGTATGTGGTTCCTTTTTTGAACACATGAATGTAATCTGTGAGAGCACCAGTGCACACACCACCTCCTAACAGATCAGCGGTAAAATTACAGGACAAGCCTTTATCATCAAAAACTTTCTCTAGTTTGGGTAGAATGGGCACAGCAAAGTCAGATAATGAAGTGCATCGAGAACGGAGTTCAAATCTATCTTAACTTAGTTCCAGTAAAAATACCGAAAGGGTCAGTGCGCAGGTAAAGCTGCCGTCAGGAGGAAAAACACATGCATCTAAAATGACAGCCACTCATACATCATTCTGATATAAATGAAAGTAAGTCAGTGAAAGGAGTAATATGTACTTTATGATTCATTCCAGCTTTTGATAGCATTCCATATCTGTTCTTGTGTCTGTTATTTTTTTCAGGATAGGCTGACTCTTCTGTGGGATACGTTTGATCCATTTATTGTTTATGACCAGAAGTTCAGTCAATTTAATATCTGATATTACTATCCATGTCTTGATTTCTGCACGTATCTGTGTGAACAAAATCATGAATTGTGTGAAGAATCCATGACACTGTATGCTGTTCAACAATGGCACACCCAAGCTGCATGTGGGTTGCTCTCAATTAAAAACTATGAATAAAAATATCTTTTACATATTTCCATGGTTTCAGAACATTTCTTCAACTATGAATCGCACACGTAAAATATTGACTTTTCTAAAGTACAATGTATAATGTTGAGCGAAATGAATGACATTGTGTAGAGAGTACCAGAAATGTATCAGGAGGCCTTCATTTTTACTACGGCAATTTTATTTGGAGGGATTTACAGCGATCTAGGTGACATAGTTGAATAATGTGAAAATGAAGCACACACACAGGACAGACAATGCTACCAAAGTACACTTTTGAGATGATGGAAATGAGACTGCGATTCATTCATTCCTTCATTATTTTTGGGTGAATGTACATGACAACCAGCGCAAAGGAGGCGTTATTGTGGGTTGCATGACAGAGACGGTCACACTGCTTTGTCAAGTTGGATTACGTGCATCATGTCGACCACTGACACAAACGTTAAGCACTAACGAAGTACAGAGCAGCTCACCAGTCTGCTTCCTTTCTAACGGACCGCAACAGACCAAATAACAGTAGGAGAGTGTTTTGTGGAAATTCTTACTACAGGAACCCCTCGTCAGCCAATCTGATGCTTAACAGTGGAAAATAACATCCCCCATTTCACTTATTGTGCAATGCAATGAAATACAGTATTTGTAGTTCTCTCTCTCTCTCGAGAGAGAGAGAGTGGACTAACAACGCATATTATCGACTCAACCATGATGTTAGGCCCAGAACCACTAAATTTGGGATTTTTGTTTTGATTGCATCCTCTTTTTGGTCTAACTATATATACAATAGTCACCCACAATGAATCATCAATCTGCTTTAATGACACTGCTCAAAAGTGTGCAGTGAAAAAATGCAAAACATTCCATGGGTTTGTGACAAATCGATACATTACTACTGGTCATCTGCCATTTGATTGGGCAAGCATTTGACTGACTAATCAAAAGAAAAGTGTAATGGTAAGTAGCTGACTAAAAAGCTAAGTGCTGGAACTAGAAAAACAACATCAATCCACAAGACATTTACAAAATACATACTCCTATCCAAAAGGATTGGAACATGAGGCTAATTCCTTCATTTTTGCTGGAGACAAAGCATTTGGATTTGACAATAAAATAAATATGACACTCTTGCTCTCTCTCTTTATATATATATATATATATATATAAAACCATCCATCCATTTTCTGAGCCACTTATCCTCAAGGGTCGCGGGCGTGCTGGAGCCTATCCCAGCTATCATCGGGCAGGAGGCGGGGTACACCCTGAACTGGTTGCCAGCCAATCGCAGGGCACATACAAACAAACCATTCACACTCACACCTACGGGCAATTTAGAGATTTCTATCAACCTCCCATGCATGTACATTGGAGGAAACCGCAGTACCCGGAGAAAACCCATGCAGGCATGTGGAGAACATGCAAACTCCATACAGGCAGGGCCGGGATTTGAACCCCGGTCCCCAGAACTGTGAGGCAAATGTGCTAACCAGTCGTCCACTGTGCCGGCTATATATATATATATATTTTATATATATATATATATATATATAAATTTCTTGACAAACAATATATATATGTATATATATATATATTGTTTGTGAAGAAATTTATACTATCCATTCATCCATTTTCTGAGCCGCTTATCCTCACAAGGGTCAAGGGAGTGCTTCGGGCAGGAGGCAAGGTACACCCCGAACTGGTCGCCAGCCAATCGCAGGACATTTATACTAGTTACATCCTTTTTGTAGGCAACCATTTGGAATGTTCTGAAGAAGAAAGAAACCACTGTTTAGGTTAGTAACAGACGTTGAATGGGTTAGTGGAGGAAAACAGCAGCAGTTGATTACAAAACCGTTGCTAAACGCTCTAAGGTTGGAGCCAAAACAACTGTTATTGTCATCAGCAACAACCTCCAGACAGCAGGAGTGAAGGTATCACAATCTGTTGTTTACAGAAGATTTCACAGCCGAAACTACAGATGCTACAGCAGAAGATGTGAACCACTCATGAGCAATAAATGTTTTTTTTTAAAAAAAGCAAAGAAAGTTGGAAGGATTTTAAACAGTTCTGGAAGAAGGTGTTATGGAATGGTAAGACGAAGATGGACCTTTACCAAAGTGATGGAAAGGATAAAGCTTCGAGACAGAGTTTCCTGCTGATCCCAAACTTACAAACATATGTGAATCTCAGTGAGGGTAACAACATGTTCTTCTAGGACAGACTCACTGATCCTCGTTGATGTAGAACATGGTGGCAGCAGAAAAATGAACTCAGACGTCTACAGAAACATTGCGTCAGCCAAATTACAGAAAGATTCAACCACACCGATCGGTATGTCATTTATCATTCAGCAAGCCTATTTCCAGACTTGAACTCTATTGCGCATGCATTTTACCTGCTAAAGAGGAGACTGAGGGGAATACACCCAAATCCAATGACATCAGAAAAAGTATCACAAAAGAAGAATGCAAAGGTTTGGGGATGTCAATGGGTCACAGGCTTGATACAGTAATTACAAACAAACGATTAGTTGCCACATAACGAGCTTATTCACGTTAATCTATTTTAAGTCAATCTTTTACAGTGCTTTGGCTCAACTAAAATGTGGTGTTTGGTTAAAAATATTATCTTGTAAATTGTGAATATGATACAGATGTAAATGTCTGGAAATTAAAGCTGAAATCTTAAGCTGTTGTTTCACAGTCTCATATTCATCTCTTTTTATGAGGGGTGGGGGGCGCGCTTTAGTCTACAGCAAAAAAAAAAAAAAAAAAAAAAAAAAAAAAAAAACTCTACTCTACGACCACCAAGGCACTAAATATTCACAAATTGAATTTATGTACAATTTTTCTAATACTTCAACACATTACTAAATCCGCAATATTTCAGGACTCATTTGGTAGTTTGTGGGTGTAAAAGAAATGAAATATTATCAGTTACAACTCAAACAAATTGAGACTCAAGAAAAGTGTTCTGGGGATGAGACTTGAAATGGCTGACACCCAACAAAACATCCCATGAAATAATTCAAAGCATTCGAAGATGATAGATGACAACGGCAGTATTATGTTTCGGTGAAAAGGCCAAGCTTGTGAGTGGATGTCCATCAAGATTACACAAAGGAATGCGGTTCTCCCATGTTTAAATTGAGGTGGAATTAGATGGTATAAAAAATAAAAAGATCAAAACTATATCTATGTAGAGACGATTCTTTATGAATCCCTTATTATTCCGTTATATAAATTCCAGTAATGACTGAGGTTGTTGTTGTTGTTGTTGTTGTTGTTGTTTGTGGAGCCAGGCAGAATGTCCCATTTGTCTTCACCACTGCTGCTTCTGCACCGAATGGGCAAAGAGGACTCGTTCCCTCCCTGTAGTCCCCCAATCACGGAGCCCAGGGTGGCACGGCTGCTGCCTGAAGGCCCCGTCTGAGCCGCCACACTCGGGTCCGCCTTCTCGGATCGAGGCTGCGGTGGCGTGTGATTGGGCAACGGGGTGGTGGTGTTTTCATTGAGGCTCTGCACTGTCACTGATGACTGGCAGACAAGCACACACAAAAGCAAAAGGTACATTCAATTACATTGGTAATACAAATTGTACACGTGCAATTGTAATGTGCTGCATTCAAAGAAATTCTCCATTGTCATTATAAATTGGAAACTTTGAAATGTTTTGCGACATCACTGATCAAAGTAAAGTGACAAAATAGAATGTGATGGAAAACCCTCATTTTAATTTCACTAGTAACAAAACGATAATGACAAAATAGAATGTGATGGAAAACCCTCATTTTAATTTCACTAGTAACAAAACGATAATACGTCATATTCAGTGGCCATTCTGCAAATAGGGGCAGGGGAAGCAGTGCCCCATCGGATTTAGCAGTGAAACAATCTATAGTGGGTCTACAGGTATCGGGCATGTCTTTTTTTTTTTTTGTCTGTAAGGTGCAGTTATGACTGAACCATGTGACCTCTGCCTTGCAGCAAGTGGCCATGCAAACATTAAAAAAAAAATAAAATAAAAAAAAAAACATGAATTGAGCAAATTGTTGATTTACATTTAGCATGGTAGCAAAAATTATACATTGGTAATTTCGTTTACGATTTATGTTTGATTCGAAACATTGCTTTTGGAAGAGAAATTGTAATGAGAACAGACAATAAGTAATAGTACTGTATTGTACCTTTCTGGTATGTAGTCCTATAATGAATAAAGTGGCATTTAGGGAGTATAGAAACACCACTGAATGTATACGATTTGAGTAACTATAAACTTCAACCAAAACATGGATGACATCGGCATCTAAAAACCCAGGAGAAATATGACAAGATTTTAGTCTGTCCAATATTTGAAAATGAAACCAGTTACACTCACATTTCCCACAGAGACATCGCAGCTTGCTTCGGTCTTCTTTTTCATCGCCATGTTGGGATTCCAGTGGCAAACCAGACTGTCATTCTGGACACTGTAGTTCTTATGGCCAATCAACCAGTATGTGTACATTTTGCCTTTACCCTGGCAGGAGCAGGCATAGGGATATTTAGGTGTAATGATCATTTGGACTAAAGGAAATCACAGTAAACCACGGGGAAATTGACTTGGATGGCATCAAAGCTATTCATTCATCAAAGCTGTTCTTTGTATATTAAGTCTATGCACTTTTATGTTAGCATATAAGACCATAAGCTTACAAAATGAAGTAAAATGTGCTCAGTTGCACTGGACGCCCATCATATGTTGGATTATTCAAAGTGGTGAAGGAGAAGAAATAGGACCGTCCACACTTGCACTCACCTTGACTTCAATTTCGCCACGAAGCTGCAGCTCATAAGCGTAGTCTCTGATAAGGGCCAAGTAGGTTTCGGAACTAGTGTGGATTTTTTGAGCTGTCACAATACATAATATGGTGAGCTGTTAAAAAAAACACATGACTTGGCACAGGTCAAGTTTGGCATTTATTAAAAAAAAAAAAAGAATACTGTAAAGCCTACTATATGCCCCCAAAGCATTTATATTGGTAAACCATTTATATTCATATCTCATTCTGTTTGCAGTTTTCCTCTCCTGAAAATGAGCTAGGATGCAACCAGCAGCCTCTGTACTGCGTTGACGTTATATCTGCATGTGCGAAAGGGAACGGGCATTTCCGACAAACGGGGTTTGTACCTGTATTCACTGAAAGAAAAAAAATACATAATGTGATCATGTACATGTGAAGCACATGATTCAAATGTGGTAAACTGACGTAATGTTCCCCGAAAAAACATAATAGAATACTCTGTTAGTTGAATACATTTTAATCATGTGCAACCGATGTACATGTTTGAATTAAGTAATTTCAAAGGACTTCTTCAGTGTTGTTGCAACAATTCAAATTATCGTTCAAAAAAAAAAACATATTATTATTTTTTTTTTTTTTAAATCCCATCTGATGTTGTAAAGAAGATTCGCACGTCATGATGAAGTCCCCCCCTTTGTCAATGACAGGACTCAGGTGTTTTGCGCTTTTCCAACTAGGTTGAAACAATTGGGGATGCATACATGGTGGTGAGTGGCCTTCCCGAGAGGAACGGGGACAGACATGCAGACGACTACTAAAACAGACTAAAATCTTGTCATATTTGTCCTGGGTTTTTAGATGCCGATGTCATCCATGTTTTGGTTGAAGTTAAGAGTTACTCAAATCGTATACATTCAGTGGTGTTTCTATACTCCCTGTGTGTTACTTTATTCATTATAAGACTACATACCAGAAATGTACAATACAGTACTATTACTTATTGTCTGTTCTCATTACATAGGGAAACCCACTAGATTGTTGCGGAAAGAAAGTTTGTAAAACGGTATGAATTACATTACCACCACCTGCAGGAAGGGGGTGGAACAGTATCAATATTAATTTATGAGTTTCCAGTCAGATGGACACGTTACTTTTGGGTTTAATGTTTGGCCTTGCAGGAGTTCTTTACTCCACTTCCTGCATGCAGTGAGGTTTCACTGTGGAATACTTTCTGAAATATTGAAGATGCTCTCCAACATGTTTTTCATTGATCAATGAAATATGTCTTAATGATTTGCAAACAAATGAAATCGCATATTAGTTTGCATGCAGCTGTGCTTATCACACGACAACATGTTGCGATATATACTGTATTGCCACAAATTACCAGTGCATCCCTATAGATTGGTGTATCTTTCAAACTTCGTCAAACTTTAGATTTACACGTCTTTGCAAAGTTCGTCGTTGCTCTGGCAAGCCCTGATCACCTGCTGCAGAGGTGCACCTCTATTATATTGGTGAACACCTTGGTGGAGCTTGTGATTTAAAAACAAAAAAACAAAAAAAACACTTTTTGGCATATTTGTGAAAACAGTCATTACAGCTGTACATGATAACTAGCATCCGTGGTATGAGCGTGCCCACGAGCGCGCGACAAATGATTGACACCCCGTACGTCACACCTTCTGTCTCTGATCAGTTGTTTTTCCTCGGGCGCCGTGGTTTCTTGCAAATCAAATTAGCGGCACAAGATGTGGCCAGAGACGGCTCACTTTTATCACAGATCATATTTATCATGTACCACTGTGTCAAGTCCTAATTTCTTTAATTCCCCTTTAAGGACGACACTATTATGAGCTGTGCTGGGGAGTTTCCTGAAATAGTTTTAACTTGGCATACATTTCTTGAGAGCTTTACCAATGAGTATACGGTATGTCGACTAGCCAATGGAGAGGTTTACCTCTTGCTGTATTTACAACAGTGGCTTTAATATCTACATTTGACAACAATAACTTCATGCTTATAGGTCAACATACGCAGGCTAGTGGATTCCATTCTAGATGCTGTATTCACCGTATCCCCAAACAGACAGTATCTAGGCATCTTGTAGCCCACTATTCCTGCCACGCAAGGACCTGATAAGGAAGCAAAACAAAAACAAAAAGGCATTAGTGGGGAAACCACAAAAACAAAATGGCACCATGACTACCCATGTCAATGAAATGCTTTGACCTGTGTGGATTCCAGCTCGGAGCTGCAGCCTCTGGTTGGGCATGTGAGGAATAGACACCTGTCGAACGGCCGTAACCAGATCCAGAGCCATCTTGGCAATCTCGTCTGCATGTCTGTCCCCGTTCCTCTCGGGAAGGCCACTCACCACCATGTATGCATCCCCAATTGTTTCAACCTAGTTGGAAAAGCGCAAAACACCTGAGTCTTGTCATTGACAAAGGGGCACTTCATGATGACGTGCGAATCTTCTTTACATCATCAAATGGGATTTTTTTTTGTTTTTTGAACGATAATTTGAATTGTTGCAACAACACTGAAGAAGTCCTTTGAAATTACTTAATTCAAACATGTACATCGGTTGCACATGATTAAAATGTATTCAACTAACAGAGTATTCTCTTATGTTTTTCGGGGAACATTACGTCAGTTTACCACATTTTAATCATGTGCTACAGATGTACATGATCAGATTACGTATTTTTTCTTTCAGTGAATACAGGTGCAATATCTACTGTTTTAACCTTCTTTTTTTTTTTTACATAATGTAATACATTTTGTATAACTACTAACTGTATGTGAATAATTACTGTGGAGATTGTTTGATGTCTTTTAGTTGAAATCCTCTTCAAGCTACGAATAGCAACTGACCAATGGTGTCGATTAAGTACTGGATTAATGTACAGTTAAGTGAAGGTTACATTGGGTAAGTGTCCCTTTTTTCAAGTTGTTGTCAGTTTTTATTTATTTGTGTTTTTTAGTTTACAAATTAAAGTCATCATTTTTTTTTTTTATTTGATTTAATAATTTATTTCAAACTTTTGGTCTGAATTTAAAGTGCAAATAGTACAGAAATATCCAACCATCCATTTTCTACACCGCCTATGCTGTTAAAGGTCTCGGGGAGCTGGAACCTATGCCAGCCGACTTCGGGGCGAAAAGCAGACTACACCCTGGACTGGTTGTCACTCAGTCACAAGGCGCATACTTCGAGAGACAAACAAACTTTTTTTTACAACGATCAATCTTGTCATTTCCTTGTGTTTACCATCTTGAGTTTGGATTTGTGTTTATGTGTTAATTACCTTGTAGACATCATAGGAGTCGATTCGCGTGTCAAAGCAAATGTACAGGTTGTTGAGCATCTCCACGACTTGCAGAGGAGTGCAGGAGGCTGAGATGGAGGTGAAACCAACAATGTCCGAGAAGAAAATGGTCACCTAGAATAGAATACATCAACACTGACTGTGGAATTTTCATTTAGACATTTTTGGGAGTGAACGTTGGTTTTGGAAAGAATGTGTGTCACACATAAAGAGGTACCGGGGTCATTTGAAGTTCACATCTCATAATGCTGATTGTTGAAGTGCTAAAGTCTCATTTTTGTCATGGGCCACATTGTAGTTATGGTTTCCCTCTGAGAGCGACGTTATGACTGTGTGACCATATAATTATATAATCATCATATCATTACATATATTTAACATATTGACTAGTTTTGGAATCATATTTACATTAAATAGTTTGTTCAGCTACTGTTATTTTTTTTCAACAGGGTTTTAGAAACAGCAACAATGCATGGAGTTTTTACAAGTGACAACAATTTACAATTTTAGGACACATTTTTGCATGAATCCTCAAATAGACACATGATTTGCTTTAGCGAGCTACATAAAAGGATTCGATGGGCCAGATCTGGCCCTTGGGCCTTGAGTTTGACACCGTTGCTCTAAAAGATGATATAACTTCAGTGTTTATTTTTTGCAACAGTCCTTACTTTTTTAAAAGGGTGTACATTTTCCAAATAGTTGACAATTTCAATAAGCGGTAAAGAAAATGGATGGATGGATGGATGGATGGAATTTGTAATAGTCATAGTTCAATATCAGTTTGAAATGGAGCTTTCGGTTTATTTTACATCATTAAAGCACCACAACCTCCACGCTCTCCTGCACATTGCTTTTGGTGCAGCTGTTCTTACCTCCTTAATAAGCCAAAAGCAATTTCCACCTATCAAACGTGTTTTATCTTCTGATGAATATGGAACAGGGCAATTATAGGTAATTACATCTACAATAGCTACAAAGGAAGAAATGATATATTCATTTAGCATGTCTGCAGATGATGCGGTGGTAAGCGCCTTACAGAAGCCTCGATATTAAAAGCGAGGGAGAATTTATGGAATGGAACAAAAGACGTCTTAAGAGGTTTACATCAATGCTTTTCAACTATTGTCACTTTGGGACAGGCATTTTCCTATTTTTGCCAAGTCGCGACCCACTTTTACAGAAGTGAAGAACAATACAAGACAGAAATTGTTCAAAAATAGCCTTTAAAAACATGTTTGTCATTTCTTTTTTTAAAATAACATCACATACTTACATGCTCAAAGTGCCTTTAAGAGAACCTTATTAAGAAACTAAGGATGAACATGACAATGTCATGGGGGAAAAAATGTGAAAAGTCGAATTTGCAATGAGGGCGGCACAGTGGACGACTGCCTCACAGTTCTGAGGACCAGGGTTCAAATCCCGGCCCCGCCTGTGTGGAGTTTGTTTGTTCTCCCCGTGCCTGCGTGGATTTTCTCCGGGCGCTCCGGTTTCCTCCCACATCCCAAAAACATGCATGGTAAGTTAATTGACAACTCTAAATTGCCCGTAGGTGTGAATGTGAGTGCAAATGGTTGTTTGTTTCTATGTGCCCTGCGATTGGCTGGCGACCAGTTCAGGGTGTACCCCGCCTCTCGCTCGAAGATTGCTGGGATAGGCTACAGCACGCCTGCGACCCTTGTGGGGATAAGCGCAACGGAAGATAAATGAATGAATGAATGTACAAGCCCAATTCCAATGAAGTTGGGACATTGTGTTGAACATAAATAAAAACACAATACAATGATTTTCAAATTGTGTTCGACCTATATTTAATTGAATACACTACAAAGACCAGATATTTAATGTTCAAACGGATAAACTTGATCGTTTTTAGCAAATAATTATTAACTTGGAATTTTATGGCTGCAACACGTTCCAAAAAAGCTGGGACAGGTGGCAAAAAAAGCCTGAGAAAGTTGAGGAATGCTCATCAAACACCTGTTTGGAACATCTCACAGGTGAGCAGGCTAATTGGGAACAGGTGGGTGCCATGATTGGGTAGAAAAGGAGCTTCCCTGAATTGCTCAGTCATTCGCAAGCAAAGATGGGGCGAGGGTCACCTCTTTGTGAACAAGTGCGTGAGAAAATAGTCGAACAGTTTAAGGACAACGTTCCTCAACGTGCAGTTGCAAGGAATTCAGGGATTTCATCATCTACGGTCCATAATATCATCAAAAGGTTCAGAGAATCTGGAGAAATCACTGCATGTAAGCGGCAAGGCCGAAAACCAACATTGAACGCCCGTGACCTTCGATCCCTCAGGCGGCACTGCATCAAAAACCGACATCAATATGCAAAGGATATCACCGTATGGGCTCAGGAACACTTCAGAAAACCAATGTCAGTCAATACAGTTCGGCGCTACATCCGTCCGTAAGTGCAACTTGAAACTCTACTATGCAAAGAAAAAGCCATTTATCAACAACACCCACAAACGCCGCCGGCTTCTCTGGGCCCGAGCTCATCTGAGATGGAGTCCGCATTTCAAATTGTTTTTGGAACCTGCGGACGTCGTGTCCTCCGGGCCAAAGAGGAAAAGAACCATCCGGACTGTTATGGACGCAAAGGTCAAAAGCCAGCATCTGTGACGGTACGGGCCTGTGTTAGTGCCAATGGCATGGGTAACTTACACATCTGTGCAGGCACCATTAATGCTGAAATGTATATAACACAGGTGATGTAACACAGTGGAAAACATGACCCTGTCCCAGCTTTTTTGGAACATGTTGCAGCCATAAAATTCTAAGTTAATGATTATTTGCTCAAAACAATAAAGTTGATCAGTTTGAAAAATAAATATCTGGTCTTTGTAGTGTATTCAAATAAATATAGGTCGAACATGATTTGCAAATCTTTGCAATCTGTTTTTATTTATGTTTAACACAACGTCCCAACTTCATTGGAATTGGGGTTGTATAACCTAAATAACAAAAGAATGAGTTTGGAGACTACAACGTGGGGCGTTCAGTGCGTGCGAAGGGCCAAACGAACAGAGGACTCAGAAGAGCAAACCACAAAAGGAAAATCTGGAACTTGGGACTGATTGCTGGAAAGACCAGTTTGCTTCAGAGCACTGCAGAGTTCCTCTTGAGCAAAGTACGTGCAAGTGAAGCGTGACAATGACACCCACCTTCTCATAGCTCTCCGCCTCCACATGTTTTTGCCGGCGGAGCTGTTTGGCTACTGATTTTGGCAGCATTTGGTGCAGGAGATCTTCGGCCAGCTTCCTTTGACGTCTCAGGTCCTCTGTCTTCTCTGTTAAATTGTGTGCATAGTTTTGTATCCACTCAGTCATTTGCTTGAAAGAGAACATGACCACCGGGTAGATGAGACAGGCAATTGCCAGTAGACTGATCTTCATACTGAGGCCCGAAGACACTGAGCGAGATGTCATTCTGAGTACTGGCACCGCACGACCAAACAAGCACTGCTGAGTGTCGGTCAGAGCTTGGAGTCCAGCGTGGGACCCGGACAGCTCTTTGCCTGAGTCGGTGATCTCCCAAAGATTTGTGTTGAAGATATGTTTGAAATACTGGCTTGAGTTGAACTTCGCATCTATGTTCTCTAACCAGCAGTCATGCAGTTGTTCTGTCATGAGTGCAGCGAAGCTCAGGTGCTTTAATACATAAATCCACTTTTCCTGGAAGACAGGTAGCGCTGCCATATGGGGAAAGTCCATTAACTGGTGGTTTAGCTCTATAAATGTGAGCAGAAGTCTCGCAGATAAAACATCTCTCCAGTTTGAGTCATGTCTGGCTTTGCTTACAGTATCTTCTTCTGTAGCCCACATATCAAGAAGTCCTCCAATGAACACATTCAGAGCAGAGGCGTCGTTTTCTCTCGTTCTGTTTGTATCCAATGAAGCGTTCAACAATGCGTGAGCACTTCTTTCAATCTCCTGGCAAAATTCAGCCACCTCAACATGGCAATGGAGCCCGTAGCCATTGCCAAGGCCCACTACGTCACCACACAGATTCAACATGGGCACTACAACCGCAGAAACACTGGCATTGAACGTCTCATTTCCCATGTCTTTGCTTAAAAGGTGCCGCATCATTTGAAGCTTTCTGACCAGGTCCAAGATGGCTACTGTCCTGCATGATGCCAGCTCTTCATAAGCAGCCTCTGTAGAGTGGAGCAACTCAAAATTGGAGCTGAGGTCAATGGATACAGAACCAAGCAGGGCCAGGAAAGAGAGGAGGCACACCGTCAGAATCCGTCGAACAGATTTGGAGATTATGAAGCACCTGGAATTAAGGACAACAAACAAAAAGATGTCATTCTGTGAGCTATGTGCAGTATTTCTGTACCCACACTATAAGGCACATATGATGGAAAAATGACTTTTACATGTTTTTATACACATATACTGTAATTGGGGTCTGTGGAGTACCTGCCCACTGATCAAGTGTGAAATTGCACAACCAAATAAATCTTGAGTGATCTGCCTATTTCTGAAAATGTGTCTTTCAGAATGCCAAGTTTCTCATGTATGACATGATCACGAGGCTGAGCTAAGATCCAAAGCCACTTTCAAGCGATGGCCAGACTACCCTGTCAGAAACGTTATCTTGCACAGGCAGCATCATGCAGAAACACCCACATTGCCCACAGGTACTATATGCCCCTGCTACCATAACAAAGCCAAAGGGTAAGCCGAGCTGCATTGAGTTGTGTTGAATGCGTAGAAGAGTATTATCTTGTGTTATTTTCTGCTAACCAGCACACACAGTGGAAGAAAAGTCTGGTCAATCCATTGGAAATGACCTGAAGAGGGCTGTGCACAGGATTTGCAACACTGTAAAAAAACGATTTTGTTGTGGATATAGGTGGTGGAACAACTTGTGGGGTGGGTGCACACAGTATGCTCAAAGAAACGCACATGCACGCACAGTAGCCCTTAGATATGATTTGAATAAATAGGTCATCGATCGGCGGGCAGTTTTCAGGTGTGGCTCGCACAGTCTGCAAAAATGAGCCGTCCGCGGCCAGTTTTCACCAGATTCAATATGCAAAATGGCGTCGGCTGTCGTTTTTCTTTTTGGTCAATCAATTGATCACTTTGATTGACTGTTAGCAGCGAATATCAGTGCACAAGACAAGAAACAGAAGTGATGAAAGCAAACAAACGGCAGAGAAAAGGAGGCATTACAGTGGACCCCCACATATTCGTGGTTCAGCACCCATGGATTCACCTATTTGTTTTTTGTATTTTTTTTTATTTTGGGAAGCACTCCTGCCCCTTTCGTGGAAAACACTTATTGCCGGTATATATATATTCATGTAAGTAGTCCATAGCTTTTGATTTGAGGTACTCTTTACCCAAAATATATGCTTTCAATTTACCCAATTATAGTGGCTGCAAATGACACTACATATATTGGGTAAATTCTACTGTATAGGTTGTTTTGTTTTTTTTTACAGAAAAGGAAGAGTTGGAAGGCTACCGATTAATACTTGGCAAATTATGCCAAGCTACAAGCTGATAGACTCTTACTAAAAACGAGTTCATTCTATTTCAATCATTTTATTATGTATCATAAAAATCAAAAAGTTTATTTCATTTGAGAAAAAAGGGAACACATTTCCCAGGTTTTCTCAAATTGAACTGTGCAAGTCTTTTTTTCTTCGCATCTAATTTGGAAAAATGCTCGTTACCGTGAAAGAAAGAAAAAAAAAAAGTCTACTGTGCGCTCACCTGCACAAATGACAGTCTGTGTTCACATCTTTGGAGTTGGCCTTTGGAGCGACTCTTCCCCTTCTGATAACTCGTTTTTTTAGAGAAGCAGAGGACAGTGTCCCTGATGTCAAGCACTGCTTTTTCATCAATTCCAGCGTTGACATAAGTCTTGTGCTGCAAACTTTCCACTTTAGCACTGCTTGCTCACAGGACCTTCATCTGGATCGCGTTCGCCGGACGGGAACGCTAAATTCATGCACGGAAGCACGGAGGCAACAAGAGGCCATTATTAACTTCCGTTTTTGTGCTACAAAATAAAAGCCAATCACTTTCAATTATTTTATTGTTAAAATACATGATCCATCCATCCATGAATACATACATTTTCTATACTGCTCATACTCATTCGTTAAACTTGATTTTGCCTAGACATACATACTCAACAAATTCAAAATATATATATTTTTTTTGTCCAGGTCACCAACCAGGTCAAGAATCTATGAAGGAGCATTAGGGCCACAGTGAAAAGAATACATTGAATTTGTGATTGTACGGGAACGCATTTGCATATTTTTCAGATGAAATGAATTTGAAATAAAAAGTTGCATATGTCCAAGACTAAAGTAAAGTCATTTATTTTCGAGATAAAAAGTTAGATCTTTTGAAATTAAAAGACTCTATTTTCAAGACAAAATGATACTTTTGAGATTTAAAAAAACGGGATTATTTCAAGATTACAGCCGTAATATTACGAGAATAAAATTGTATACTTTTTAGATGTTTTATTTTATTTCATTTATTTATTTATTTATTTTTGGAGCCGGCACGGTGAACGACTGGTTAACACATCTGCCTCACAGTTCTGGGGACCGGAGTTCAAATCCCGGCCCCGCCTGTGTGGAGTTTGCATGTTCTCCTTGTGCCTGGGTGGGTTTTCTCCGGGCACTACGGTTTGCTCCCACTTCCCAAAAACATGTGTGGTAGGTTGATTGAAGACTCTAAATTGCCCGTAGGTGGGAATGTGGGTGCTAATAGTTGTTTGTTTCTATGTGCCCTGCGATAGGCTGGCGACCGGTTCAGGGTGTACCCCGCCTCCCGCCCGAAGATAGCTGGGATAGGCTCCAGCAGCCCGCGACCCTAGTGATGATAAGCGGTAAAGAAAATGGATGGATGGATGTATTTTTTTAAAGATTCAAATTGTAATTGAGAATCAAGTATATTTTAGAGAAAAACAATATATATGTTGTATATGCATCCATCCATTCTCTGAACTGCTTATCCTCAGTAGGGGCGACCCTACCTGCGAAGGTATGCTGGCGCCTGTCTCAGATGATTTTGTGCGAAAGGAGGGGTGCACCCTGAACCGGTTGCCAGCCAATCCCAGGGCACATACAAACAAACAACCATTCGCACTCACATGGATGAGTTAGTCTTCAATTAACCCACCATGCATGTTTTGTGAATGTGGGTGGCAACCAGAGGACCTGGAGAAAACTCATGCAGGCACAGGGAGAACATGCAAACTCCACACAGGAAAGCAGGAATTGAACCTGAGATCTCAGAACTTTTTAGAACTTTATCATACTTTTTAGATAAAAGCTTGACCAATATCTACAGGACACAGTATAACACAATGAATATGAAGTTCAATGGAAAATCTCAACATTGTTTTTTGGGGAGTGGGGGGGTAGCGAGGCCCAGCATGTCCTCCCTGGTTGCAACAGCCAATCATATTGCAGCAGGGTGGGTGGACGCAGCAGCCAATCTTATTGCAGTAAGGCACGTCCTGTCTAGAACTCTAGTGGAATTCATAATAACGCCCATTATGACTGTGACAATCATATACTGTACTTGTCATGCGTACATGCAACATTTCATTGTTATTTTATATCACCAACTTGAAATCAGAAGTCATGGAAAATAATGACAACCAAATTTGAAGTATACAAACCAAACTATTGTTCAATTTATGTTAAGAAGGGATTTGGTGAAAAAAAAAAAAGTAAAATCTTCAAAAAGTTATTTTCAATTTTGGTACAAGGTGAACGACTGGTTAGCACATCTGCCTCACCGTTCTGAGGACCGGAGTTCAAATCCGGCCTCGACTGTGCGGAGTTTGCATCTTCTACCTGTGCCTGTGTGAGTTTTCTCCGGGTACTCCGGTTTCCTCCCACATCCACGCAGACTCAATTGAAGACTCTAAATTTCCCATTGGTGTGAATGGGAATGAATGAATTTTGGTACAGGTTTCATGTCCAAATGAACAGAACAAATCCATTTAACAACAAGCATGAAGTAGAAACTTTAATACCTTTAGCGAGCAACGAACAATCGATGTGGCGGGCTGGATCTGGCCCCCGGGCCTTGAGTTTGGCACCTGCGATAAGAACAACTATAAAAGGGATGTATGGCTATTGTCCCTACATTATATATTAGTGTATATATTATGTATGTGCTCATTGATATTATATTGCTTGGTAGTACTGCAGTGACGGCCAAATCCCTTTTTATTTTGGAGGCCGATACCGGAAGTGGTGCCTGCTTGGCGGTTTGTTGTTGTTGTTGTCCGGCGTGAGGCACGCGCACGTACAAGCCCGTACAAGCGTTGTCGTGCAGATTACTGTCCCATCGGAAGAGTTGCATTTGACTTTTAATGCACTTTGAGGCCATGAACAGTTCGAGACGATGAGCTAATCTGGGCCGCAGTTCGCTCGGCTGGGCTCAGATAAGTGTTGGCGGAGGAGGGACGGTGAGTGAATGAAACGTCGCCCGCAGCAGTGGAACAAAGGGGTCCTCTTCCCTGGACCTCACCATTGTTTAACCCGGAGCGAGGGCGCCTCTTTCCCCAAGTGGTCCGAAGGTGGGTTCGGACGGAAATAGTTCATTCCGCTCCTCGTGTCCTTTCGGGGGACACGGCCGGGGAAATGTAGCTTTTAATGCTTGTGGCGCAAACCCACGCAAGCAAGCACGCATTTACACCGCTGAGGGAAAAGGCTCGCTCATCTTTGTGATTCATATTCACCCGAGTCTAGGTTTATGGTGCTTTTATGAGGACACAAAACTCTTTCCAAGTTCCATTCGAAATAAACTACTTAATCAACTCCAGGGGTCCTCGGCTTACGACGCAGTTCCGTTCCCACCTACGGCGACGTAACCCGAATGTGTACGTAGATCGGAACACGACCGACAACGTAGTCTAATCAGTAACCTACGCTAACGCAGTAGAATAGTCATAATGATTGTAAATATTTGATTGACAAACACTTGTAGGCCACAAATATAAAGGCAAAGAAATATAAAAAAAAAAAAAAAAAAACAGTAAGCACTGCGGTAACTGAACGTGCCTTCTTGTGCTACGTGAAGATGTATTAGGCTATCGCGCACCTACGCTAAACACACACACGGTATAGTTATAATTACAGTAAATATTTGTGCTGAAAAAAATAATCTTGGAAAAATCAAAATAGGTAAAAATGAAGGAAACAGAATTCGAAAACCACAAATACTGCATCCCACAAATGGGGAGAGGGGGGGGGGGGGGTGAAGGCAACCTTATGGCGGTAATTTTGGTTTTGTTTCCCAGGTGATTGATGCTTTCGATGCAGAGGCGAGTTAAACGCTCCTGGGACACGGTTGACCTCAAGTGAGATTTGATTTAAAAATCCATCTCTTCTGCATCGGGCAACTCCACAAGCAGGCACTTATTCCTATGATTACAAATGGCAATCACTGACATGTCATGCATCAGCCAATAGAAACCCCTTTCACGTAGCATCAGTAGGGGCTGCGCTCCCCCCCTTCCCCGCCCACGCCCCAACATAATGCACATGCCAGAAACCGCCACTGGGAATGCAGTTATACCCACCAGTTGATATTAATGATGCATCATCAGTGTTTCAATGAATAAGGAAATATTTGTTTTAATAAATCCATTGCGTAAATATGTATCATTCAATGTGAAGGTAGCATGTAAACCAGCGGCAAATTTATATTTGGCTAACAGTATGTGATGCTGTTTGTGTTGTCAGGTAAGGGGCATCCTGTGCTCCAGTCATGACCGCTGGGAATGGCAATACAAACAGTAGCCGATACAGAGGAGAGAGCAAGCCAGCCCAGACCGTAGTTAAATCCCACATCCTGACCCATTTAATAGAGGGCTTTGTTATCCAGGAGGGTGCTGAGCCTTTCCCTGTGAGTACTCTGTACCAGAGACACACACACACACATACACACGCACACACACACACGCGCGCCCACAGAATTCATTATTTATCAATGCTGGAACAAAAAGGGTAAGAGTCAACGCATTTTGGAATGATTGCCGTTACTGGACAACTGAAATACCAAAAACAAAAGAGAATGAAGCATCATATACTGTATCTTTTTGTGCCCTGCAATTGGCCGGTGACCAGTTCAGGGTGTACCCAGCCTCTCGCCCCCCCCCCCAAAAAAAAAGAACTCATTTTCACCCGTCACTGCTAGAGGAGATGACATAATGCAGATAAAGCCTATCAGCTCATCTAACATCGTACTTTTTCAGTATTTGATCTTTTAGAGTTTGTGTCTACCGGAGACATTCCCACACTGGCCCAGTCGGTGGCGCACTGAAAATGACGCAGCGGAAATGACGCATTTTACCAAGCAGTCGGTGGAGCGTAGCCCCTTGTCTCCCATTTGTAAAAAGCTATATGAACATATTATCTTGCGTTTTTTTTGTAGCAGAAAATAATCAAACAATAATTACTGTTTAAAAGTAAAAAAATAATAATAAATTGTCGCGAACAAACTCAACACGTCTTTCCGATGATGTCTCTTTGTCTGTTTTGTATCTGTTCAATGAAGATAAAAAAAAATAAAAAAATAAACGTCTTTCTGGGGACCCCTTAGCTGTCTAACAAGGTGCCTGACATAAAATACACACAATTTGTTAACTAACAATGGTTTTCTGAAGTGTTCCTGAGCCCAAGTGGCAATCCTTTACACAATTCTGCCGGTTTTTAAAGCCGCCTGCGGGATCGACGGTCGCGGGCATTCAATGTTGCTTTTCGCCCTTGCTGCTTACGTGCAGAGATTTCTCCAGATTCTTTGCATCTTTTGATGATATTATAGACCGTAGATGATGAAATTCCTTGCAGTTGCACGTTGAGAAATGTTCTTAAACTGTTGGACTTGTTTGCTTACGCAGTTGTTCACAAAGTTGTGAACTTTGCCCCATCCTTGCTTGTGAACAACTGAGCCTTTCATCCTCCTTGTATACCCCATCATGACACTCCCCTATTTACAATTAACCTGTTCACCTGTGGAATGTTACAAACGGGTGTTTTTTGGAGCATTCCTCAACTTTCCCGGTCTTTTGTGGCCCCTGTCCCAGTTTTTTGGGAACATGTTGCAGGCATCAAATTCAAAATGCGAGAATATCTGCCCAAAAAAAATCAATAAATAACGTTCATCAGTTTGAACATTAACTATCTTGTCTTTGGAGTGTATTCCATTGAATGTAGGTTGAAAAGGATTTGCAAGTTTTTCTCTTCTGTTTTTATTTATGTTTTACACAACGTCCCGTCGTCATTGGAATTGGGGTTTGTATTTGTAGTGAAAAATAAATATGATCAAGACAATTGCCAATTAGAATTTTAAAGTTGATTATTCTCTTTTTGTGTCTGCAGGTGGAACGTCCTTCTTTCTCAGTTGATTGCCTCAGAAGACACACGTCTGACTCAAGAATGAATGGGCTTTCATCAAAGGGTAACATTAAGTGAAATGGCACATTGGTCTCATTGTTAACAATTGTCTGGAGCTGTTTTTGATTTTATGAGGCCCCCAATTTCCCCAATTTTCGTAAGCACTAGATTAGTTCATAAGGCGCAGGCAAAACATTGAGACGAGAGAATTACTTTGCAATCCAGTTAAAAAAAGGTTAACCTATCACAGTCCCGCTATATATTAAATAAGTTTCTAATGTGATTACAGGGCGTGAGAGGGGTATTTTAAGGCATAAATTCAAAATAATTTAAAATATATATATATATATAAAGATATAGTATCTATGTATCACAGATTTTCACTGCATGTTATTTTTTATTCCATTTATTAACGTGATGAAAGTCAGGTTGAAGTCAATTCATCAATGACATCATTGATATTTTTTCAGCACAGTAGAGCAATCCCCAACCTTTGTGACTCCACAAACTGGTTTCACATTTAAAAAAAAAAAAAAAAAAAAATACAACTTAGCCATTGCACTGAATGAAGTTGTTGTAATTGGTGGGAGCCCTGCGCATGTTTTTTCTTTTCAACAAGCCGGGTGGTCTCATTTTCCGTTCAATAGCATAACATGTTTTAAGATGGGACATTAGAGCCAGGCGGCAAAAAAAATAAGCATTTCTCTTTTTCAATTTAACTTGTGCGTTTGTTGTATTTAAGAATACACTTGCATATTTTGCAAGTGACTGTGCTATCGGCCTCATTTTCGGTAAAATATTTCCACACGCTTGGAGCGTAGTACTGCCGTACGCCATTCTGTGTTACGACACGACGGCGTAAAGCGACAATGTGTTGTGATGCTGTTGCGTGTTGTGATATGAATAAAGTTCTCGTTCTCACAGTTGTTGCCATTGCATTATTGGAGATTACATTTTGGCGATGACGGTGAAACTAGTACTTTAGATATATGAAAGTTTAGTTAACACAATGACAAATAATTGTGAACAAAAACCTAGCTTTCTAACGCACACGATTCGTCAATATGTCACACCGCCAAAGTGTGGCGCCGACAACTGGCAACGAGGGCTTAAATCAATGTAAAAAAAAATGTGTCTTAAGTATCGATGGCTGGTCTCGGCAGCCTACGCAAGTACGCGATACCTTGAAATGAGGCTGACATCGGCCCGATACCGCATGTGGGAGGGGTATTTTTAGGGTTAAACTATTCAAGAAAATGTTTTATACAATCTCTCCATATCACAAAGTTTTACCTATCGTGGGTGGGTCTGGGATGTGACTCCTGCAATGAGTGTGGGATCGCTGTATTCTTCTAGATTATACCAGCGTCACATCCCAGTGCCGCTCGCTGGTTGATGTAACACCATGGATCTCTGACTTGTCTTTTCACCATCAGATTTAAAGGCTCACCAAGAGCCCATGCTTACCTGTGAGCTTTGTGGCAAGGTGGACTTTGCGTACATCTTCAGAAGGTCCAAGAGGTTCTGTTCGACACTATGTGCGAAAAGGTAATCAAATAGAGTCTTCACAAGATTGGTCTTCTTTGTTTGCCTTCATACTAAAACGAGTGTTGAGCTCCAGGCGACCCTGAACAGGATAATTACTATAGACAATGAATGGATGGAGTATACAAAATAAAAATGCACCATTTAATAAAAAATTGTGAATCAAGGCAGAGGCTTCAAAACGTTTTTGTTTTTAGACTCAATGCCATTGCACTTTATTGTAATTTAACACTGCTTAGTTTATAGTTGTTACTATCACTGCACAACCCTGAGGTAGAAATGCATGAGTTTGCTGTTCCAAAATGCACCTTACCTGGTGGAAATGTGGGCAAAGCGTTGACATTTATTCTTTTTAGTCTCCTTCCCTCTTACTGCTGTGTGTAAAGCAGACATTTTTCCAATTTAAAGTACTCCATCCATGTTCAAAAGTCACACCACAGTGCCACCATAGTTGGTCCCCTTTTTTAAGTTTGGAAAAAAACTTCTTTATGAGCATTATTAGTATATCACTGTTCTTACTACAGCTATGGATTAATGCAAATATTGGGTTACACAATGTTTCCTATGTCATTAAGTATGTTTCTTAAATATACTTAAAAATTAAAGAACAATCACGATTGATTTATTCGTCAGAACTTCAGCCAAGTATGTTTTTGTTCCTAGATACAATGTAGGATGCACAAAAAGAATGGGTCTCTTCCCAAACCGCAAATCTACCACTGAGGACATGAAGAAACAAAGAGGACTGAACGAAAACAACAAAAACTCCAGTTTGGAGTCAAAAGACAAGGTGGGACATGAGTCAATGTCAGGTGTTTATAATGTTCAACATACTGTATCCATACGTCAGTATGTAGCTAATGAAAATAAATGATGTTTTTTGAAAGAAGATTTTTTTTTTTTTGCTTTCAGGCGTCTTCCTGCGTGCGGAAGTCTGCTGGTCACATGACTCACGCCGCACAGGGAGAATCGAGCCAATGTTCAGACTTATCCAGCTATAAACCAGACCCGCCCCCTCTCTCGGCCCACCAGTGGGGGCCTCGAGCGCAAGGCACTGAAGTCCCAAGGGACCCCAGCCAGTGGAACGTGGACGACGTTTATGTTTTCATCTGCTCTCTGCCAGGTGGGGTCTGTCTTTTTTTCCGCATCCAGTTGCTTTTCCTTCCTTCACATTTGTACTGTCCATAAAGTGTGCAAAGTATTTTTTAAGAAAAAAGGAGGGGCAGAATAAAAGAAGTTGTTTGCCTGACACTCATAGCAGTCAATCAATAACTTGTGTGATACTTACTGTTGGTATAATTTTTATCCCAAAAAATAAAATGTCAAAGTACTTTCAATGCCAAACGAACGTCAATGGCTACTCTGCTCTGTGTGGGTTATTGAACAACAATGTCTTGCACTAATGACAAAGTAACACGTGTTTGCCTCCAAAAAGGAAGACATTTTGGATTTAGAAAATAAACTTAAGTTTAAACTTGGTAGCAAATCCATTGTGGTGGCTACACATTGGACCAGTGGCATGCTGCGCTTGTATCCTCACAGTCGACCGTTTGCGTCTGCAGGTTGTCTGGAGATCGCGGAAGGCTTTCGTTCGCAAGAGATCGACGGTCAGGCTCTGCTCCTGCTGAAGGAGGACCATCTCGTGGGGGCCATGAACATCAAACTGGGCCCCGCGCTCAAGATCGCTGCCCAAATTGGCATGCTCAAAGACAAAGTTAATTGACAAAATTACATCACAATGACGGCGATTTCAAATCCACCTGTTTTCCAAGCCTCATGCCGTAGCTCATCTCTCATGCATGCATTTTATATTTAATCTTTGGTGCAGGGAATGAGTCAAAATGTTACATGGCGCGTAATACTGTACGTGGGTACTTTCCAGAAGTCCTTTGTTTCACAGTAGTTAAAAGGTTAGTTTGTCACTTTTTTGCTATAAAACCAGTGATGAGCATCAACAGTTTTTGAGTCTTTCCACAAAATGCAGAATAGCAGAATTTGTTTATTTTAGAGAGATGCAAGCGTTTGTTGATATTTTGCAGAGCTTTTTGTATGGTTTGTAAGCTGACAGACCCACAATCCCTCAACATATCTTTTATACAACACATGCATTATTAGCACAGCGAACACATTCTTGCAAATTAAAATATTCCAGCCAAGAAACTATAATAATCTCCTAACGGCGTGTGCACGGTGCAAATGATTGACAACACCTCTCGCTCACACCTTGTCGCTCGACTCTCTGATTGGCTGTTCTTGTTGCGCCATGACACATTTTAAATAATTAGTTAGAGGCATATAATGGGGCCAGATGGATGATTTTTCAAAAGATTAATAATACAGTGGAACCTTGGTTCACGAACAATTTTTTTATTTTTAAAAATAAAAATTACCTCGGGTTACACACTATTTTCGGTTTATGAACAGTCATGGCACAGCCGGAGAAAGATCAGAAGTTTGTGCTTTTCCCCACGCTGCATAAATATCATTGGCTCCGTGCTTCGGATATCTTTGTTTTTTGCCTAAAATGGCCGCCACATCCCGCAAAGCAATGCAAAAGCTGCGCTCCATTATGGGAGGTGGTGGCCATTTAAGGCTAGCAGTAACCACAGTGAACATCAACATTGCTGTACCCGAAAAGGCTAAGACACTGCAAAGTGATTTGCTAGCGAACAGTTATTTCATTATCATAAATTGTGTTCTCAGCTATTTCTATATTGCATGGTGTTTACTTTTTAACCACACAGTGATCAAAATAAGGTAAATATAATGTCATTCTGGATTAATTGCATTTACATTCATTTTTGTTTAAATTTGAGAACAAACAGGGTGATGGAACAAATTAAATTTGTAACCCGAGGTTTCACTGTATTCTAGTGTCAGGTCATCCAGACCGTCCGTCTAACATGTATGACCAAAATTTATTTTTTTAATTATTTTTTTTAACCTGCAAACTTCCCCTTTAAATACATTGACACTATTCACACAGCAATCTGGGATTTAAACTTAACATTTCACTGAATTGATTCCAAAACATTACATCTTGAACATGTTCATGTATTTTATTAAAAATAATATTTTCTTCATTTTGGCTGTAAATTCATGTGTGAAGTTGTAATCCACATTTTCCTAGACTGGAGTTTCCTGATTCAGCGCCTAAACTGGTCAATCCCATAGTTCCTTTTCTTTCCTGCGAAATAATTGGGTTGCTAACCTTTAAAAGAAAACAATCATGTCAGTTAATTAATTCAATGCATCACATTTGCACACAAAAAAAGTAATCAAACAATTGACTATGTACTGTTTTTTTTTTAAAATTCTTTTTAAATTTATGTCAACCAAAAATGAAATGATTTGCACAAACAGGCAAAAAAAAAATTTTTTTTTTTTTAAGAATTAAAATTGTCACCAATCATTCAAACATAGGAAAAATACTTCCAAGGAAACACAAACTGCATTAACTACTAAGATCAAACATTTACTCAACAAACAAAATTAACCTGATAAACTTGACACTTTGAACAGGTCTATCATAAAAACAATTACATTGAGTGAAATACATACAGTATCAATGGCATCTCTGCAGTGATCGAAGCATTGAATCAGTGGTGTTTCATCCATGTTTGTCTTTCACTGCAAACCACGCTTTAAGAACAAAGGGCTTCACCTCTCCAGGTGATCCGATTTACAGGCTGCCTTCACTGCATCCGAGGAACCTGAACATTCTCAACGGTGCAACATAAAATGAACTTTAACCCTTAAACTGAACAGGAAGAAGACTGATCACCAAATGACTCCATACCCATTTAGCTGAACAACCACCTAAGGTGATAAATATCCATCCATTTTCTGAGCCGCTTCTCCTCACAAGGGCCGCGGGGGAGTGCTGGAATCTATCCCAGCTATCATCGGGCAGGAGGCAGTGTACACCCTGAACTGGTTGCCAGCCAATTGCAGGGCACGCATAAACAAACAACCATTTGCATTCACATTCACACCTATGGGCAATTTAGAGTCTTCAATTAACCTACCACGCATGTTTTTGGGATGTGGGAGGAAACCTGAGTGCCCGGAGAAAACCCACGCAGGCACGGGGAGAAAATGCAAACTCCACACAGGCGGGGCCGGCGATTGAACCCCGGTCCTCAGAACTGTGCGGCAGACGCTGTAACCAGTCGGTCACCGTGCCGCCGTGATAAATATCAGTTGAGAATATGTCACATACTACATACACAGGTGCGGCGGCAAATAAAAAAGACAAACTAGCAAATTCTGAATATTATCGCCAGTTATGGTGGCAGTAGAGTGGGCAGGTGGTTAGCACATCGGCCTCATAATTCTGAGGTTTGGGGTTCAAATGTCAGCTCCACTGTGCTCACTGCGACTTTCAAAGCAACTGATTTTTCTGTGCCCTTAGACAGTTTTGTCTCAGGGGTCCACAGAAAATTACTTTTGACCTCATACTCAGTTTGTGTTCTGACATTCACTGTGAACTGTGGGACCTTGTATAGACAGGTGTGTGTGCCTTATTAAATAATGTCCAATCAACTGAATTTACCACAGGTGGGTCTAATTAAACTAATAGGATGATCAGAGGAAATAGGAAGCACCTGAGCTAAATTTTCAGCTGAATGACAAAGGGTGTGAACATGATTTTTATTGTTACGTGTATTGTTATGTTAATTAAACCATTATGGAATGCGTGTGTAGCATTAAAAAAAAAAAAGTAAAGTTCAGACCTGTGAAGACTTTCCAGATGCACTGTATATGGTTAAAAATAGTTAAGGAGATCAAGGCGATCTTAACATACACCAACCAGCAACAGCATTAGGTACACCTCACAATCTAATGTCAGAATCAGAATCATCTTTATTTGCCAAGTATTTTCCAAAAAACACACAAGGAATTTGTCTCCGGTAGTTGGAGCCGCTCTAGTACAACAGACAGTCAATTTACAGAACACTTTGGAGACAGAAAGACATTGACAAAAAAAGAAAACAGTCACTGAGCAGTAAAGGGTTACTAGTTATCTGGTAATGCCGGTACTTTTTTTTTGACAATTGTGCAAAAAGATGCACTTAGAGCAGTTCGAATGCCTAATATTGCAATAGTCCGGTGAATTGACCAATGTGCAAAGGGCGCCGAGACTTCAAGGAGTGTATGCGGTTTAAAGTGACGAGTAGTGCGATAATCTGGGACAATGTTGGTTGTCCAAATGTTACAGATACTCCTCAATCAGTGTGCAAATGGAGCAGATGCTACTCTGGCATGAGTGGCCAGTATATGCCAATAGTGCAGCATGGCGAGACAACTCTAGTGAGTGCACGAGTAATACATAATTGGCCCCCACAGAAATGTGACAACAAACTCAAGTCAAAAAATTGCCAGCATGTTGTAATGGAATTGTAGGTCAGGTGTTTAAGAAGTTGATCGCAAGCGGGAAGAAGCTGTTGGAATGTCTACTAGTTCTAGTTTGCATTGATCGGTAGCGCCTACCTGAGGGAAGGAGCTGGAAGAGCCGGTGACCGGGGTGCGGAGGGTCAGAGAGGATTTTGCACGCCCTTGTCTTAGTTCTGGCAGCGTGCAAGTCCTCAATGGTGGGTAGGGGGGTACCGACAATCCTTTCAGCAATTTTGATTGTCCGTTGCAGTCGGAGTTTGTCCTTTTTTTGTAGCAGCACCAAACCAGACTGTGATGGAAGAACACATGACTGATTCGATGACCGCTGTGTAGAACTGCCTCAGCAGCTCCGGTGGCAGGCCGTGCTTTCTCAGAAGCCGCAGGAAGTACATCCTCTGCTGGGCCTTTTTGAGGACGGTGTTGATGTTGGTCGCCCACTTCAGGTCCTGAGAGATTGTAATTCCCAGGAACTTGAAGGTCTCGACGGTTGACACAAGGCAGCTGGACAACGTGAGGGGCAGCTGTGGCGAAGGATGCCTCCTGAAGTCCACGATCATCTCTACCGTCTTGAGCGTGTTCAGCTCCAGGTTGTGTCGCCCGCACCACAGCTCCAGCCGCTCCGCTTCCTGTCGATATGCAGACTCGTCACCGTCCTTGACGAGGCCGATGACAGCGGTGTCATCTGCAAACTTCAGGAGTTTGACAGTCGGGTTCGCTGAGGTGCAGTCGTTCGTGTAGAGAGAGAAGAGCAGCGGAGAGAGGACACAACCTTGGGGCGCCCCAGTGCTGAT
This sequence comes from Phycodurus eques, assembly GCF_024500275.1. NCBI lineage: Eukaryota > Metazoa > Chordata > Actinopteri > Syngnathiformes > Syngnathidae > Phycodurus > Phycodurus eques. Next base: position 30,453,838 of record NC_084525.1, read on the forward strand.
GCTGCGTGTGGATGAGGTGGCCTCCCCCAGCCTGACCTGCTGTGTCCTGCCTGTCAGAAAGCTGTAAATCCACTGGCAGATGGCAGGTGAGACCCTGAGCTGGAGAAGCTTGGTTGAAAGGAGTTCAGGGATGATGGTGTTGAACGCTGAGCTGAAGTCCACGAACAGGATCCTCACGTAGGTCCCTGCACTGTCGAAGTGTTCTAGGATGAAGTGCAGTCCCATGTTGACTCCATCATTCGCAGACCTGTTCGCTTGGTAGGAAAACTGCAGGGGGTCTAGCAGGGGACCTGTGACACTCTTGAGGTGGTCCAGCACGAGGACTTCATGACCACAGATGTCAAAGCGACAGGCCTGTAGTCATTCAGACCTGAGATTGCAGGAGCGAGCTGGTCCGCGCAGACTTTGAGGCAGGATGGGGACACATGGTTCCCATCCTGCCTTGTGCCTGTCAATTCAAGAACTGTATCAAAATTCAGCATTTACCAAGTTATGACTGGCATGCTAAAAGAGTTGCTTGTTCAACAATATGCTTATTGTGAATTTTATTAGATTGTGTATGTGGTCATAATGTTGAGGCCAGTGGGTGAACAAGGCCATATAACAGATACAGTATTTTCATTTTGTTTTTGTTTGTTTGTTTTAAGTGTTCTAGCAGCCTCAACCATCCTCAGTACTGGTGGTGGCCTGCTGAAGTCATGGGGAAGGTTGGGACTACTGAAGCACATACAGTAGTTTGATTTATTAAAAAATAAAATAACATTTTTAAAAAATTTAAAAAATTGAGGTGTGATCATTTGTGAGGCTTCAGGGACCAAATGAGAGAAGCAAAGCCAACAAGGTCATTTCTTGTTAATTTAATTGAATGATTCATTATAAAACATCAACACAGCAAAGAAAGAAATCCAGAAACGTGGCAGTGTCAGCAGGTGCACACCAATTCTGAGAGCACATGTTAACATTGAACAATTTTACATTGATAAACATTAACATACAGTGCCGTGAAAAAGTATTGGCCTCCTCCTCAAATTCTTATATTTTCGCATAGTTTCCGCAGTTTTAATGTTTAAGATCAAACTAATGTAAATATCAGACAATAGTTTTTTCCCCTTAATAAATGAAATCATTTAAAAACAGCATTTTAAGTTCACTTGGGTTATATTTGTCTAATATTTACAATTGTCTGATGATCTTAAAATGGGGAAACTATGCAAAAATATAACAATTTGAGAAGGGGGCCAGCCAATACTTTTTCATGACACTGTAATGTATGACATCGCCTGCACTGTGCAGTCGCCTCGGGGTAAATTAACACTCCTACTCGACTGTCATTTCTCGTGCCATGCCAAACAAACAAGGACATTATCAGACCCCAGACCCTATCGGCGGTTTAGCGGCAATTTAAAGCACTTCAATTGAACATCAATTCAAAGAGACAATCTATTTGTTTATATGGATGGTTGATGAATTTGCTGCACTTTTTAATAAAGGTTTGATGAGTCAGATCATCTGACTGCACAGGTTCCTTGGAATGCTGCTGCTGCTGCAACACAGGTCAGTAGAGTAACTTGCTGATAAGAACAAAATCATTACATTTGGCTTTGACGTACATATTAATATTAAGCCCGCAAGTTTAGTCCCCAAGACCTCTTGTTCATCTTCTTCTTGAATGGCGTTCAAGGGTTTTGCTTATTCAAGATTCTGAAACTTGATTAAATAATGTGTTTGTTTTGACAATACATTCCAGATAGTTTGGGCTCACTGCTTTGCTTCTCTCTTGAATGCAATGGGCAATTTAGTTAATTTACAATTTGCATGCTTCAAGTACACCTACCATGATTTCCAGGACACATCACACGCAACAGCAGAAAATGTTGATATGCCTTTTGAGAAATCACAATGGATGACTGGCCTATCTAAATACTCTTTCTAAAAAAATATTTTGGGCCTTAAAATGAAACCAATTTTAGCTGATGCGAGCAAAACATTAAATTCCTCACCTTGACCTTGAGCTTCTAAGATCCTCTTTCATTTTTATACCACAAATGCTAAATAACCAGAGTGGTCCCTTTTAGAGGAGCAAAGTTGTCGTGTGTCAATATGAAGTTCCGGGTAAGCATTTGTTACTGCCAACCATTTCACAATCCATAATTTCTACAAAGTGCATTTAAACTGAACTCAAGTGCGGCCAACAAAATGTTAGGGAACAGAGCAACGTGTGTCGTGTTGGTGATGAAATTGTGCCACTTGAGAACTCAACCCCTCGAAATTTGTACCACCACCAAACTCCCCCCCCCCCCCCCCCCACACACACACACACACACACACACAAATATAAAAAACTAAGCTCAGTTTGCAATCATTTATCTAGCAGTTTTCTGATATTATACCTTGCTCCTGAAGAGGGACTTGGCACCAGGGCCACAGTACTCATTGTAAATGAGCTTGAAGAGGAAAAGGTGAAAGAGGGTGATGAGCGAGGCCACGCTGAACCAGAAGAGGAAAGGCAGGCCCGGGTACCTGTTGGCCATGTGCTCCTCGTGGTCCAGGATGGCCTTGAGGTGCAGCGTGTGGCGCAGGTCCTGCAGGTGTCGCAGGTCCGTGGAGATGTAAAGTAGCGGGGTGATAGGTTGAGTCACCATGACGGGGAAGGTGTGGCCTTTGACCTCCGACGTCAGCTCCACAGGCTCGTTGAGGCAGCCGGCCTCGCACGCGTACAGCTTGACGGGCTTCTCCTGAGGCTTGACGGACACATGGAGGAAAGGCTTGCCCTCCGTGTCCAGCAGTACCGCAAGGTTGATGAGGTCCTGGTTGTAGTGGATCCCCCTCAGGGCATAGCTGTTATGCAGCACATCCGGGTCGGCCTGGAACTGGAGGTGGTTCTCGGTGAACTGAAGCCCGCCGAAGCTGAGCACCATACCCTGCATGGCTCCGTGGGCGCCGGCCGCCACCAGCACCTTGCAGCCTCTCTTCTGCAGGGTCAGAGTCCAGAGCGTGACCAGCTGCAAGATCTGAGCGGTGCCGCTCACCCTCTCGGGCCACAGGTTCTCGGCGTGCATGGTGGCGTGGCCGCTGAAGCAGTGGTCGGCGTAGTTGAGGCTGGATTCCAGGCGGGCGCGCTCCTCGCCGCTCAGCCTCCGCTCCAACAAGGGAGCCGTCGAGGAGGACAGGACATAGTAGAGGGTGGCGTTCACCGTGCGGCTCGACGGCGTGTGCGAGTCCGTGATCTTTCTCATCTCGACGCCTAGACAAAGGAGAACAAGATCAAGATGCAGCCTTTGGAGAGTGGAACTTCCACAGTGGAAGCGTTTCTCGAAAACCGTTTTTCATAAGGACACAATTAGTTCAGCAGTAAAGTGGGTCCTCAGTTTACAATGTTTTGTGGTTAGGAATGGCTTGCAATTTGCACAGCAGGATAAGAATACATGGTCACATGGCACAAGAAGGCACACTCAGTTACTGCCAATTTGTGCCAAACCTTACTGTTTTTCATTTGCTTGTTGGCCTACAGATGTTTTTCATACAAATATTTACTGTGATTATGACTTTACTGCTGCATTAGTGTAGGGTAGGGATATAATACAGTGGACGCCCGCTATCCGTCGGGAATAGGGATCGGGTTCGCCTCCACCATAGGATGGAACTCTCTCGTAAACTGAAGACCCCCTGCAATCAGGGTTAAACCATCACCATCATAGAAACATTACTGAGGCATTTAAAAATGTAACATGATTGTACACAGAAGTCTCACAATTTGGAGTTAAGCCAAACCAAAAATGTTAGTATAAGTCACACTACAATTGCGTTCAAACCATCACCATGTGCCACATCGCATCAGGACATTTTTGTGCTCGTTGAGCCTAGTCTAAAGCAGGAACTCTACAAGTGTGTTTTGCTATTTCTTTGACTTTTTGACAAACCAGTGATGCCAAAGAGGAAATGTGTAATGATAAACAGAACCTGAAGAGTCTGTCTTTTCAGTACATACGATCAATAAAATTAAATATTTTAAATGCTTTATTAATTCCAGCAATCAATGTAAAATGCCACTAGGTGGCAGAATAACTTTCCAAGCCCCTTCCTGCTCCTTTTCAAATATTTTATTTAGTTTTATTTTACAGGTTAAATTCTCATTACACTTGTATGCAAAATTTCCCTTGATTATGTTTCAGGATGGTCACTGACGGTAAAGTAGTGCACTCGCCTGACATTCGTGCTGGCACCTTGGGTTCACTTCCCAGTTAGTGAGTGTAAATGACCGTAAATATGTGCTCATTGGTGACAAGGTTCCATCCATGTCACCAAACTTTTATCAGAAAACGTTCATCGAAGTGATGTCACATAGAATTGGGCTGCAGAAATATAAAAGAATTGGGCTGCAGAAATTTCAAAGACAAACTACTTCAGCCAAAGAGACTAACAACGAGACTGGAATCATAAAATAATGTCCGTGTGAAACTAAAGCTACAGAAAGAAACAGAGCTGAAGTTCTTGAATACCAGACGGCAAGCAGAGCAGGTTTTAACAGTGTTTTAATGACTGGAAACTGCACCTGATGGTTGCAACTTTCAAATAAAAGGAAGCACCTGTCTGAAAACATATCGCCAGAGGTCGGGTCAGGCATCGTTTGAATTTGAGTGATTCCGGTCCCGATTCCTCATTTCGATTCTGGTTCCCAAAAAAATCTCGATTCCAATTCCTTTAGGGGGCTGGGTCCAAAACGTTTGCATGGTTTAAATAAGGGATGTCCAAATTATGACCATCCATTTTCTTAGCAGCCTGCAGCATAAACTAAACATTTGACTCGCCGTTCTTTATAACCAGTATCTATATCAAACCTATGAACTACAACCCCAATTCCAATGACGTTGGGACGCTGTGTTAAACATAAATAAAAACAGAATACAGTGATTTGCAAATCATGTTCAACCTATATTTAATTGAATACACTACAAAGACAAGTTATGTAATGTTCAAACTGATAAACTTTATTGTTTTTAGCAAATAATCATTAACTTGGAATATTATGGGTGCAACACGTTCCAAAAAAAAGCTGGGACAGGTGGCAAAAAAAGACAAGACATTTCAAATTGTTTTTGGAAATTGTGGACGTTGTGCCCTCCGGGCCAAAGAGAAGAAAAACCATCCGGACTGTTATGGACACAAAGTTCAAAAGCCAGCCATCTGTGAAGGTATGGGGCTGTGTTAGTGCCAATGGCATGGGTAACTTACCCATATGTGAAGTTACCATTAATGCTGATACATACAGGTTTTGGAGAAACATATGCTGCCATCCAAGCAACGTCTTTTTCATGGACGCCCCTGCTTATTTCAGCAAGACAATGCCAAACCACATTCTGCACGTGTTACAACAGTGTGGCTTCGTAGTAAAAGAGTGCGGGAACTAGACTGGCCTGCCTGCGGTCCAGACCTGTCTCCCATTGAAAATGTGTGGCACATTATGAAGCGCAAAATACGACAACGGCGACCCCGGACTGTTGGAACAGCTGAACCTGTACATCAAGCAAGAATGGGAAAGAATTTCACCTACAAAGCTTCAACAATTAGTGTCCTCAGTTTCCAAACGTTTATTGAAGGTTGTTAAAAGAAAAGGTGATGTAACACAGTGGTAAACATGATCCTGTCCCAGCATTTTCGGAACGTGTTGCAGCCATAAAATTCTAAGTTAATGATTATTTGCTAAAAACAATAAAGTTTATCAGTTCTAACATTTAATATCTTGTCTTTGTAGTGTATTCAATTAAATATAGGTCAAACAGGATTTCCAAATCATTGTATTCTGTTTTTAATTTATGTTTAACACATCCCAACTTCATTGAAATTGGGGTTGTAATAGGCAGTCTGTGTGGAACTAACCCAACTGACTTAATATTCATTAATTAATGTTTCAGCTAAAAGCTTAATATAGCATTGTTAAAATTGTTATTTGTGACTGTTTTATCACAGCAAATGGTTTATATGTGCAAGTTTTCACTTGACTTCCTGTTCTAAGCATGGACCCTTTTATTTTGAAGGGTGTGCACTGTAACTCAGCATTTTTGGCACGAAAGGTAACATTACACAACACTGGCATGGAAAAAAAGTAACGAATGGAACCAACTGCTCTGTAAAACGATGATTCCTTTACCTAACCACCGATGAGCCAACATGGTTGGTGTTTGTGATACTGTGAGACAATGTTTTTCTGAATTTTGTCCCAATTCATTGTGATGTAAAGTTGCAAGTTTGACTTTGGTGAAGTTTTAGCTCGATGTTAAGCTTGTAATGCGACTGTTTTGACTTTCTTACCAGTATGGTAAAATAATTTATATTTTATTTTTGTGTCTCTCGACAGCTCTTACGATGTTTTGAAGACTAAAATGAATGCTCAAAAACATCAGTGCAAAGGTGCAGCCCACCGTTTAACTTGTTAGCTGCCTCAGTGTTGGCATAGACGAATTTTATTGTTTCACACGCACCCGACTGACTTCACTGAAGTTCCGCGTGGTGCAGGCTGAGGCTCGGAGCGGGAGGGAACACGTCAGACACAAAAGCTGCGAAAACTTCCATTGCACAATGTAATCTTATTCCAAGTGTTGCACTGAGGCGACTGGTCATTTATTTAAAATTATTATTATTAATTATCGCCACTTTCTTCTTCGGGGTCGGCGGACTGCAAGTATTGAAACTGGGAACTGAAGTTTTTTAATTTGAATGATTCTGGGAGAAACGGAATGTTCCATTCGGTTCTTGATTCTCGATGCTATAGAAGGTGTGAACGAGTGTGAAGAGTTGTCAGTCTATCAGGGCTGGGCAATTCATTGATTTTTATCTATGAATTCGAGTTTGTCAGGACCATCATTTAATGTTACGGGAGTAACCAATTTTATGATGGACAAATGTGTTTAAATAAGCAGCAAGCGCTTGAAGAAGGCTACCTGAAATGAAGAGATCCATCCAGGCCTGCTGGTGATCTACGACCAGATCGTCACCATTAACCCTGAGCAGCTCTCCCAGCTCTTTTCTGGCTGCATCCCGGAGGCTGGTGAACGTCTCCTCCAGCTTGGACTGCTCGATGGGCTCTGAAGTCCTCACAACAGACAGGATATTGTCCGTGTACTCGGATTTAGGAAAAACCTGTATCCTGCTGTTGATCTTTTTGGAGACTACCACCACCAGCACCATACGGTTCTTCTCTAAAGGGACTCTGCCCGACGAGAGCACTATCTCTCTGTCCTCCACTTTGTCCACGCTGGTGGAGAACTTGCCGCCAGAGTTGACAGTCTTGTAGGAGATCTCAAAGGTGGTCGACTTATCAGAAGGGTTGTTGATGTGGATCCTCTGAAGGTAGACGTTGTGTCGACTCCTGTGGGCGATAAACTCCTCTCTTATGGTGACACAGTCCCGGGATGACTGCCCAGCTACAGGTGAAGCACATCGCACTGACAGCACAGACCCTTTGCGGAACCACATCATGGCTGCTCGCACTTCAGCCTGCTTCCCCTCGAGATGAACGCCCACGATGGGGGAATATTCAGTCTGATGGACCGGAGCCGAACCAGGCTGAGAAGACGACGCCACCCAGAGTTTGTTCGAGTCAGTGTCAATGAGAATATGGCCATTACCTGTTACAAAAGGTGTGTCTAGTTGTTCCTGAGATGTGCTGTATAAACCCTCCCCGCGGTCCACAAGAGACTTCCATCTGTGGATTTCCGCCTGAAGACAAAGTCCAGCCGCCCCGCCCTGCATAGCCGAGCCGCCGAAGATCCTCCACCTGCGCTCTGCTCCGAAGTACCAGTAGAAAATGAGGAAGACGAGCAGTCCGATGAGAAGTCTTCGAGCCCAGCTGCTTGACAACAAGCCGGGTAGCCCCTTCAGTCGTTGCTGTAGCCACATTGTTTGCTTTAAATGTGCTCAGAGTCACAAAAGTTGAGCGTAACAAGTTAATAAGTTAAAAAGTCACTGACCAATAGCATGTTTCCAAGTGGCGTCTAAAGCGACAGGCTCCAGTAACTTGGCTTGGCTACGTACTTGGGAGGTTGAAGCAAAGCTGCCGAAAATGCGTGGCGGTGCTTGCTTTCATATTCGTCACAAAATGTAGTCTGACACTCACCACCGGATCACATCCCAGGTCAACAGGCGTCACATTTGATTCGACGTGTCAAATAGTATGTCAGCATTGAGAAACTGCGGACAACAGTTGATCCCGACACTTCCGGTTTTTACGACGACTGTCGCAAAGCCACGAGTCGTCGTAGTCTTTCTTCTTCTTTTGTTTATTGGCGGATCGCAAACGACGTTTAAGTGCATACCGCCACCTACTATACAAGCGTGTGTAACACTCATCTCCCCACCGCCAATTGTCTTATTTTTGGAAATTAAAATATTTTCTTCCTTTCTGGTCACCTTCCCATCTTCTTTTTTTACCTTATGTCCTACCCTGGAGGCACGGTGGCCGACTGGTTCGAGCGTCAGCCTCACAGTTCTGAGGGGCGGGGTTCAATCCCCGTCCCCGCCTGTGTGGAGTTTGCACGTTCTCCCCGTGCCTGCGTGGGTTTTCTCCGGGCACTCCGGTTTCCTCCCACATCCCAAAAACATGCATTAATTGGAGACTCTAAATTACCCGTAGGCATGAGTGTGAGTGCGAATGGTTGTTTGTGTCTATGTGCCCAGCGATTGGCTGGCAACCAGTTCAGGGTGTACCCCGCCTCCTGCCCGATGACAGCTGAGATAGGCTCCAGCACTCCCGCGACCCTAGTGAGGAGAAGCGGCTCAGAAAATGGATGGATGGATGTCCTACCCTTTTGCACTCTTGCTTCCTTGATCCTCTCATTTTCCAAACGGTACAGCCACCTCATTTCCCTTCACTCCAGTATGTGCTAGTACCCAGCAGCATTCAACCTCAATGCTACCCCTGTGAAGCCTGAACAAACTATTTCAGTTAATAAGTCCTCCTGATTATATTTATTGACTTTAAACTCTCCAACATAGACATTGAATCTGTGCAAACCACCACCCTGTCTGGTCTAATTTCCTCCGGTCACTGTAGGTTAATTATGGCTGCCACCATTTCTGCTCTAAATACTGACAAATGATTTGATAGACAGCGGCACGATGGTTGACTGGTTAGAGCGTCAGCCTCACAGTTCTGAGGACCCAGTTCAATCCCCGGCCCCGCCTGTGTGGAGTTTGCATGTTCTCCCCGTGCCTGCGTGGGTTTTCTCCGGGATAGGATAGGCTCCAGCACGCCCGCAACCCTAGTGAGGAGAAGCGGCTCAGAAAATGGATGGATGGATGGATTTGATAGACATTTTGACAATCTAACCCCAAATTCAGGAATATACAGTGGCGTGATTTGTTTGATGATCTTCAACGTTAAAGTGGCGAACATATATATAAGTTATAAGACACATGAAAGTCCGCATGGACTTTGCTGAAAAACATCTGAAGGACTCCAGGATGGTGAGAAATAAGATTCTCTGGTCTGATGAGACCAAGATAGAACTTTTTGGCCTGAATTCTAAGCGGTATGTGTGGAGAAAACCAGGCACTGCTCATCACCTGTCCAATACAGTCCCTACAGTGAAGCATGGTGGTGGCAGCATCATGCTGTGGGGGTGATTTTCAGCTGCAGGGACAGGACGACTGGTTGCATTCGAAGGAAAGATGAATGCGGTCCAGTACAGGGATGTCCTGGACGAAAACCTTCTCCAGAGTGCTCGGGACCTCAGACTGGGCCGAAGGTTCACCTTCTAACAAGACAATGACCCTAAGCACACAGCTAAAATAACAAAGGAGTGGCTTCAGAACAAATCCGTTACTGTTCTTGAATGGCCCAGCCAGAGACCTGACTTAAACCCAATTGAGCATCTCTGGAGAGACCTGAAAATGGCTGTCCAGCAACATTCACCATCCAACCTGACAGAACTGGAGAGGATCTGTAAGGAGGAATGGCAGAGGATCCCCAAATCCAGGTGGGGAAAACTCCTTGCATCATTCCGAAAAAGACTCATGGCTGCAATATAACAAAGAGTGAAAATTTTAAGGGGTTCTGAATTCTTTCCGTACCCATTGTATATTATCAGTTTGGTCAAGAATGTCTCTTATTAATATAGCAACAAACAGTTCAAACAATAACATACAATTATAGTGGAATGGAGTCCAAATTCCAAGAGTAACACCTGTATGTGTCAAACCATTCAGAGTAAACATTGCATCGGATATCACAAGACAACAATAAAGAAGAAAATGATAAAAATGTACTAGGCTGCAGGAGACCATCTGAAAAAAGTCACAGATGGCTTGTGGTGAGCATGAGAGATCCTCCTCAGTTCAGGCACGCCCTCCTGTGTGGAATTTGTATGTTCTCCCCTTGCTTGCGTGGGTTTTTCCTCGGGTATTCATGCTTGATCCCAAATTCCCATAACTTGCATGTTGGGTTAATTGAACATTCTAAATTGTCCGTAGGTGTCAATGTGAGTGTGACTGGTCATTTGTCTATACGTGGCCCACGATTGACTGGCGACCAGTCCAGAGTGTACCTCACCACGTGCAGGTGTAATTAAAGATGCCAGCCTTTGTATTCTTACGCCTCATGCCATTTGAGTGAATCATTACACTGTAGTGACTTGTGTTACTCAATTTCTTCATGTACATCGTTAAGGCTCTGTTTGCATGCATGTAGTTGGCAACAATGCAATCATCAATTCAAGACTGAATTTATGTGTGTGCGTGCGTGTGTGCATGAGCATGCGCGTGTGTGGTTTCTTTTATGATTATTATATATTTTTTTACTTTTCCACATAAATGGCCAGACATAACTATAACTTCCATAGATTGATTTTTATTGTCAAGTTTTTCCATCTTAACGTTGCATTCAGATGAATGCACGACAGGGAGGAAGAGTAAATTTAGCCAAGCATGGCATATTCAATAAGGAGCCGTTTCTCATATCAGTCTCCCAGAGGTAACAGCCGTCAAAAATGAAGTATCCAAGAACTCTACTGATACATAGGAAGCAAACATAAAGGCATTATGACCCAGGCATGCGTCCTACAGCATTTGTCCTCACGCCTCACTGTGGCACAAGCATAATACTGCACACCAACTGAGGACATACTGTAGATGCAGTGTCTCTCAACACCCCCTCTTGTACTCATGTTGTTGTCATTTAATCCAAACAAAGCAAAACAACATACAGAATGAATGTGGATCTCTGTCTTACACATTTCAAACTCGAAAAATAATACCTTCAAACTTCTTCAGTTTCAACTTTGTTACAGGTTTGGTTATTATATCTACAGTCATGTTATGAGTAGGACAACATATCAAAGTTACACTCCCATCTTTTTTTGATGAAGTGGTGCTTTATCTCTACGTGTTTACATCCGGTTCTGTTGATACTGTTGAACATTTCAGTCAAGGTGCATCGTATGAGACTTCTTTAACTTGAGATTATATTTAGAGTAAGAGTAAGGATTAGAAAGTGGAAAGCCAATAGACAAATACAAGACAGATTAACCTGTTCCAGATATTTTCAAGACTACTTTAATACTGATTTATAATTTCATTTGAAAGTAGTTGAGTAATATTTTTCTATAACCATTTTAGTCACATATGCGCCCAAAATAAAATATCTGTGACTTCAAAAGTACCTGGGAGCAAACAGTTACAGTATTGTGTTGTTAGCCAAAGTCATGTCTTTAGCCTCTATATTGATCAGTTGTTAATTGTTTCAATCTATTTTGAAGGGGAAGAATTCACAGTCTTTCACTAATGTCATTAAAAAAAAGACACTTCAGCATCTGAGGACAACAGAGTGTTAGATAGATTTGCCACCCTGGAAAGCAGACAGAATCCACCAAGTAGCTGGTGATCGCAGCTGTTAATTAGATTTTTATTACATTGTTAACTCCTCAAAGGGAATTTTTTTTTTTTTTTGCAATTTAATGTCAATTACAAATGATGGACCCGCTACCCTAGTGAGGATAACCGGTTCAGAGAATGGCTGGATGGATGGATGAAAATGATGGGGTTGGCTGACATTGTGACAATGCAGTGTCCTTTTTTTACATAAAGTTTTGCATACACTGTAACAATGTGTAAATATTTTTTTGCTTTTTTGTGGTTAATACTGTAAACATACTTCCTGTGTTTGTTTACTGTATTAAAAAAAAACAGACTGAAATAACTAAAATTCTAATGTTCAAATCTTCTTTGACCTTCTACCCACTATTGTATTGTTTTAAAATCTATCCAAAAATGTTAAAAAGCATTTTTTTAGTCTTCGTTAGCTGTTTGTGAAATTTTGTACTCGCTACATCCTATGCATCTCTTGGGGACTAAGCCCTCGCGACCCCTCCATAAAACCTAGTGACGCCCCTGACAAAGATCAAGCAAAAAAATGCCAGAAAGGGGGGCCAAAACAAATAAAAATAAAGGTTTTATTTTGAGGCCATATCGTCCAGCGTAATTTCTGTTCGCTGATGGAAGGGATCCGGGCAATGCTCTAACGGTCCAGCCCACACTGGACCGCTGCGTGCGGGAGCTCACGTTCACCGAACAGCTGGGCTCTCGACGCTCTCGATGACCCACGCAGGGCAAATCCAATCACCGTTTGTTTATATAGAATCTCTGTGGAATCTCAGTCATCCCTGAGGCCAGGTCATTTGCACAGGTTGTTTGGTCACATACAAAGTGTGCGCGCGCGCGCGTGTGTGTGTGTGTGTGTGTGTGTGTGTGTGTGTGTGTGTGAGAGAGAGAGAGAGAGAGAGAGAGAGAGGCGGGGTAAGGCTGGGCTCTGCCTTTACATAGTCGGGTCAGCAGGGAAAAGCCATTCGGAATTTGCGCTCGCACTCCTTCCACAAACACGAGCCGTCTGACGAAACGTCCATTTTCTCCACCATGCAACTTTGCCAGGTGTTGTTCCCCGTCCTTCTCATCGGCACACTCCTTCCTCTTGGCGTCGACTGTGACGAGCAGCAACTCCGCGAAGGTAAGACGCAGACAGACAGCGGCGGTGCTCCCCCGCGTTAAGTTGCACTCTTATAAGTGCCAATTGGCAACGGCGTCACACATTGAAGCAAATGACAGTGAAGCCACCACGAAAAGGCAAAACTACATAACACGTGCTGTTTCGAGTTAGGTTTAGCTCCCTGCTGGTCTTATTGTCGCGCGGAGGAAGCTGCCATTGCGTTGACTTAATAGCTGAAAGCGTGTGGAGCGGAAGGGAATTCTGTATGTTTGTGGGGACCCCCACTTCCCACACTTGAAGAAAAAGTTCCGAGCGTGCCGCTGACGTGGACAGGACTGTTCTTGTTTGTTTCCGCCTGGCTTTCCCCTGGGATGAAACGTTCGCGTGGAGCGGAACAGCCCGTGGAAGCTCAAGACTGAATCGAACAAAAACGAGCACGATGCCTGGAATAGAGACTGGGGTCGCGGAATGTTCTAGATATCATTTATAGAAACGAGAAACGATCAAATGAAATACCATTCAAACCCCTTCTGACAGAGTTCTTTTTTATTTAGCTACCACTACACACTACTGTCTAGTATAGGAGTTGATTCAGTACTTTGACGTGTCTTTTGTTTTGTTTTGCAAAAGCATCTGCACTTCTACTTAAGAACGGAGTGACTCATTTAAAACCTCTTTCACCAGTACACTAATATTGTAGGTCTATTTCCAATCACACCAGAGATTTTCCATGGGCAAAACCATGGAGTGAGTCATGAGTCCTGAATTAATTGGATTGTCACGGTATCAGTAACTTCTGCCACCCGAGTTGTGAGACTTGGCAGGGATAGTGAAGTTTCAGTCTCCGTGCCCCAGCTCTAAGACATACATCACAACTGACCCACAAGAGAGAGAAAAGTAACCCGCAGTATTCCCAAAACATGTGAATAAGCAACAAAAGTATGGCTACTCTATACTGTGGCCTGACAAAAAAAGAAATAAATTGCAGGAACTTGTCCTGTATAATGGATTAGGGTTAGGTCTGGAGGAAGAAGACGGGTGATTTGTGGGAAGCATCACCATGCTTGCAGTAAAGCATGGCATTGGGTTAGTGATGCTCATCTTCCATCAGGATGATGTAGCTTAGCTCAGTTCACCAAGGTTTGGTTTCAGAAGAGGTCCTTGAAGATTCTAACATGGCGTAACAGGTGACTGTGAATCTGACTTGAACCCCATGGAAAAAAATCTGGTGGGATTTGTCCATTGTCCACAAGGAACATGCCAAAGCTCCTGAGGAACTAGAATCTGGTTCCTGGCATGCAGCAGATCATTATATCATCTTCAAATGCCACGATGAATTCTTGATTGAATTCCTCTTGATTGCTCTCTTCCAGATAAAATTGTGGTTGTGACCATTGCAACTAAGGAGACTGATGGCTTCAAGCGTTTCATGAGATCAGCAAAACATTTTAATTACACTGTCAAGGTAGGAAACCCTAAATTGAACATTGTTATATGTATTATGTGTTACATTGTTTTGTCTGGCCGCACGCTGACCATTTAGTTAGCGCATCTGCCTCACAGTTCTGAGGCTGAGGGTTTGACTCACGGCTCCGGCCTTGCTGTGTGGACTTTGCGTGTTCTCCCGGGTTTTGACTGTTTTGTTTCAACATGCTTATGTGTTGTAATAAAGATAATGTATTCATGGGAAATGTTGAAGATCATGTTATTCAAACATTTCTCACCTACAAAATCAATGAGATTTGAGAAAAAGATAGTCAGAACATGGAAATCATATTTTCCATTTGCTATTTTCAAATGCGCAGTTCGTAACTGTTCAGGATGAAACTCTGGTTCAGCATCACAACGTTTGAAACGAGGTACCTATCGCTATTTACATGCAAATCAAAGAGGACTACATGTGTGGCTTTTCACAAAAAATGAATTGGAACAAACATACTTGGAAGACTACGGCGCCATCATGCAAAAAGAAACTGCAGATAGAAAGCCGTGTAGTACTGTACACAAAGTCATCCAACATTGATTGATGATTGATTGCTCAGCTGTCAATCACAAAGACCACATAGAGACCTACAACTATTCACTTTTATTCACACCTATGGTCAATGTGCGTGAATCGATCCCACATTGTTTGCATGAAAGTCTGCCGTATGAACCACTAACTCCACTATCAGTGACGAACCAAACCTTTGTTGATGAAAACATTCTCTCCTTGTTGGACGAAGTGTAAGTTAACTAGTAAGTGTCTTTATGTAATATGAAATTCCTTATTGTTATTTGTGTGTTTACAGGTTCTTGGTCGGGGTCAAAAATGGAAAGGCGGCGACTACTTGTCCCCTGGGGGAGGTCAGAAAGTGCGAATTCTTAAAGCAGCCCTGGAGGAAATGAAGGATGAGGATAAAATAATTCTTTTTATTGACAGGTAATGTGTCTTAATTTCAATGATGTGTATGTCATGTAAAATTTTCGGAACGGTCCTCTTAAGAGGTGGCATCGAGGCTGGTACTTCTTTAGGGATGGA
The DNA here is from genome assembly GCF_024500275.1 of Phycodurus eques. NCBI lineage: Eukaryota > Metazoa > Chordata > Actinopteri > Syngnathiformes > Syngnathidae > Phycodurus > Phycodurus eques. The sequence goes on from NC_084525.1 coordinate 30,469,332, forward strand.
ATTGAAATTTTGGTTGTATTCCAAACTAGACCTTGACATTTGAATACAATTTCCACTGTATTCCATTCCGCTTGGATTGTTGTCAAAGTAACCTCAGTGAAGGACCAAAAAAAATGCAAACCCTTTTCTTTTTTGTGTGGGTTGGTCAGTGGCTTACGCCACTGCTGTGTCAGTATTATCTTTTTCTTTTCCTTCTTGTGTTCCACAGCTATGATGTGATTTTCGCATCAAGTCCCAAAGAGCTGCTGAAGAAGTTTATACAGGCCAAACACAAGGTGGTGTTCTCCTCTGAGACCTTGATCTGGCCCGACAGACACTTGGAGGATAAATATCCACACGTCCCGGAGGGCAACAGGTTCCTCGGCTCAGGGGGTATGCTGCTTATTTTTGACATTACATATTTTCTATTGTGTACACTCCAAGTACAGAATGGTTATTACTCATAGTATGTTTTCTGTACATGGGAGAATATTTTAGATGATTATTTGTGGCATTGTTCCATTTAAAAGATATGGTGAATGTCATAATATCTCATTGCATCAATCACTTGTTTAGGATTTGAATCTGAGCTAAAATGGCTTCGTTTTAGCAGAAGGTTACAACATTCACATAGTTGTCATGTGGTGTAGTCACAGCTGGAGAATAGGTTCTTCTTTGTAGAACAAAAACAGTTTGATGAAGTAAGCACAAAAAAGCAACCCTGGCAGTGGTAATGAGTCCCAGCAGTTTCCAAGGTTTTGTACTGTGTGTGGCACACAGCAAGGTAGAGCGCCTCTTTACACCAGTTTACTGCTATCCTCAGGCTTTATTGGCTACCTTCCCAAAATCAAGCAAATGGTTGCTGAGTGGACAGGAGAAGACAATGACAGTGATCAGCTGTTTTTCACCAAGATTTATATCAATCCTGAGAAAAGAGTAAGAAATGTTCTGCTACTCTTTTTTTCTTGTTGTGGGCCCTTTATTGTTTTATTATCACATAAAATGTATTTAGCAATGAATAATGCATCTATTACTGTGTTTCAGAACTCCATAAATATCACACTGGACAGCAAATGCAGATTGTTTCAGAACCTTCATGGAGCTCTTGGTGAGTGAAAGGACTTTTATTGTCCAACTGCGGTCAAACCTATTTTAACCTGGTTGATGTTACTGCGCGCTGCAGATTATTGCATGCGACACACTGCTATTTACTGAATACAGCAGCTATGTTAAAAATGTTAAGTGCACCCTCCCAATAATACCTTTTTTTTTTACGGTCTTTCTTATTTGTGCCATTTTAAGTGGGAGACAAACAACCCTCCATCCATCCATTTTCTGAGCCGCTTCTCCTCACTAGGGTCGCGGGCGTGCTGGAGCCTATCCCAGCTGTCATCGGGCAGGAGGCGGGGTACACCCTGGTTGCCAGCCAATCGCAGGGCACATAGAAATTAACAACCATTCGCACTCACAGTCGTGCCTACGGGCAATTTAGAGTCTCCAATTCATGCATGTTTTTGGGATGTGGGAGGAAACCGGAGTGCCCGGAGAAAACCCACGTAGGCACGGGGAGAACATGCAAACTCAATACAGATTTTTTTTGTAAGTGTATGTCATGTAATTACACATACGGAACATATAATATATATTATTTATAGAGCAGAATGTTTTAAATTATTGTTAAAAGATGCATCATTAATAAATCCATTAAATCACTAAAATATGTTGTGTTGCCCTCAACATTTACTTGCTTATTTCAAATTTAGACTAACTACACAGGAATAAAACTTAACGATGGAATATATTTAGTCTGGTTTGGTTTGGAAAGTTATGTGATTGTGTGAACAGTTTATTATCACTGCACGTGGTTCCTTGGCAACATACAACAGTAAAGATTGTGGAAGCAAGAACCTTTATCATTTTGAATGGTGGCACAACCGCAATACCACAATAGTTTCTAGAAACAACGGTTGTATCACGAAATTATGTACATCAACCTATTACTCAATCATTTCGGCACAATACTTACATACGTGTTGAGGTTTATCATTCTGAAAATGTATGAGATTGCTGAGCTCAAGGTTGGATTTGAAGGACCCTGTTTACTGACTGTGTTCTGTACCAATGGAAATGTTTTTTGTGTTGTCATGCATGTCATGAGAGTTTGTCTCAATGAGATGATTTTATTATTTTTTTTCCCCTTAATACCAATACAAATCCAGACAAACGTTATGTAGTGGTTCACGCGTTTGACTTCCATTTAGTTCCCACTCAGTGATAACCGTTATTAGTCCCACAGTGGGGAAATTTGCAATGGTGCGAATGTATGAGTAAATTATTGTCTGTCTCTATACAATAACATGTGCCCATGTGGTTGACTGGCAACCAGTCCAGGGTATAGTTTACCTTTCACCCAAATTCACCTGGGATAATCTCCATCGCCAAAGTTGATGTGTATACAGTGGACCCTCGATTTAATGGACCCTGATTTCACGAATATGGGAAGTAACGGACCGTCTGGATGGTACATGTGTCCAAAAATAGTTTCCAGTTCTCACTTAAACCGGCGTTGACAAAGTCTGTTAGCTCCAGAATTGGCCGCTGTTGTTTACTGGCACCGTGGTGCAATTTAGGCAGAGACTGGGACACGTATTTAAAGGTCATAGAAATATGGCCAAGAGACGTGCCTCCTGTGCCTATGTTGAATGTGGCGACATTCCATCAAAGGCAATGCATTGACATTTAGCAGCCATGTTGGATGTGGCACATTTCCAGGCCATGCATTGACGTAGCGGCCACGATGACAGGAGTTTTATCGTTTATTGTCTCATTGAGCTCTGTGCAGAGAGCGCACATGGCTGCGGTGTTAAAGTGGGACAAATAGGCCCAAAAAATGTCATGTAAATTTGACACACCACAGAGAAGAGTAATGTTAACAAGCCTGTCAAATTTGAATCAATAATTTTAAAAAAATCGCTAAGTATATAAAATCAGGCTTCAAAACATGAATGATAAGGGCCACCTCTCAGCTCTCAGACTCTGTGGACATTTCAAACAGATGCGCCAAAAGGAATCAGACATACTAAGGGGGTGATATACCATGTAAAATCACGTTAGGAGGCTCAACTTCAAAACTGAATGGTTATTGTGGACTATACTCAGAAAAATAAGCACACAAGTCAACTTACCCTCGTTGTTGGTGACATAGTGTCACAGCCGAACACGTCACTTGACAACAGCGGGACGGTAGGAGGAAGCCCAGGTAGTTAGACAGTCGGCACAGCCCCATTCACTAGTACCAAGTTACCCACAAAGCCATGTTGTCTCTGGTGAAAGTTTACAAAACTATCCGTCGTAAAATGCGCACTGCAGAGTCAGGTGGTGGTGTTGACGTTCAGCTCGCCATCTGCATGGGTCTTCAAAAACTCAATCCATCGCTCTTTGTATTTCCTCATTTTTTGGGAGATTAAGAAACGTTACCGAGCAGTTCTATAAATTGAGGACACATTTTGAGGGTGTAGCCATCGTTAGCTTGCTAACCGCATGCTGGAGTGGTAAATGGACCTTGTTATGGAAGCTAAGCACAGCTAACTCATAACTGAGCAGCATAGCAAACGTTACAACGTCACTTTGGCCTTATATACTGGGTGAGGGAACTCGCACTAGAAAGCATACGCCCAAGCCCCATGGGGCTGTGTTTTAGCCCCTCCTACAAAATCAGGAATATTCAAACGATGAAAAAGTAAATCTGTAAATCTTTGCGTATGTTTTCAGCACTTTGCATATGTTTTCAGCACCTACACTATCTTTGAAACAAAACATGGATATCTGCTTAGTGCCACATTAACTATAAGAGGAATACAACAACCAAGTCTTTGGAGTCTGGGACATGCTATTTTTGGTAAAGTAACAGTTTTTTTTTGTCAAAGCGTTCGTCTATACTGTAGCAACTGATTTAGAAATAGGAAACACGGTAATGCCTCGCAGCTCATGAAAGCAACCCGCCTTGACTCGCCTACTTGTATGTCAACAATGTCAACATCAAGCCACCAGCATTGTAAGTCTGGATGAAGTTAAAAACTTTTTTAAAAATGTCAAGCTTTTTATATTTATTTACAATAACTGTACTGTTCTGGGTGTTTTAGGCTGAGAATTGTTTTTTAAAAAACATTAATTTTGTACTGTACAGTAATGTGCGTGCATATGGCCTCAAAAAAGTGCTTCAATATAATGGACAATTAGCTGTAATGGACAACCCCCCGCCCCTATTAGTCTGTTAAATCGAGGTTCCCCTGTATGAGATATTAACATAGAAAAACATTGTATTTGACAAAAAAGTCCTTTACCCCACAATCCACATGGCATACTCCATACGTGCTGTTAGTATTATTTGATTAAAAATAATAATAATAATAATTCTAAAACAAATCTTCACCTGCTTTTGTTTTTTTCCATGTTTGATCAATGATTTGTTTTTGTATATCACATTCAAAGGGGTTGCAGCCAACTAGAGAGGGACTGCATGTTTAAACAGAGCTGAGCTGTGTGCTGCAGTTTCCGCCACATTTTTTTTCCAAGTAAGGAATTTGTTAGTTCTACGTGAGGCAGGGGTGATAAAACTCCCATAGTCAACGTCCTACTGAATCAAACTGTACTGCCACATGGAAACAGGCCTTCCAACTCCCATCCATCCATCCAACCATTTCCTGAGCCGCTTATCCTCACAAGGGTCGCGGGAGTGCCGGAGCCAATCCCAGCCATCATCGGGCAGGAGGCGGGGTACACCCTGAACTGGTTGCCAGCCAATCGCAGGGCCCTTCCAACTCCTTTATCATGAAAATCCTACCTAAGCCCATCCAAAACACAAAGCAGTGTACGAATAAGACTGACTAGCAAATGTTCTGCATATGTACTATATGTGTGTGTTGTGTTTTCAGATGAAGTGGTGTTAAAATTTGAGGATCGACACGTACGGGGCAGAAATTTGTTGTACGATACGCTACCTGTCGTCATCCATGGGAATGGACCGACCAAGGTAGTCTTTATCCAATACGGAACAATGACGTGGCAAGACTCAAACAGGAAAACGGCCGTCAGAAGCTCAGCTCGGTCTTTGATCAAAAAATAACAAATTTGCTTCATTGCTTTGTTCAAAAACTTCTGATATTTTAGCTCTGATTTGGAAATTTATATACTAAGTATAGAACTATAAATAATTATAGAATAAAATCAGGACATACATTTGAAAAATTTGTTATGGACTTGTTTGGCTTGCCAAGACTCATTGATGGTTTCAATAAGATTATACCAAACAAATGATCACAGAACTGGAAACAGTTCAATGCATTGAATCTAAATGTTAACAATGTGTTTGAAGATGAGCGCGGTGAAACACACTGAAAATGGCAACTCCTTAAAAATACACTTCCAGTATTTTGTCTTACATTTTTCCTAACAATTGACTAAAACAGAAAGAGTTTCTATGGCAAAATCCCTAGTGACAGAATGGCCTGTCAGGCTCATTTACAATTCCATGTAAACACATATCTTAATAACAGTACGACTATTATTGTTATAGTTATATGATAGTCAAATGTTTTTTTTTCATATTTCATATGATGCTTAAATATTTTTGTCTTCTTTATAAGGACTTAGTATTTTATGATTTCGAAGGTTAAAATAGGATCATACTGACTACAATATTTTTGGTGCTGTGCATAAACCAATTTATATTCTTATTCAAAACAAACAAATCACCACTTATAATAATTTACAACTAGCAGGTAGTATATTACAGCCAAATAAAACATTGGGATATAGTCACTTAATTATAGCAGCCAGCGTTGCAGTTAGTTATAATCAAACTATAACACTGTATGATTGTGCATTTTGTATACTCAATTCAATTGCTTGCAAAATGTTGTATTCACTTATGTAATAAATAAAGTATAGGGTGTCCCAAAAGTCATGCCATACACTTCCTTTTTTACTATTTTGTTTCAAGTTACATTCAGACAGAAGTGAAGCCATCGGCATTTGGCAGCTTAAGTTTAGCAGTTTTTGTAAGCATATCATTCCCTTGCCCATGACTCGCCAATTGGCATTGGAGTAGCATTTCAAAATTGCCACATGGCAAGAAGTTTTTCTGTCCACGACTGCAGTTCAGCGCCACTTTGATTAGCTTTATGGCCGTCACACTGCTTTAACACGTAGTACAATTTAGGCTGGTGATTCTCAACCAGTGTGCTGGGGCACATCAATGTGCAGCAAGACATCATCAGGTGTGCCATGGGAAATGATCTAACGCCACTTAATGAGTCCAAAAATTATTTATTTGGTACAAATAATGTTTCTTTATTAATCTATCTATGAAAGCCACATACTGTATAGTGACAGGTGGAACAATTAAATGCAGAAGGTACATAAATTCACGTGTATCCACTTGTTATGATGTTTTTGTTTGGTGGTATCCCGCGAGATCTTTCACATGTAAAATATGTGCCTTGGCTCAAAAGGTTGGGAAACACTGTTTGAAGCTATCCATGGCGAGTTTCTCGAAACAGGATATGTTCTTGACAAACCACGCAGCAGAGGCCCGGCCGCTGCGGCTGAAAACACCAAACTCCTAGGGCAGTCATTCGCGCACAGCCATGGAAATTGTATATGGAAAACTCTTTGCCAGGTGGCAATTTTGCAACGCTGCTCCAATGTCAATCATCATAACTCACAAAGGCTAAGCTGCCAAATACTGATGGCCTCACGTCTGTCTGAATGATACCTAAAACCAGAGAGGAAAAAAGGAAGTGTATAGTGAGTTTTGGAACACTCTGTGTCTCTTAACATGTCATATCATGTATTAAAAATTAACATTCACAATAAGCATACATTTGAACTATATGGACAGTAAAACAAGTTTTTTTTTCAGAATGAATCATAGACAGTGGTATTTTAATGAGTTTTGACTGGATAACATATAAAATATAAGCAAGAGTGCCTGTAAATGGGATTATACAGTGTTTTAGGTCCATAATGACACAATGTACTCAAGATTTAGATTACATAGAAAATGTACTTTCACTCTATGCTCCATACACACAATATACAGTATCCTAATGTACAAAGACAGGCATCAAAGTAATGACATTTTGACAATCCTGCCACACTTTTCAATGTTGTTGGTCGCTTTCCTGGTGTCCCAAGGATCTAATTTTTACCAAATCAATAATAAACGTTATTCTACTGTTAAAAATCCAGTCCATCGATGTAAAATGAGAGATGTCTTGGATGAGGTAACCTAAAAGAAGACTTTGCTTTACAGCTTCAGCTCAACTATCTCGGTAACTACATACCAAATGCCTGGACATTTGAGACAGGCTGCACAGTGTGTCAAGAGGATCTACGCCCACTCAGGAACCTTAAGGTTAGTCACAGGGTTTTGGCCATCATATCAATTGAAAGGCCACGTTCTTTTCCAACAACTCCATTTTACCAACTTAAATTGGCTAATTAATTATAATGCTCAATTATTTGTGTTTGTGAAATAGACGATCAATTTCCCCCGACACTCAAGTTAGCTTTGTTTTCCCTATCAGGAAAGTGAATATCCTTTGGTGGTGATTGGTGTCTTCATTCAGCAGCCCACCCCATTTGTCACCGTGTTTTTTGAACGCCTGCTGAAGCTTCAATATCCCAAGAATAGGCTCAAACTCTTCATTTTCAACAAGGTAACAAGACACAAATGAATGCGCCAATTTGAACTGATGTTTTATCAATCAGTCACTTCACAGTGGAAGAGTATTGGTAACAGTTGTGCTGATCTATGGCCTCATGAATCATTGAAAACTCCTGGAAATCTTCCACGATTATAAAGCTCTGGCTGTATGGGAATCCATACTCCCACAACGACATTTCCTGGATATTAAAGTCTAGTTTTATATCTCAGTCTCAGAATTTATTACACACCTCTAACCATGTTATAGGTAAGATTTGGGGATCTGCTTGTCAGTACAGAAATGTCTTTTTTTTATATATATATAATACTTAGGCATATGTGTCCTAAATCAAAGTGAGAACCTTGTTAAACAGTTTCTAGTAATGAGCGTGCTAGCTCATGTTTCTGCCCATTGCATTTTTGTAAAGTAGCCTGGTTGCTTAAATGCTAATACCAATAAGCAACGAATTTGGGTTTACTTTGGTACGGTATACTTTTTTTTTGGGACTACATGACATGTTCAAAGGAAAATATGAATAATTGTTTGCATCATATCCACTCCAACTTGTAATGCAAGAAATTCTTCATCTTGCTCTATACTTGTACAGACGTTCACGTTTAATTTTTCTGCCCGAGGAACCTCATCACGAGCGTGAGGTCAGCTCTTTCCTGCAGGACCATGGAAGTCTTTATCTGGATGTGAAATTCATCGGGCCCGAAGAGGAGATGGATGGAGCAACTGCACGCAACGTGGGCTTGTGAGTCACCAAATCCCAATAATTATTACAAGTGTAGGCAAATTGACATGGGAAAAATTGACAGATTTTCCTATTAATCAAGGTTATAATTTGTTCTTTGTATTTCATGTCTTTTAGTGATATGTGCAGGAAGCAGAAGGACTGTGACTATTTCTTCAACTTGGACATTGAAGTTGTTTTGAAGAATGAGAACACACTCAGAATTCTCATCGAACAAAACCTGCAAGTATATTTATCAAATACACTGGAACCTAGGTTACAAACCACTCTGTTTCTGAACCATTTGGGTTACGTAGAAAATGTTTGTAGAAAACGTACCTCTAGTTACGTATCATTTTTGGTTTGCAAACGGTCTTGACAAATGGAAGGATCTATGTTGTGCTTCGATCATTGACTCTGTGCATAACGCTTAGATGTAAGGTGAAAACTTGTGTTCTGCTCCGCGGCGTAAGGCGGAAATGTGTTCTAGGTGGAAATTCCGCCTCAGCATCCTTGATCAGCCAGTCACAAATGTAATAGCGTTTCTGACTGATTAAAAAAAGCCTGGAAGTTATTGTATTTTCGTCAAAAAATACTATTTACAGTATGTACAGTAGGTTATTTATTGAATTGTAGCGTTTTCTTAATTAAAACAGCAAACAGTTAATGTTGGCGTAATCATGTCAAAATATCTCTCCACGGAGGCGTTCGGTCGGCGGAGATTCCGCATATACGTACATTCAGCCAATCCAAAAGCGAACAGCACCCGCCACATTATGAATTCAGACTGAAGGAGGTGTGCTATCGTCACACGGAAGTTTTTCTAAAAAGTAAACAAAGGGCTAAACAGTCAGTCAGCACCCAAGATAAAAAGGAAAACTGTTAAAGATATTGTTAGGAAGCACTTTTCATAGATGAGGAGAAATATTTGTGCATTGTGCAACCGTCATTGACTGTGTGTCACGCAATGCAACTGAAAAGGTAGGCACTGTATCTTTGTTTGTTTTTTTTTATTCTTTTTTTTAGACTGACAAAACTTAGAAACTGCTCACTGGTGATAGCGTGAGTGAGGCAATACAAAAAAGGATAAAAAATATGGCAGCAAATTGGCCAACAGAGCAATTACCGTAATCTCTTAAATGACAACGTGATGTCCCACTTTAGGATTATTATTATTTTATTTTTTTTACCAGAAAAAGATAAGTTTCCCCGGATCGGTTTGTTGTGCCAAAATCAACCAATGAATTAGAAAAGAAACAGACAACAGAAAAAAAAAACACCTGAATCAGAATTTCTCCGTGTTATTATGGAGGAAGGCTCTTCTTCAATGACGAACTGAAGTCCTCCTTCCCTTTCCCATTCTAATTCAAGTTAATGAACAATAAACTGTTATCATATCTATTTAGTGTTTTATTTTTTAAATAGTGTGTTTTAACTTATTTATTTACTGTGCTATATTTATTTGAAACTACACACTGATAAAAAAAGTGAGTATAATTTAATTTTGGGGCTGGAACAGATTAACTGCATTTCTATTAATTTCGATGGGATACATTACCTCAGGTTACGAACGTTTCGGGTTACAAACGGGGTCACGGAACCAATTAGGTTTGTATCCCGAGGTTTCACTGTATCAATAATTATCACCTCATAAGGTACCAAAAAGTTGTTTCAATTCTAATTGATTTAGTTAAGAGTTAGGGTTCGGAAGACAATAGAATTGTAATAACATTACTTCAAATGCTTTTTAGGCCAATCCTGGCACCATTGTTGACGCGTAGTGGCCGATTGTGGAGCAACTTCTGGGGAGCCCTCAGCGCAGACGGCTACTATGCCAGGTCTGAGGACTACGTGGACCTTGTTCAAGGACGTAGGGTGTAAGCTGCTTAAATATTCGTGAAGGTCATTTTTCTGATAATAATGTTGGTTTGGACTGTAAATGGTCTAAGGCACTCATATTTGCAGGGGAATATGGAATGTGCCGTATGTAACCAGCGTGTACCTGATGAAGGCCAGCCTCCTCCGCTCAGAGCTTTCAGGCGATGATCTATTTCATTCACATTCCATGGACGCTGACATGGCCTTCTGCCAACATGTTCGAAACAAGGTCAAATAGAAGAGTGATATTTCGCTGTTTGAAATATTTTATTTGTTTTCATCTGTCCTTTTATTCATGTCAAGAAATTGATTCAAATTGTAAATAAAATGTTTGTTTGTCAGATTTTATTTTCAAGCCATATCGCACAGCTTTATCATCAATATGAATGCATTATGAACATGAAATGCCTTGCCTTTCTTCCCAGGGAGTCTTCATGTATGTATCCAACATGGACACTTTTGGGCGCATCCTATCAACAGAAAACTGCCAGACCAGTCATCTGCATAATGATCTGTGGCAGATCTTTGAAAATCCAGAGGTGAGAATCCATCAGCAGGTCCTGATAGGGTTATACTGTACAGGTTTATTACCTCTGCAAATGAGGCAAGACAGAAAATATAAAAATGCCACATTGGAAGTCTATAAATATTTGTGATGTTATGTAGTTTGAAATATGTTCAAATACTTAGAATTCAAAGTTCCACATATTTAAACCCATTTCCCACTAGTCCACCCTAAAGAAATCAGACACAATGAAACTGTGGCAATATTACTTGTGGTAATAGTTAATACAATAGAAGTAGTTGCAAGTACACTACGCTTTTTTTTAACAATTGTTTCGTATACTGTAGCTCGCCTGAATATTATGTTTGTGTTCATTTCAGGACTGGCAGGAGCGCTACATTCATGAGAACTACACTCACATCATGAAAGATAAACTTGTTGAAACTGTGAGTTGTCAACAGCCTTTCTTAGTTATTTTTTTCGGTCTTTTTAATTTCTACTTCCCCGCTCTTGCTGAAAAAAGTTATTTTTCATTTTCGTCACAATGAGCACTCACACAGGAGCTGCTGTCGGCCACAGCTCCCCTCCCAAACACTCACACAAACTTGCTATTGTTGCATGCCACTCTACCAGGCCCCGTCTCTTGAAGACACATGCATGTATCTAACGCACAGACTCAACAATACATACAGTATTTTTTTTTCATTTTATGCTTAAGTTGGCGGCATGGTGAATGAGTGGTTAGAGCTTATGCCTCACAGTTCTGAGGACAAGGGTTCAATCCCCGGCCCAGCCTGTGTGGAGTTTGCATGTTCCCCCCGTGCCTGGGTGGGTTTTCTCCGGGCACTCCGGTTTCCTCCCACATCCCAAAAACATGCGTGGTAGGTTGATTGAAGACTCAAAATTACCCGCAGGTGTGAATGTGAGTGTGAATGGTTGTTTGTTTGTATGTGCCCTGCGATTGCCTGGCAACCAGTTCAGGGTATCATCCTGCCCGATGATAGCTGGGATAGGCTCCAGCACACCCGCGACCCGAGTGAGGAGAAGCGGCTCAGAAAATGGATGGATGGATGGATGAAGGTGGGTCTGTAACATATACTCCACAATGAACGGGGGTTCGCTGTGTAGTGAAATTGTTTGGGTCACAAGATCTTCAGTGGCTTAAATTTGCTTCATCTTTTCTGTTCCCCAGCCTTGCCCTGATGTGTACTGGTTTCCAATATTCAGCAATATTGCTTGCAACCACCTGGTTGAAGAAATGGAACACTTTGGGAAGTGGTCAGGAGGCAGTAACATGGTAAAATAACCATCCTTTATCTGCTGTCTCCAATTATTGACTCTCCAACGTTGGTGGTCATTATGGTTGATGATAGAATACATTTTGTTCTCCCTCGCTAATGAGTTAATAATCAGTTATAACTTGGAGAAATATTAATGAAGGAATTATTTTTGTGGGATTATTTTTGTATTGCCAGGACACTCGAATCCAGGGTGGCTATGAGAATGTCCCCACAATTGACATCCACATGTATCAAGTCAGCTTTGATAAGGAATGGCACCAGTTTTTACTGGAGTACATTGCACCGATAACAGAGAAAATGTATCCTGGTTACTACACTAAGGTAAGTCCTCAGATAGTTGCTCATTTATGTGAGATTAAAAGAAGTGTTCAGTACTACCTGTGAGCTGCAGCAGGAGCCGTGGGACTTATAGGGTTGGCTGGTGGACTTGCTGAACCACCACAAACCCAGGAAAGTTGATTTTGGTAAGGCTGCAGTTGGATTTCAGGGTATTACGTTCCAGTGGCAGGGATTCTGAAGATTTGTTTTTGGATATGAATGGCAAACTGTGCGCAAGCTATTGTGATTACTGGAGTAGTGCAATTCATCTTGATAAAAGCAGCCATGTCACCTGTGCGACTGAGACTCAACCTCAGACACTAGGGTGCTGGTCAACAGGGTGAACATAATGACATTAGCTCTCTGCAACATTAACAGTTTTTGTTTTTTTTTGCCAGGCCACAGCAGGCTGTTTGTAAGGTTTCTGTGTTGTCCATAGTTCAATAAAGAAAAAGGTTGGCTGACATGCAGTATAAGAGTCAAGGGAAACCATTAAACAAACTTTAGCTGCACAATAATAAGAAGAGGCAGGTGTATGACACAAAGAATGGTGGGGTACCAACCACGGGTTACTTTTTCGAACAGAAAAAATATTTCTTTCAATCTAGCTAATGTTTGTGCAGCCATGTGTGATTAGGCAGAATTCATGAGGCACGGGGACTTGTGTCTGCCTCTCAACAATAGGTTAAGGACCCACTGGGTCATTGTGACTCTTGAGAAAAACTGTGGCGTGAAAAAGTATTGGTGCTGTTTTTAAATTCTTATATTTTTGTTTGTGGTTTCCCCACCTTAAGATCATCAAACAAGTGTAAATCTCAGACAAATACAACCCAATTGAACTTAAAATGCTGTTTTTAAATGGTAATTTCATTTATTAAGGGAAAAAAACTATTCAGTTACCTGGCCCTGTGTGAAAACGTAATTACCCCCTAAACCTACAATACCAATTCCAATGAAGGTGAGACATTGTGTTAAACATAAATAAAAACAGAATACAATGCTTTGCAAATAATGTTCAACCTATATTTAATTAAATACACTACAAAGACAAGATATTTAATGTTCAAAATGATCAACTTTATTGTTTTTAGCAAATAATCATTAACTTAGAATTGTATGGCTGCAACATGTTCCCAAAAAGTCCGTAAGTGCAACTTGAAACTCTATATGCAATGCAAAAGCCATTTATCAACAACACCCAGAAACGCCACCGGCTTCTCTGGGCCCGAGCTCATCTAAAATGGATTGATGCAAAGTGGAAAAGTGTTTTGTGGTCTGACGAGTCTACATTTCAAATTGTTTTTGGAACTTGTGGACGTCGTGTCCTCTTGGCCAAAGAGGAAAAGAACAATCCGGACTGTTATGGTCACAAAGTTCAAAAGCCAGCATCTGTGATAGTATGGGGCTGTGTTAGTTCCAATGGCATGGGTAACTTACACATATGTGAAGGTGAGGTACCCAACATTCCAACTTCATTGGAATTCGGGTTCTAATAACAGGTTGAGCCATCCTCAGCAGCAACAACTGAAATCAAGGGTTTTCTATAACTGACAATGAGTCTTTCACATCTCTGTTGTGATATTTGGGCCCACTCTTACCTACAGAATTGTGTTAATTCAGCAGAAATTTAGTTTTTGAGCATGAACGGCCTTTTTAAGGTAATGCCACTGTATTTGAATCGAGTTCAAGTCCGGACTTTGACTAGGCCTCTCCAAAACCTTAATTTGGTTATTTTAAGCCATTCAGAAGTTGACTTGCTGGTGTGTTTTGGATCAATATCCTTCTGTATTACCCAAGTGCGCTTCAGTTTGAGGTCACAAACCGATGGCTGAACATTCTCCTTCAGGATTTTCTGTTAAAGAGCAGAATTCATGGTTCCATCAATCACAGCAAGTTGTCCAGGTCCTGAAATAGCAAAGCAGCCCAAGACTATCACATTACCGCCACCATCTTCCACTGTTGGGAGGATGTTCTTTTTCTGAAATGCTGTGCTACATTTACACCATATGTAACGAGAAACACAACAAAAGTAAGACGAGCCTTTGTTCTTTTTGCCTTGGAACTCTGCCGTGGATGCCATTTTTGCCCAGTCTCTTCCTGATTGTTGTGTCATAAAGACTGACCTTAACTGAGTCAAGGGAGGCTTTCAGTTCTTTTGAAGTTGTCCTGAGTTCCTTTGTTGCATCCTAGACAAGCTATTGCTGTTCTCTTGGGGTAATCTTTGTAGGCTGGCCACTCCTGGGAAGGTTCATCACTGTTCCATACCGCATTTTCACGACCATAAGGCGCACCGTATTAAAAGGTGCAGTCTCAGTTCAGGGTCTATTTCTGCATTTAACACATACATTGGGCGCAGGCATGGTAAAACAAATGCTAGCTTAAAAGATACGGTAGCATGCATGCGCACTAAAACAATGTTTTTAAAAAGGCAGCGGGAGAAAAACTGAGTTTGGTTGTACTTTATTGAAGTATTTAACAATCTGCTCAATCCTCATCCACAAATCCATCAAAGTCCTCATCTTCTGTATCCGAAATGAACAGCTGGGCAAGTTCTCCATCTAACACGGCAGGTTCCCTCTCGTCATTGTCAGAGTCAGTCTCGTTGCCGTGCGGCTCCTCAGAAATGACGCCTGCTTTTACGAAAGCTCGAACAACAGTGCAAGCAGACACGTTAGCCCAAGCATCCATAATCCATTCACATAACTCGCCCGGCGCTGCCTCTTAGTCTTAGTAACGCTGTGTTCGCCATCTGTCATCCATCGCTCCCACGCTGCTCGCGACTTCACTTTGAACGCCCTGTTTACACCGATGTCCAGCGGTTGGAGTTCCTCCGTCAAGCCTCCCGGAATGATGGCAAGCTCCGAGTTGTTGCACTCAGTCGAATGGTGACTGTAGAGACGCTTCTCCCGGCTGCTCTTTGCTCATTAATCCATTGCTCGAGTTGGTCTTCCAACTCGGGCCACCTCGCCTTGTTTCCGCGGAAACTCAGCTTCGTCTTCTTGACTTGGAGAAGCTCGTTTTCCTGCTTCCTCCGCTTGCGAAACATGGATTCGTCGATCTTGAATTCTCTCGCGGCTGCTCGATTCCCATGTTCCTCCGCGTAACTGTTAGCTTGCAGATTAAACTGTGCTTCGTAAGCGTGTCTCTTCGTACGCCTTATGGTCGTGAGAATGCGGAATTCTCACGACGGAATCCTAAAAGCTTTAGAAATGGCTTTCCAGTTTGATAGATGTCAGTTACTTTACTTCTTGTCTGTTCTTGAATTTGTTTGGATCGTTTCATTTTGTTGCAGCTCTTTTAGATCTTTTGTCCTCCTTAATTTTGTCAGACAGATTCTGTTCACGTGATTTCTTGATTGAACTGGTCTAGAGGTCATCAGTCTTGGGTGTGATCAGTAAAAAATAACCAAGAGTTGCGATTAGTCACAATTAATTCATCATTTAACAAGGGGAGTGATTACTTTTTCACACAGGGCCAGGTCACTTTGACTTTTTTTTTTTCTTGATAAATGAAATGAATGTTTAAAAAGAGAATTTGAAGTTCACTTGGGTTATATTTGTCTGATATTTACTTTTGTTTGATGATCTTAAACAATAAAGTAGGGAAACTATGCAAAAATATGAGCATTTTAGAAGAGGGTCAATACTTTTACACGGCACTGTACATACAGTGGTACCTTGACTTACGTGTTTCCTAATTTGTTTCGTGACCAAGCTCGTAATTCAATTTAACTTGTATATGAAATACAATTTCCCTATTGAAATGAATTGAAATCCCAGAATTCCATTTTTAAAATTATTTTTATTCAAGAAAATAGCACTGTGTTGTAAAATATACATATAAAAACATAAAAGAAAATGTAAAGAAATAAACTGGTTTTATAAAGAGTAATTGAGCCGTAAGTCACACAGTGTAATATTTGTGTGTTGACATGTGCCTTTATTAGGGCGTGGCTTAGCGAGGGAGGTCAAGAGCTCTGACTCCAACTGTGGTATGCCATTTACCCTGTGATGAGTCTTCTCCATTGCGGGTGTTTTCATTTTGTATTTGTGTTTTTGAACGTTTGTCCCGTTCAATAAATGAAGGTTGCTAGTGATTAAAATTTCAAAAATTGACTGAGCAACATCTCGTAACTAAAAAAAAAAAAAAAAAAAAAAGGAAAAAAAAACAGGACGGGCAAGTACCACTCCCAGGTATCGGTATCAGGCCGACACGGATACAAAGCCGTTGAGGCTCAATTGTGGAAGCACAATGACTCGATATGGATGATCACACTGACCGTAAGGCAAGCTGCGGAATTCTGGAAATATGGGGATTTGTGGGAATTAACCCGGAATTGAGGGTCACTTTGATGGAAAACTGTGGTAATCAGACATAAATAAAACATTTTGTGTTGTCATGATCAGACATCCATGCAAAGTAGATAGAGTGTAGCTCTCTTTGCCCACATGCAAGTGCATTACAGTACCTAAATTGCTCCATATTTTTTTTCACTTTTTTTCAGTCAAGCGTTGGTGGACGTAAAGCTTGCTCATACCTGAAACTTTGTTGTTTTATTCAGGATTATGCTAAAATATATTTTCCCCAAGTTCCCATTAGAAAAAAACCCCTTCAAGTTTGTTAATTCTTAGTTTATTCCTATTTATTCCCACAAATTCCTGTTAATTCCATGGCAAGTTTCCCATTGGAAAAATTCCCGAATTTTACAAACCTAGTTGGTCCATCGACTGTGTTGCTCTGCTGACAAAACATGTCTTCTTTCAGTGCACTACTCCCTTGAATTTCGTGGTGAGGTACAAACCCGACGAGCAGCCCCTGCTCGAGCCTCACCATGACGCCTCCACATTTACTATAAACATTGCTCTCAACAGCAAAGATGTTGACTACCAGGTAAATGGGGGAGGTAATCGAAGCTTCAGGAACTGATGATGCGGGTGACGTGTACCACTCTCTGCTTCTTCTCCTCCATCTGTGCACCTGAATGCTGGATGTGGAAGCAGGCTTGAAGCGTGTCTTTATTGAACAAGAGTTGCACCAGCGTACTGTACACTCTCTCCGTGTGGCCACTCGTGCAGTTTCTACGCGAATGCTTGCATGACTTTCCTCCTGTCTTATGTGTGTTTGCAGGCTCATTTTGACTTGGCCTTTGTAGTTAGATATAAGCCCGATGAGCAGCCCTTTTTGAGGCCACATCATGACGCCTCCACATTCACTATAAACATAGCACTCAATCAGAGGGGCCCTGATTACCAGGTGAGTGGCATCAGAGGTTGGTACAAATTGGACATGATAATAAATTATGGGTAAAATGTCCCAAAACGTTGGACAAATTACCAAAAAAAAAATCCTAGCAATATACAGTACATACCTATAAAATGTAAGGAAACCGTATTAAAATAAGATTATAGTCTTTATTGATTGAATGGGAGCAATCCTACCATTTATTTTTGCCCAGTGTCACCTAAGAAGACTGCTGACTGTTTTTTAAATTCTTACATAACTCGACAACAGCCTTTCCCAGCTATATAATGCAGCAGAACTCCTTTGCCTTTTAAAATAAAGCTACCAAAACCCTCTTTAAAGCCAATGAAGGCATCATGGGTAATCAGAGGCTGCACGATCGTGACTGGTAAGTACATCTGCCTCACATTTCTGAGGACCCGGGTTCAAATCTGGCTGCACCTGTATGGATTTTGCATGTTCTTCCCGTGCCTGCATGAGTTTCCTCCCACATCCCATAAACATGCATAGTAGGTTAATTGAAGACTCTAAATTGCCTGTAGGTGTGAAAGTGAGTGAGAATGGCTGTTTGTGTATGTGTGCCCTGCGATTGGCTGGCAACCAGTTCAGGGTGTACCCCACTTCTTGCCCAGAGTCAGCTGGTCAGGCTTCAGCATGCCCGCGACCCTCATGAGGATAAACGATTCAGAGAATGGATGGAAGGATGGATGGATGGATGGGTAATCAGTGGTGAGAAAATAATCAAAACATGACAATGCACTGTCAAGTTTGAATTAAACTAATAACCACCTCCAAGTTTCAGCATATAGTTATATTTAGAATGTAACAAATTTCCATAGGTTATTCTTCCTTGGATGTGGGAAAAAGCCACACAAGAAGGCCGGAGCAGAGATTTGAACTCTGAACCTGAGAATTATGAGACATGTCCTAACTTCTTTGCTGCTAAATTGTTCATTTTTGAGTTTATTTCATTTTATAGACAAAATGATCATCTTTAACCTTTTCTCAATTTTGGGGGAGTGAAAAATGTAATTATTATACCAGACTGCCAATGCACAGTTTGGGAATGCCGGCTGTGGTGTAGTACACAATGTACAGTTAGCCAAGACTATTCATCCAAAGATCAACATTCTTTGGCTGGCATGTCAATCTACATTGCTGGTGTTTCACACTTTCCTATTCAATTTATTTCATTTGTGCATTCATAAGTTTGTTGTCTTTTGCATGAATTATGTTGCTGTCATTGTATCTATCTCATTTCCCTGCATCTTCAATACACTGAGCTATTCAGCAGAATTGTTTTCATCTAATTAATAGCTACTGTAATATACTGCATAGAATTGTGGCATAAATGTAATACAATGTATGTTGTATTGTGTATATTTCCTCATGACTATATTTTTAAAAATGATACTGGTGAGATAAAGGGATGTAAGTTGAAATTAAGTTTTATTTTTCTCAAACAGAAGCCTCTGCTCTCATCGAATAATTACAGGGTGCCTCATCCACAAATAAACACTGCACTTCAAATAGAAATCCCTCAGTTGTGGCACTGTACAGTGGACCCCCGCTATTCACGGGATATGGGCCAGGCCAGATCGTGAAGAGAAAATAATTTTCAGCTTATTGACGCCCATTATAATTGAATTGAACATTTTTGTTCTTTTTTTAACCCCAAAACCCTTGAACAAGTGGCGATAAACCACCAGTAAGTGTTCTCGGGTTGCCCCCTCACCCAAAAAAAAAAAGAACACTTTTTTTTTTTTTAATGCGGAGGGGGGCCGGGGGTCTGGGGTGTGAATCCAGAGGTGCCGAACTGCAAGTACTGTGATTAACTTTACAGTATCACTGCAGTAAATTGATGCACCAGGGGCGTAAGAGTCGAGCTGGGATTTTTCTGGGTCCTGTGCCTTTCAGAGACCTCTGAAGCAGCACAATGCCATCCAATTTAGTAGTTGCAGCATGCCCCGTTAATATTAGATATGCCGCACCGTCAGCAATAATTGCTTTCAACATAAAGAGGCATGGGTAGTGAATGTCTAGTGTAAAAACATCACACTTGGGCTTGAGCTGGCCAGTGTGTAAGGGGCTACTCATACCACCCGTCACAATACATCTTTACAACACACACTTACTAAACAGCAAACATGGCATCTGTGTATAAAGCTAACTTTGTCAAGGGGGTTTTAAGATGGGGCGGGGGGGGTGCAGAATCAACTCTTGAGTGACAGGGGCTGCATTGAATAAGAGACAATATATTGCGATACATTAAATGTGGCTGTGTGATGCGCCGCAGGGTGGAGGATGCCGGTTCCTCCGCTACGACTGCTCTGTCGAGGCTCCTCGTAAAGGCTGGGCTCTCATGCACCCTGGCCGCCTCACCCACTACCACGAAGGCCTGCCCACCACAGCCGGCGTCCGCTACATCGCAGTGTCATTCGTGGACCCATGAACTCCTGCACATAGTCAGGATAGACGTACACAGACAGCGTATTTAAGATGCATTTAATAAGCATCATAGAAAGTGTTGACCATTTTTACTTTATTATACTATTGTGCCCGTCTCCAAGAATGATATTGCATAATTTGAACCATGAGCTATATTTTTTAAAAACACACAAAAAGGGAACTTGGGCCAGTGAATTTTAGATTGTACATATGAATGTTTGTGACCCACAGCTGTACTGTCAAACCAGTTACATATTTATTTATTTTTTAACTATCAAGTGCGAATGTTGCCACAGTGTCCAGCATTTTGTTGGCTTCATGGTGGTAGTGTTAGAGGTCTATACTGAGTGGTACAAAACAACTTGTTCTCAACAGCCACAACTATTGAGACTGAAGTGTGTAACAGGCCGGACCAATAAAACATCTGTCAACACTGATTATTCTGTAGTGTCATCATGTAAACATATGTACAGCACAAATATGCACACAGCAGGGGGGGGGGGTAGTTATAAACAGACTTTTATATAGCACATTAGGACAGATGGCTGTTCAACTTTAAAAAGGCAATATACTACAAAATTAACTGAAATAGACTTAAAACAAGCATTTGCCAAGTGTGGCTACATCATACAGTAATACAAATCCAGTACACTGTACATGGTTTAACATTGACGGTTCTGTTCACATTTAAATAAGCCAACATGCAAGTGCCATGTTGTCATTTGTGGGACAAATGGCATTTAAACACCAGGAAATGTTTGCAGTAAATATATTTAAGAAGTAAATTTAACTTTAAAGAAGAAATTATCTAGCAGTCACTAGGAAAACGAACTTTATTTCGACAAGAGTGAACATTACATAAAGAAAAAACTATAGGCATGATTAGAGACGGAAGCGGTCAGAAAGGTTTGGAGACTTGGGGATGGTGAGTGCAACATCACTCTTCTTCACCTCCAAAGTCTTGTAGTTGCGAATGGGTTGTGCTTTGTGGACCTGCAAGGGCAAACAACAGGACATCAGCGCTACATGACACCAGCTCTCTCACTTTAACCCTCGCTTAAGTGGTGGGAATCGATTAAAAAATAAATAAATAAATAAATAAAATGTAAAAAAAAAAAAAAAAGGCTTTGTTAAGTTAAGCAAGGTCTCTAAACGTTATAAAGTACCTCTCTCTACTCTGAATTTAAATTAGAATAGTTGATTAAATTGATAGTTTCTTTCACCTCCAATTCAAATCAATACATTTGACAAAGCTTTTCAGTTGGTCCAAAAAACAACAAAAAGTCAGACATGCAAACATCAAAGGCATGAAAAGGGTGACAAAAAAATAAAACATCATAGGGGAGGATCCTCCAGGCCTGCGCAGCAAATGTTTTTGATTTGGAAGAAACCATTTTCTTCAAGCAGAAAAACATTTACACCGCTCAAGAATATGTTTATGTACAAATTTAAGATGAAAATTAAATTTGCCTCATTTCATTGCTTTTTTGTTTTGGGCTCCAACTTGAGCCAGGCCCATCTCGCTCATGAAAAGCATCCTCTTTAAGTACTCATTCTGGAAAAGAATTGACTAAAATCATTGTTCAATTCATTTTTCACCATAACCAACTGCAAAAGGATATTCCCAAATGCATCCTCCATGAAAATACTAACTAAAGTATTTTTCAGTTTTTATTGGCCATTTCTGAAGTTGAAGTTAGTTGTGACATAATCCCTAACATCGCTCAGTCACATTTAACATTAACAGCCGTAAACTAATGAGAGAATTGTAGGCGTGTTTCCTAATTAATACAAGATGCACTGGCGGATCAACTCTCGTCGCCGATGTTACGTGTGCTTCGCGGTGCCGCTGGGAACGCAACCAGAGCCATGACCCGCAGCACCTTTAACGCAAATGTATAAAAGACCAGTGCAACAAACACGACACTGGCTGATCTGATGAGCGAAAACGTAATGGTAGCAATTGAGGAGGTCTGCTCCAGAGGTGGGTAGATTAGCCAAATATTGTATTCAAGTAAGAGTACGGTTACTTGACAATAATGTGACAAGTAAAAGTAAAAAGCAGTCCACCAAAAAATTACACAGTGAAATAATTAAATACTGCATAAATAGTAACAAGATTTTTTTATAAAAACAGCATGAACACAAGAAAAAAATTAAATGGTGAATGCTCAAATTCTGATATTGCTGTGTGCGCGCACGTGCGTGTATACACAGCCAAAACTACATCTGCAATTTACTGCAAGGTGTTTTCTCAAGTTATAAGTGGTGAAATATCCACATTTGGGAAGACTGTGTCAGACATACTACAATGAATGAAAGTTGTTTTTGTTCGTCTAACTGTAAACAAGAGTAGCTCGCCGTTGCCTTCATGGTAATGACGACCTTCCCAACATGGTGGCCATGTAGGAACGACAGTCAGCCGTATTCTCACGCACAATAGTTGATAAATAAGCAACAACCGATAAATAAAAGTAGCAAGCAACATTTAGATCATTGTAACGGAGTAGAGGTACCGTTACTTCTTAAGAGCAGAAGCGGCGAAAGCGTTCTGGTCTCGTCAACTCCTGTGACTTATCCAAAGCAGGTCGCGAGCACACAGGCAGAAAGAACCTCAGGCCGATGCGCTCGCACAGTAGTCCGCCGCAAAGTAATAAATTACATCTGTGTGTGTGGAATGGATCGAGCACCCGCCGTTCAAGGAGTACGAAACAGCCTATGACGACAGTTGGGCTTGTCGCTGAGAACTCCTGCCAATCACATACATATACCACCTTGCTTCCTTTTCACCAGTGCACAAAACAAGGACGAGAGAATATGGTATGGATGAACTTGACTGGCCTGCACCGAGTCCTGACCGAAACCCAATAAAACACCTTGGGGATAGATTAGAGCAGAGACTGAGAGCCAGGCCTTCTCATCCAACATCTGTGTGAGACCTCACAAATGTATTTCTTGAAAAATGGTCAAAAACTCCCATAAACACACTCCTAAACCTTGTGAACAAGCTGTTCTAGCAGAAAAGGGTGGACCGACATCATATTCAGCCCTTTGGATCAGGAATGGGATGGCACATCAGGGATATCTGGACTTTTCTAGCATTAGGGTGATAGGACACACCCTATAGTTGTGGTTTTCTCAGAGTATCAGACTTCATAGTAGTATACACCGATGCCACTCTAAACACTAAGCTTCGTCTAATTTTGACATTTGTATGCAGAGCAACATTCTAAGTTACTTTAATTTTAAGTTGATTTAGTTTGGAACAATATATCCTGTCTGTTTTTATTCACCTCTATTTTAAAAAATGAGTTTAGTTTTAGTCTGTTCAAAAATGCTTTTCCGGTTCAGCCGGTGACGAAGTGCGCTTTGAGTTTTGCCGACTCTGGTGCAATTGACTGACACCCCTGATATAGTTTATACCCCCGATTCTGAGGCAGCTGGGATTATCAACATCTTTCCAGTGACCCCCCAAACAGGAATGTGGTACGGAAAAAGGACGGGTAAATTGATTTTCCACGCACTTGTTGGTGCCGAAGTTCAGCGATGTCCAATTTCTCCTTCTCCTCCTGCTCCCGGCGATGTTGCTCCTCCCGGAGTGCTAAGGCGGCCTCTTTCTCACAAAGTTGCTGCTGAAACGCATCGCGGATTCTGGCACGCCGCTCAGTTGCCAGCTCAAAGGACTCCACAACTGGAGAAGAAAGACATTTAGAAGGTATGCTGGTAAAGCATCACTTAATCTACAGGTACATGCAAGTGCAGACTCACGAAAGCCAAACTAGGAGAACGTCTTACCCACTGCAGCCCTCTCTTCCTTTTTCGGCTGGAAAGGTTGATTTTGGGTGACTTTGTTTGGCCTGGCTTTGAAGGTTGCCACCTCCTTCATTTTTTTGTGCTCCTCTTTCATCTATCCCCAAAGTGAGGGGGTGGGGGTAAAAAAAATAAATAAACAAAATCCATTTCAGTACTCTAATAACGCAGGAATGAATTCACACAATGTTGGTAGAAATCAGATCTGGGATAAGAACTGTTTGTCTGATGAAGCAATGGAGGCAAACATTGAGTTTACTACATTGCTGACTCACTTTTGGTCAGTTAGCGGGAATTCCCATCCCCAAAGCTGCCAACCTATAAAAATTCACTTCCAGAATATCCATCCATTTTCTGTAGCGCTTCTCCACACTAGGGTCACGGGCACGCTGCAGCCTATCCCAGGTATCTTCTACAATTTGTCCAAATTTCCATATTTTCAAAGGTTTGTCATGAACATTACATTGCGACAGACATAATTGTTAAGAAATTATGGATCCGAAATTTCTAGTTTTAATTGCATCTTGTAACGGCAGCCGCTGTTGCAGGTAGAATCAAATTACCAGCATATGAGATTTCGACGTTTCTACATCAAATATATATGCGTCTATGGGTTAAGTTGCATTTTGCCAATTCTGTTTTCAACCCTGGAAACAAGTTCATTAAAGCAGCTTAATCAGATCTCAAATATCAAAATTTAAACTGCACTCTTTTGCCAGTAACACTGTTGATAGACTGCACAAAATAGAAACCAAAACTTTTGTCTATACATGAACTAGCCAATTCAATTTCTTGCATGCTATTTCTACAACATATTTCCTATGTGATCAATTGGTGCTGAGGCGATGCAAATTTTCAAATTGTGGTCCTAATAAAAGGTAATAGAAATATTTATTAATAATATACTTTTAACCTGCCCACATTGTGAAGTGACAAACTAATTCATTTCCGGTTGAGACCCAGCGTCCTGTGTGGATGTGTATTATTTTATATTTATCTCTCCAAATACGTATTAATTGTCCTGTTATTTTGTTGTTGTCACTCTCCGCGAAAACTCGGCCCCAACCCGATCAATGCGGCAAGTGTACTGTACCGCCAAATCACTTATTTTGCAACTGCATGTAACAATTAAGCAATTAGCATGGCTTTGACATTCTTTGCTTATCCACTCCTCATCCTCTCCGTGACATGTAAGAAGTGTAGCTTATTTGCTACCATGGAGGCGATCAGTGACTTACAATGCATTGACAAAGAACTTTCTCCTCTGCGGCGCGGCAGTCGGGGGACGCAATAAAATAGCCTGCACCAACAGCTGTTCAATGTGGATATGTCGTAATGTCAGACGCTGGATTTCCTCCACCCCCCAATATACGGAACAACCAGTGGTATGGGCGTAACTACCGTATTGTCACAACCATAAGCCACACTTAAGTCTTAACTTTTCTCCAAAATGGACAGGGCGCCTTATAATACAGCACGCCTTGTGTGTGCACCGAGTTTCAAAATCTGTAAATGTTGTGCGACTTTGATGAGCGCTCCGCTTGACTGACTGGGACATTGCCTGCCGACACGCTGCTTATAGAGAGGAAGGGTGAGCGTGACAGAGGACATTAAAGACACGCCCCCAGTAGGTACATGGTTACATTATGTGCATCAGTTTGGATAAGGACCCCCGAGAATGGCACAGCTTAAAAAAAAGCACAGTTTAAATTGCAAGCTATCAGTTACGCAGAGGAACATGGGAATCGAGCAGCCGCGAGAGAATTCAAGATCAGCAGGAAAACGAGCTTCGGAAAGTCAAGAAGCCAAAGCGTAGTTTCTGCGGAAACAAGGCGAGGTGGCCCGAGTTGGAAGACCAACTCGAGCAATGGATTAAGGATCAAAGAACAGCCGGGTGAAGCATCTCTACAGTCACCATTCGACTGAGGGCAATAGACGCTTGCAGAAGAAATGAAAATCGAACATTTTCAAGGAGGTCCGTCTTGGTGCTTTCGTGTTATGAATCGGCGCCATCTATCCATCCGGGCAAGGACTACCGTGGCGCAGCAACTTCCGGCGGATTACAAGGAAAAGCTGGCCATCTTCCGCTCCTACTGCAGTAAAAAGATCGTTCAAAGTTAAGTTGCGAGCGGCGTGGGAGCCATGGATGACAGATGGCGAACACCGCTTTACTAAGACTAGGGGGCAGCGCCGGGCGAGTTACGCCACTATATGTGAATGGATTGTGGATGCATGGGCTGATTTATCTGCTTTGACTGTTGTTCGAGCTTTCGCGAAAGCCGGCATCATTTCTGAGGAGCCGCACGGCAACGAGACTGACTGACAATGAGGAGAGGGAACCCAGCGTGTTTGTTGGAGAATTTGCCCAGCTGTTCATTTCGGCTACAGAACATGAGGACTTTGATGGATTGATCAAAAAAAATAATGTGAGTACATTGTTAAATACTTCAAAAAAAGTACAACAGAACTGAGTTTTGCTTCCACTGGCTTTTTAAAAACATTGTTTTAGCGTGCATGCATGCTACCGTATGTTTTACCATGCCTGCGGCCAATAATGCGGTGCGCCTTATGCATCTGTTAAATACAGAACTAGACCCCGTAACTGAGACTGCGCCTAAACGAATAAAAATGTACATTGTACAGGGTTGGAAATAAAATTAAAACTAAACTGGATAGCATTTATTGCTATACAAAATTTTGTATAGCAATAAAAACAGTCACCACCAGTAGTACCTGGTAAGCAGGAGGTTTGGCGACTGCTCAATATGGACACACCGTTTTTTTAAGTTTGTTTTCACAATATAGTGTTTGTCATCGAATTCACTTACGAAATTTGTACTCACTGTTACGGCCAGTGGGAGAAGTCAGCATTTGGCGATTCCCATAACAAAATACAGACGTTCCCCAACATTTGACAGCTCTGCTTTTGACCGATCAGCAAATGCCTTTGTTTACCTCTGCCTTCCACTCAGTTTTAATTTATCAATCAACGCTCTCTTCGTCAAGTTATATATTTAATAAATAAATAAATAGGTTCCATATTTGTTTTGAGAGCTGCTGGCCACCCAGAAAAGGTTATGCTTACTGTAAACTCTTAAAAACATGCATTGCATATTGTAGTGATGGAAATTGAGGACTGCGTCGCCAAAGACCTCATTTTACATCACACTTAGTGATGAGATGGCAGATATTTTGGACCCTGTTGTAGCTTCTCCAGCGGTTAATATTCGTCTATTTAACAGAAAAGATGAGTTCAGTATTAACTGGGTACATGGTTGCAGGGCCTTCCAAAGGGATTAAAAAGAACCATGTGTGGTTTTACAGCGTGTGTATTACATATCCTAATGTGTACCATTTGCTCTAAGCGGTCACTCTTGACTGTGCCGCGTTCATCAACCAGAAGTCTGAAGGGCTCAGGCTTTGTGGGTTCAACCTTTTTCTTTTCAGGGAGATGGACCCTGTCAAAGTGTGGCAGCAGCTGAGCCTTGAATGCTGGAACCTGGAGGAGGGGACATTTGTTATTATTTTTGAGTTATTCCTAGGAATAAGCGTGTGCAATTGGAGGGCCAAAGGCCAATCCATCCCACCACCTCCTCCTTTTCCTTTCGTTCCTGGACGTCCTTAAGTTTCCTCTTCTCTTGCTCCCTCTGCTCAAACGAGAAAGGACAGACCTCTGTGTGTCGCTTATCCTGAAGCATAGGCTGAAATGGTGTGCCAAACTGAGGAACTGGGGTATGCTTGATTGAGGAGAGAGGTTTCACCTGAAAAGAGGGTTCAACGTTATTCCATGCAGGATGGGGAAGGAATTCCACTCAACAAACTGGTCCTTACTTCTTCAGTGGTTACATCAATACGAACTTTCTTGGGAAGGCTGAAGGCTGGCGAGTGTGCCACAGTTGGCTGCTTCACTCTCTTTTCTGGCACTCCCTGTTGACAAGAAAGTCCAGTTAATCCCACCTGAAACAATCAATGCTTTTCTGAAGAATTTGAACTCACCACAACTCCATCCAGGATCTTCTTGGGCAGTTCTTGAGCTTTGAAAGTGGGCTGTGGCTCATCTTGGGGTTTAGTTGCCTGCCTACCCTGGAGTCTCTTTTCAATGTGCATTGTGAAAGCCTCTTGTGCAGTGGGCTCCTTCACCACTGGCTTCTTCAGACTCGCTCCTCTCTCGAGAATTTTTTTGTTCAGCTCTTGGGCCTTGAAATTTGACCTGTTTAAAAGCAGTAAATTGACATTACAGCAAAGCCCCTATTAATCATGGGGAATATATATATCACCAGCCCCACCCTGAAAGAGACTTTTGTTTTAAATAAATTTACCCCTTTGAACACATTTAAACTTAATTTAAAGTCACACTTAAAAACATTTAATAAATAAATAAATAAAAGGCAGGGCCTGGTGGGGTTGCATCGGCGAGTGCGTGTATAACAAGTCTTATTTTGTGCCTCTGCATTGTGTTCTGGGTTATGCTACGGTGACACTTCCTGTGCAGTCGACCACACCAGGGTTCGAAATCACGCTGTGACCGTGTCATGTATTGGGAGGGGATTGGGGAATGACATCAGCACAGCCTAGCTTGATCCCGTTCCACCAGAGTGTCTGAGCATGAGCAGCGGCTGATAGCGGCAGCTGAGAGTGCGCCGATTGTGTTTTTACTGCTCCCGGCACTCAAATGGCTGAGAAGTACGACGGCGACTGTGGCTCTCCGTTCACTCATGTGAGGGCATTACACTAAATCCAATTTTGTGTTCTAGTAACACTATAAAGAAAATGGTGGCTTGTTGACAGTGCTAATGCCATCTTAGTATTGGTAGCACACTTTTGTTGAAGCTGGACAGTGAACTCAGTCACATCTTGCACACTTAACTGCACGCTATTACAATGGCCATGTTTGAGACTCACGCACATCAGTGAGGGGTGTGGCTTTCAGCAGACTGGAGAGGACTAACAATTACAGTGGTACCTTGAGATAAGAGTGACCTGACGTACTACTACTGAGATACGAGCTGTCGACTGGCCGAGTTTTTGCTTTGACTTGCGAGCCAAAACTTGAGAAACAAGTGCTATATGGCAGCACGAGCATCCCCTTACTTGACAACAGGCAGCCCTATGGCTGATGTAATTAGTAAATATCCTTCAAAAAGAGGCCTCAGGCATTGTCACTACCAGTTGGACTTTACTTAAACCAACCATAAAACAAAAATAATGACAATGAGAGACCCAGGCATTTCTTGCTCACAGGTGCGGAGAGCACATAGGGTGAGAGCGCTACAGAGCATTTAAAGACAAGCACGCAAATGAAACCAGTGTGTGCGTATGACAGACTTGGCTTCACTACACTTTATAAAAGCAGTTAATCTTTACATTGTCTTCTATATTTTACATTACACTGCTACTTTCTTAAAAACTTACATTTTTGGGGGGGGGGGGGGTGACGAGAACGGATTAATTGCATTTCTATTCATTTTAATTGTGAAAATGTTTTGAGATAAGAGCATGGCCACAGAACAAATTAAACTTGCATTTCAAGGCACCACCACTGTACCTCGATTTACGAACGAGTTAATGCATTAACGCGCAAGTCAGATTTCACCGTTAAAGTTGAAATACTTCTGTTACGGGTATTGTCCCACGTGATTGTGACAGCATGCTCAGTGTGTATGGACATGTGCGTCGATGTGTGAGTGAGATGGGACTGCGCAGGCGTCGTCCAGCGGGACTGTGAAGGAGGAGGGAGTGCGCGCCGGTGCGGGTGTGTACAGTAGCAAGTGTAGTGACGGCGACCGGGGAAGTGTAGCGATTAGCGGAGGACCCGTTGACGTTGAATGTGCAGGAACTAATAAAGCCATTAAAGCAGCAAATCGGTGCTTCGTGTCTTAACCCTGAGGAGGACAATCTTGGCCTTAGAGAAGGAGTCTCCCGACCACGGTCAGGTGACCGTGGCAGGAAAGGTTAACACTTCGTATGAAGAAACTAAAATACATTAAAATTAAAAAAAATAAGATGCTGTACTTACTTTACTGCTGAGAGTGTGACAAAAAGGAGGTCGAAAAAGGCAAAGATACTCCCGGTGCACAAACGCTGACAAGCACTATGCACTAGCTAAGCAGAAACACTATGTTGCTGGGACAAAATGGCGGACGTGGCACGGGCGTCGTAAAGTCGAAACGTCGTAGGTCGAGTACGTCGTAACTCGAGGACTTCCTGTACTTGAAAGCTCAGATGGTATGGAAGCAAGCATTTAATTTAGATCTTACTTTTTAAGTTCCACCTCCTCATTTTCAGCCTCCAGTTGTGTACTGCTTTTAACTGTGGTAGGTCGGCACCTCAGTCTTGTTGCAAACTTCGGGGATTGAGGCCGAGTGAGTCGCAATCGCTGGGCCTTTGCTTTGGGCGGACCTGTTAAAAGCATTTTAAACATCCATGTGAGTTTGTGTCACATAACCACTCAAGAAATACAACAAACAAACCACCACACCTTTGGCTCTTTCCTGCTGACTCAACTGACGGAAGCGTTGAGGGGTTCGCTTCTGTATCTGCATTATATGCTCGGCAACTGGCACATAGGGGTCTTTGATCACCTCTCTCTTGTTACTTGCTAGAGGCTTCCCAGGTCTGGCCACACTGCAACCACCTAGCACATGTGTCTAACGAAGCAGATGCAAGCTTATGATGAGGTGTGTTGAGGATGTCCCAAGACTTTGACCTTGAACAATCGCAAGCCTATGCTAGTATTTCAACACTTCGATACAATGACAGCTAGGGGCAGAGCAAGGAGACACGACAAACATTGCTCCAAAACCTGCATGTACCTTTCCGCATTTCGTGCCTTCACAGATGTGCAACTTACCCATCCCATCGCTAGAGAGTACGCCCGGACGGAACAAGGTGCCAACAGCAACCCCCACAACTGATAAACTCTGCATTCCTCCCTGCTGCCCCGCTGAGCCAGACGGTCACAGGAAAGCTGATTTTTGTCACCCAGACCTTAAAATAATTTACAGCTCCCCTAGAAATGAGAGCTTCCATTCAAAAGACCCTTTTTTGTGCAAAACTGAGATGCCAACCAAAAGGTTGGGAGAACCTCTTCCCAAAAGTGACAAAGAACTCAAATAAAGTTCAATGGACCATTTGTTATTTTCTCATCAAAAGTGGCAGAGAGCTCTAGGACAATTGCTGTAACACGGGTGACACCGACTGGCGGTGGAGAGTTACTGCTAGACGCAAACTGTGCCCAGTTTTCACCAAATTTAAATGTCTGTTTTTATATTTTACAAACTTTACATGAAAGCGCCTAGTGCAGATGACACCAATGCCCTCAATGACCGTTTCCTCACAGGTCTGCTGGTTAAATCAGTTTGTCAACTTAATCAGATGAGATGTTTTACCTGACACAACAAATGTTACATCACAAATAAGTGCTCTTAGCCACCACAACGCTGAAAAACATTGCGTAGATTAACCAGGGTATGTGCGTGACATTGCAAAAGCTGGGAACAGATTTCTTTATCTGAGATCCAATAATTAATTTTCTATTCCACTCGTATGAAAACCACAGGAAAATTCTAGAATGAATTTTAAAAATCAGAGGCAGGGTCTCTCCTCCCACTAGAAACCCTCGAGGTCAGCCCTCTTTGCTCCTTGGTATAAAAAGCTAGAGCTTTTGTTGTTCTGCACTCTTTGTTATCTTCTGTCTGGCAAAGACACTGGCGCACCGCCAGAGAGCCCCACCTTTCACCACGAGGTGGCGGATACGCACTGAACCTTCCTCGCCACGCCAACAAGCGCTGACTGCAGAAGCACTCTGCCCGTGCCCCGAAACTACACGTGTTGTGTGCGCGGAAGTTTACGGACAAAAATCAGTCAGGAAGGGATTACGTAGCTCATGGCAGACCAGCGCCACCCCAAATGCTCAGGCCAGCCCACGCTTGAACTCCTGTGTTTTCTTTTCGTCAAATCCACCTGTGCGGCACCCATCCATGGGGAAGCGCGACCCGGTTTTCCAAATTCTGTTCTACGCAACGAGAGTACAACATGCCGTTTCCCAGGTACAAATTGGTGCATAATTGGGATTACTTAGCGGTCACATAAATTCTCAGCTCTCGCATTGTCACTGCACATCCTCATTCCACACTCACATCAGTCATTGACCCTACATTTTGTTCTTTACGTACGTTTGCGCTTGTAATCTTTGTCGTCCAGCCACTTGGCATAGTTTCTCTTTAGTTTTACCCCTTTGATTTAATTACATTTTCCTTAAAAGTCCACCCCGTGTGTGCTTTATTGCAACAATAAACCGCTGTAATCTCGAACTCTTATTCCGTCCATGTAGCAAACCTTCCAGAATAGAGCGATTGATTAGGTTTGTGTCACTTTTCCGAAGGTTTATGAATATAAAGAGACGTGGCCCCCCTTTTGAGTCAAAGACTCAACTTGCAACTTTGTGACGCAAGTCAATAAACCTGGAAGTAAAAGCAGGCGTTCGCTTCCGGCGTATTCTTTTCCAAAATGTGTGGGGTGGACGGCAAACACATTGTAGCCTAAATTACAAAACATTTCAGGGAAGATTTTTTTTTATTTTTTTTTTCCTCTCTCCATTGTCCGCATACTTTGATGACTGACTGCACGCTATACTGGCAGAACTCGGTCCATTAAGAATGAGGACGTGGCAATTCCACCAAATGGCCACTGCATGGAATAAGGGAAAACTGAAACCTACCGGAAAGTATATGCCTAAACCTCTTGACATCACAAGGATAATTTTTTAGCCTCACCCATTTAAAACCAGGAACATTTAGGTATAAAATAGTTTAAGCCATATCACAATAATTAAGCAGTATATAATTCAGTGGTCTTTTGAACATTTTCAGCACTTCATTCATTTTTCATACCGCATGTCTTCACTAGGATCACGGGCATGCTGAAGCCTATCCCAGCTGACTCTGGGCGAGAAGCGGTTTACACCCTGAACTGGTCGCCAGCCAATCGCAGGGCACAACTAGTCACACTCACATTCATACCCAAGGACAATTTTGAGTCTTCAATTAACCCACCGTGCATGTTTTGGGGATGTGGAAGGAAACTGGAGCACCCCGAGAAAAACCATGCAAACAAACTATTTAGAAACAAAACAACGATTTAAGTTTTGGAAAACTAAAAAAAACAGATCAATCTATTTTTAGGTACTCAATGTTTCGTTTTAGTTATAAGTCTTTTTTTTTTCCATACAATAGTTTTAATTTTCCATACTTTTTCCAGACCTGGTAGAATTTTATTACATCAAATTCCAGACTTTTCCATACTTGCATAGGAACCCTGAAATTCAAACTGAAGCCCTTTTCACCAACTGCCTTCCACACTGGAGAATGACATCAAATGGAACTACATTGCCTAGATCTTTATACAGGGTTCATACACATTTGAGATTTCTAAATTCCATACTATTTCCAGACTTGTCTTTATAAAAAAAAAATTCTTTTTTTAAAAAAAGACATTTGAATAGATGTGCATCATTACGACTATATGCCATTGTCACCAAATAATTTCCAGATTATAGCCATTACACATATATATGGTGTACATAAGCGACTGTTGATGCAAGCTCTCAGGATGGCAAAGCTGTACTCTCTGTTGGTCCTCGTTGACTGAAACAACGGTGCAGTGTTCAGTTCATAGTTTTTGTAACAGGAAGCGTCTTGGCGTTTTAATACAATATTTAGTTTTTTTCCTGTTGATTTCATCCTTGTTTCTAAGTGGATTTAAATATTACGGAGTTAACCATTTGTGCTGCTTCCGCCTCTTCATTTCGCCCCACAATTGCTCAGCAGCATCAGTCAAACGTGTTGCCATCACCAACTAAAGTAAATAATTAAAATCACTCATTTTAAATTCGCTAATTTATGTCCTCAGAGTACTTTATGTTTACTTATTAGAAAATCTGACTGTCAGGTTGCTGTGTTTGCTCAAATAGTCTAACGGCTTCTTTGTACACGCGCGGACAGCGACAGCGCTGACGTCACTGCGGCTATCCTGCGCGCAGTTTGCCTTTATACTCTAGCGCAACCCACGTGTGCCGTAGTTCTCCAAGTCGGGGGTGAAGCTATGGCTGATATTGGCAAGAACGCCACAGGGTAGAGTTTCCTCTGCATTTTGTGGCCATTTCCAGTAACCGTTTTTACTTTCCTTCCTGTAACAAGGAACAATAGTGACCGTGGAACAGAGTCTGCTAGAACAAATTGACTTAGATGACCAGATGATGAGTTTAATTATGCTGCAAAAATCGATCGAGAATGCGGCGGCGTAGTTTCCCCACTTTAATGTTCAAGATCAAACGAATAGATATAACCCAAGTTATCATAAAATGCCGTTTTTAAAATGGCATTTTATGTAGGGGGGGGGGGGGGGGTGGACTATTCAGTTACCGGTCCCTGTGTGAAAAAGTAATTACCTCCATTGTTAAGACATGAATTAATTGTGGCTGATCACACCCAAGCCTGATTACCTCCAGACCTCTTCAATCAAGAAATCACTTAAACAGAATCTGTCCAAACAAAATCAAGTCAGACAAAAGATCTAAAAAACCTGCAACAAAATGACACGATCCAAAGAAATTCAAGAACAGTCGAGAAATATGGTATCCATGGCATAGTTCCAAGGCAAAAACCACTTGTGATCAAAAAGAACAAAAGCTCTTCTTTTTGCAAAATAAATAAATCTGAATACGTCCCAAGACTTTGGGGAGAAGATTATATGGACTGACGAGATGAAAATGATTATCTTGTTACATCTGGCGTAAATCTAGCACAGCATTTCATAAAAAGATCATCATACCAACAGTCAAACATGGTGGAGGCAGTGTAATAGTCTTAGGCTGCTTAGCTCCTTCAGGACCTGGATAACTTTCAGAGATTGATGGAACCATGAATTCCGCTCTTTAGCAGAAAATCCTGAAGGAGAATGTTCAACCATGACTTTGTAACCTCAAGCGCACTTGGGTTCTACAGCTAGGTAACGAGCCAAAAAACACCAGCAAGTCAATCCAATTGAAATGGAGTGACATGACCTTAAAAAGGCCATTCATGCTCAAAACCCTCAATTGTTGCAGAATTCAAAAAAATTTGCAAGGGAGAGTGGGTCAAAATATCTCCACAAAACTGAGAGACTCATTGCCAGTCACGGAACACACTTGATTTCAGTTGTTGCTGCTGAGGATGGCCCAACCAGTTATTATGTTTAAGGGGTAATTACTTTTTCCACACAGGGCCAGATAACTGAATAGTTTTTTTTCCTTAAATGATTTTAAAAAAGCATTTTAAGTTCAAATGGGTTATATTTGTCTGATATTTACAATTGATTGATGGTTTTAAACAAAGTGGGGAAACTATGCAAAAATATGAATTTGAGAAAGGGGGGCCAATACCTTTTCACAGAACTGTATATATACAGTGGGTACGGAAAGTATTCAGACCCCCCCCAGTGCTGTGACATGCAGTGAGCTGTAAGGTCTTACACAGGTGTGTGGCTTTCCTAATCAAACACAGCTGACTCCAATGAAGGTGTAGAACCATCTCAAGGCTGATCAGAAGAAATGGACAGCACTCGAGTTAATATCCAGGTGTCACAGCAAATGATCTGAATGTGATATTTCAGTTTTTCTTTAATAAATGCAAAAATTTCAACAATATTTTTTTTTTCTGTCAATATGGGGTGCAGTGTGTGGATAAATGAGGAATAAAATGAACTTAAATGATTTTAGCAAATAGCTGCAATAAAACGGTGAAAACTTTAAGGGGGTCTGAATACTTTCTGTACCCACTGTACATTTTTTATATACAATTACATTTTTTTTTTTTTTTTTTTTTTTTTTTTTTTTTTTTAAGTAAACAGAGCTGTTGTAACAGTCTTTGAAACATGAATATTGTTCCATACAATAGTATCCATTTTCCATCCTTTTCCAGACCTGGAAATGTATGAAATCAAATTCCATACTTGCACAAGAACCGTGTTTATAGTAAAATGCGTTCACTAACAAGCACAGTTGGCGCTGTACACGCCATGGAATGCCTGAATCACCAGAACAACTCAAAAATGACCTTTGACTTGGACAAACTCTAAAAGAATGCCCATGACAGCATTTACAAAAGACAAATGTTATGGTGTTTGCATCAACTGCTTACTGATATGGAGGGTTCTTCGTTGCAGAGACTGTCAG
The DNA here is from genome assembly GCF_024500275.1 of Phycodurus eques. NCBI lineage: Eukaryota > Metazoa > Chordata > Actinopteri > Syngnathiformes > Syngnathidae > Phycodurus > Phycodurus eques. The sequence goes on from NC_084525.1 coordinate 30,505,468, forward strand.
CTGAAGTCATTTTGGGTTCTCCGACACAATACTGTTCTTCATTGTTAACGTCTCTGCTGGTCTCCTCTTTGTCCACAGCACAATTAGAGTTAAAGGTCCTGTAAGGTGAAGAGAAAAAAAAAAAAGTCCTGTAACTCAGACATCACAGACACGAGTCTTAACAAGTCTGCAAAATTTTAATGGGAGGGGGGGGGGTGGAATTTATATTAAAAAAAAGGCACCCAGTAAGAGGCTCCAAAAAAAAAAAATCATGAAAAAAAAAAAGACACTCTCATAGCTAAGAGCTGTAGCCTAGTTTAAAATACAAAATAAACAAGTATTTTTGTTATAAAACTATAGCCATTTAAAACCAGCACAAATCGCCATTTGCCAAATTATGTGCAAGTATACTTACATCTATAAACCGTTTCAAATTATGCTCATATTTACCTAAATGGTCAATGCCAATGTCAGCATCATTTTCTTACAGTTTCATCTTTAATTTCTTTGAATGATGTCAGAATAGCCTCCCAGAGCTGCTGTTTGGATGTGAACAGCCTCAAACGCTCAACGATCTTTTGCGTGAGGATGCTCCAAAAGGTTCTCAACAGTGTTTATGTCAGAGAAGGATAGAGGCCACACCACCAGTTACTCTCAGTTTATGCCAATAGCAAGCAATGATGCAGAGGTATTCTTTGCAATAGGAGATTAACTGATGAGCGGCACCGTGCAACTCTGAAAGGTTCAGATGGATGGAGGAGTAGATGATTGGGTGGATAGCCACCATGTCGCAACAAGGCTGCAACGTCAGCTAGTAAGTGTTGTTGAGCTTTGGGCTGGAATCATGGGGAGGGAGCTGGTTGTGGTTGGACCCATTAGGGCCCTAAAATATGTCAAAATGTACCCCGCAAAGTACAGTATATAGAGTTTCTGGCCAAAGAGGACAAGAACCATCCAGACTGTTATGGACGCAAAGTTCAAAAGCCAGCATCTGTGATTGTATGGGGCTGTGTTGGTGCTAATTGCATGAGTAACTTGCACATCTGTGAAAGCACCATTAATGCTGAAAGGTACATACAGGTTTCGGAGAAACATATGCTGCCATCCAAGCAATGTCTTTTTGATGGACGCCCCTGCTTATTTCAGCAAGACAATGCCAAACCACATTCTGCATGTGTTACAACAGCGTGGCTTCGTAGTAAAAGAGTGCAGGTACTAGACTGGCCTGCCTGCAGTCCAGACCTGTCTCCCATTGAAAATGTGTGGCGGATTATGAAGCGTAAAATATGACAACGGAGACCTAGGACTGTTGAACAGCTTAAGCTGTACATCAAGCAATAATTTGAAAGAATTCGACCTACAAAGCTTCAACAATTAGTATCCTCAGTTCCCAAACGTTTATTGAATGTTGTTAAAAGAAAAGGTGATGTAATACAGTGGTAAACATTATGCTGGCTCAGAGACCGCTTCGCTGCAGCTCGTGAAAGCGCATGACATCGCCGTCGTTGGAAAGGAGCCGTGAGAGAAGGAAGGTGGAATGTGTATTTGAGTGACAGGAGAGGAAGTATTTTCAGCGCTCTCTTAAGACACGCCCACAGCATCTTCAAGACTGTCTCAATTAGAGAGCATTTTGAAGCCTGAGTTCACATACTTTGCTTCTTTTTTTTTTTCTCTTTTTTTAATCCATTCATTCATTGTCCAGCTTGTTAACAAGACTCTTCTGAGACGCAAATTGTTTCTCCTGTTTGGTTGCATTAACATTTGTCTTTTTGAAAATAATTAGCTCAAGCCATGAGTTTATAGATGCTCTAGTACAGAGATCTCGGCTTTAGTGTTTAACTCATTCCATGACCAAGGTTATAACTCAATTTATTTGCAGCAAAACAATATTCCCCACTGAAATTTTATCAACCCATTGCAGCACCCACCCCCCCACGCCATTTTAAAGAAACACTTTTCTATTAAGGAAATAGCAAAGTGTTATATAAAAACTAAATGTAATAAAATAAAGAGGCTTTATTAAGCATGTTGGGACAAGCCCAAAAGTCACATCTGTAGTGTATGTGTGCGGCTTTAAGGTGTGGCCTAATGAGTGACACCGAGAATATGGCCAGCGATTGAGGTGATCGTCTTGCGGTGGGTTTTGACCTGCTGTAAGCAACTAGCGAATGTTGTCATTTTGCATTTGTTCAATTCAATAATGGGCTGAAAGTGGCTCGGCAACTGTGGCCACATAGGAGGCCATTACAGTCCTTTAATGGCACCTTTTGTATTATTATTTATTTATTTTTAAACTTCACACAAACAACTAAAATTTTAGCTCACAACACTAATAAAAAAAAAAAAGCAACAGCTCATAAAACTCAAGGGGAACGCTTCAGCCAAGGTACTTTTTTCCCCCCCTCCTATATGTCTAAGTACACATGCAGGCTATTTCAGGTGTCAAACATAGCAGCCTGTTCTGCCTTTCGATTACTACCTAATGTAGCACTTACTTTTTAGCCTTTTTGGATGGCCGAGAAGGTAAACAACCTTTCCTCTTGTGTGTTGAAACTCTAAAAGAACAAATGTGAGTCAGTTGTAACAGTAACATGCAAAAATCATCATTTCAGCTATAAGATATAAACAAGTCTATAGTTATGGCAGTCCATAACCACACAGACGTTACACAGGCACCTGCGTGGTTGATCATTGGCCTTAATCTTTGGAACAGCGCCGCTGTCAAAAGATGTGGAGTTAGCAACCGTAGAAACTGAAAATCACACATGAAACAATAATTAAGACAATTATATAAATCAGCATACAAGATCAAATCTGTACAATAACTGAATGTTTAGCATTCACACAACTAACCATCTGTTACTGCAATTCTCATTGGGCCCACAGCAGCTATGTGTTTAGGGGTTGCATGATGTGTTGAATCAATGGCCTGACGATCTAAAAACAAAAGTCAATTTTAACCACTTTTAGATTACGAAGCTGACAAACAAATATTACTTTATTAATACTTATTGTACAAGATCCACTTTAGCAGACATTTTTAGTAATTTTGAGTTGTATTTTAATTAGCTTGTGTAAGGAGCTATGGCTCAAAGTATGATTGCCCACTACAGGATGTAAAATATCCCAAAATATTTTTATTCCATTTATTGCCTTAGTGCCCCAAGTGTTCCCTGAAAGGTTAACTTCGAGCCCTGGGTATAGAAAAATAGATGGATGGAAGAGAACATACATAGTATCCACTTTATCCATCTATTTTCTTCTGATAGTCCGGTACCCATGCCACTCTTTGGGACTGGTCGGGGCACTTCAGTAGGGATGGGGGACTTTCCTGGCTCTTGGGGAGTGGCTGGCTCCCCCGCGGGATGGGCTCGCTGGCTTGGCCCCCAGCCTTGTGGGTGAACTGGGGCCGAGTCCACCCTTGCTCAAAGTGCTGGCTCAGCAACTCCTTACACCAGTTGACTAACATGCATGTGATATGTTCACTCACTAATAAGTTCCATAGACACGCTATAGGCTTTAATTGCTTGTGCTGGGACCACTAATAATAACATGTTATATTAAAATATCAACTCACAGGTTTTTACAGGTTTAGAAACTATAAAAGCCACTGCACCGCTCCTCAGTAGCACCGACTTGTTCATTTCCTACACCCAGTCTTGTCCTTTTCTGTCCTCTCAGCTTGTCCTATTGGTTAGTTGTTGCCTCACTGGGAGATTTCTGATCTCAAAGATCGGATCGGGAGACCCCCAATTTTTTATAAAACCTTGCTTCGGGTCTGTGCGATTAACTTGCAATAAATTAGTGCAGCTCTGGGCTCATCTGATCACTGCGTAATACCATACAGGCAAAACGTAAATGCGAAGCCCATTGAAGTGGGGATAGATCCCTGTATAATTGTGCTAGAAACTGGCTGACTAAAGAAATTAACGTTGCAAAGAAATTAGGCAGTAAAGTTAAAAAAGAAGTTTACCGCTAACAACTAAATCAGCCTGGCATGCATTACAATTGCTAACCAATTACAAGCGACCACCCCCCTAAGCTGAGATCAATAAAGAACTAGCCGACGACTTGAACACCTACAGCAGATTTGAAAAGGACACTCACGCCCCAGACCCACCACCATCACACCTCTGACTCAACTCTCAGTGGAGACGTAATAGAATTCCTGCCAGCAATGCGGACCAAACTGACACCGATCATACGGGGACCAAACAGCGCTTATTGGGGGGTGCAGTACCCCATACTCCACAGGACACGATCGAATGCCTTTTCCAAGTCCACAAAACACATAGACTGATTGGGTGAACTCCCATGCACCCTCAAGGACCCTGATGAGGGTGTAGCCATGGTCCACAGAGAGGTGATAAACCACACTGCTCCTCCTGAGTCCAAGATTCAACTTCCCTCCTCTCCAGCACCCCCAAATAGAGCTTACCAGGGAGGCTAATGCTATAACACCAACTAGCCAAATGCCAGTCGATTTAAGCAGTGGCCAGTAACATTGCCTGTGCCACTAGCTACTTTGGCAGGGTGAGTTTGTGAAATTATGCCATGTGCAGTGCGAGTAATCTAGAGGCGCTGTGGCTTTGATGATTATATTCTTTACTTCAAAGGGCAATGACATGCATTGCCCACTAGACTACACAAGTGAACGATAACGAGGTAGGCCAAATCACAAGGTGAACCTCACGATGTTTGAATACATAAACCAACAGTGAACAGTAAAATAAGTGGGGTGGATGAACACAACGTCTACTACTATTAGGGAACAATTAACATCTAACAAACAAAGCCAATCAATAAGTCACCTATTTACACAAAGCCGGTCTGTATGGTGGACATTCCAGTGTGAACTTCCTTGACACTACAATAGTTAATTGTAGTTTTCTCAAACATCATCTGACATAAACCAGGAAGGCCATTTGAAATTTAATTTGACATGGCCCCTGACAAAAAAAAAAAAGTTTGTACAAGTGGACTTTGTCAAGAGCTGCTCACACGGCTCCTCGCTCAACCAAAATCCAAGCATCCCCCCCAAAAAATAAAAAAACAAGAGACAGTCATTCGCTACAAACTTGGACAAGATGGGCTTCAAAATTGGAATGACTGAAGTATTCATATTTTGTCTACTGAACGCAACAAGTAACCTTGGTGATATGGATATAAGCACCCTTTTACTGAGTAAGAAACAAACAACTGCACGCCTGCTGTCATTGACTAAGAGAGTTGACAACAAAACTAAGCAGCTTGTCACTTCAGCTATTAAAAAAAGGGTCTCTCTCAGACAGCCAATCTTCGCAGAGTGGAACTACTTGAAAAGGATGTTACAGTAAAGCTTCTGGAAACCTGGGAAAAGCAGAATGTATACATCTATTGCTGTGGGCAAATTAACCGATTGCACAGACATGGCCCAGCTGAAGTGTAATGCTAAAATAAATTTATTTTCCCCGTCATATTTAATATTCCATTTTAAGAGACTCAACGTCTGTGTGGTGGTTCAGACTCCGAAGTCTCATATGTATTGTGGTTCTTGTAGCGTTTAAATATTAGTTTTGCTTTTCAGTGTGTTTTTTGAGGGGCAAAATGCAAATTTTAACTCCCAAACTTTAATGCAAGACTGCTTAATTCAAGCCTTGAATTGTTCTGGAAGGGACTTTCTTTAGGTTGGTAGCTCTGCAGTCATAGCCATAAAAGCAATTGTACTAATAATTTCCATTAATAATTGTCAAGTTTGATTTGTTTCCATACTTTAATTAGGGCTGTCAATTGAATAATTTGTTTAAATTGATTATTCCACACTTTTGAATTTTGATTATTAATCTCAATTAATCACATGGGCGAAATCTAGCACACAATTCCTCATTTTGCTTTGAGATGGCATTATAAACTTTTTGTGCTTCCATGAAAAGACAGTTCAGCGCTCCACTATATGCAAATAACCATTTTATTTAAAGTACCATCGGGTGAATTTAGATTTTTTTTTTTTTGCCATCGAGCACACCAATCTTTGCACTGGCGTAAGCGGTGACCTCATCATTGACCTTATAGAAACCTGCACCGTATTTTGGATACCCATCCACAGTTAAGGGAAAGGAGCGTGGTCCCTAAAAGGGGAAAAAAAGATTTGTCCAAGTTAATACTAGGCTTACAGGATTCAGGATTTTTGGGGCCAATCACAGATCAGCACGTTTAAAAAAACAGATAACCAATCCGATCAAAAGATGGAGAAATGTGTCCATTTACATGACTTGTTCATTTATTGTATATACTGAATGCATAAATTTTCTGTACCGCTTATCCTTATAGGGTCTGCTGGAGCCCATCCCAGCTCAAAATTATTCTCCAGCATTTAAAAAAAAAAAAAAGTTAAACATCAATGACCTCTAGGGGGCATTCAAGGATTGGCTACTTACTTAACTTTAAGTCAGATCAGAGAAATAATGGGTGCCAACTTACTGTAATTAAATTAATAAATACTATTAATGACATGCTTACACTAACTTTCTCACTGTCCCAGCTATATGGACAGGTGTTGTCCAGAGTTCGCGTAGTTTGGTTTTTCCTTTTTTTTTTTTTTCTTTCCACTCTCACGCTGCGTTTCTTGAACGCAGCATGCTCCAAGTTGTGGACATTCTTCAGGTGCCCAATCAAATTTGTGTTGAAGCATTTAGATGACGTTCCCCACAACGTACTTCTGTTGTGCACAGACTGCAAATAACTTGCAAGTCGTTTTTCTGAGACAACGCAAAATAGTACCACACACATGACGTATTTTTAGACATTCTTGGGGGGGAAAAAACTTTAATGGCCATCAGATAGTTACAATACTGCACTACAAGACACATGAAAAGGCGAAAAACTTGCTTTTGGAGTCATACGCAACAGCGACAGAGTTAACTTCTTGTGCGGAGCAGATCGATGACGTCATTGATCGGATCGGCGAATAACATGAAAGCTGATCAGCATAAAATGCCAATCATCACCCGATAGCGAGCACACCGGCGTAAAGTCTACTTAATACACAAATAATGCAGTAATTTTGTGATTAATCATGAGTTAATGCTTTAATTTGACAGCCATAATTTAATTAATGTAAAGCACTATTTTTATTTGGCATACAAAATGCAACACTGACTGATGTTTTTTGTCAATGTCTTTATGTCCCCAAAGTGTTCTGTAAATTGACTGTTTGTTGTACTAGAGCGGCTCCAACTACCGGAGACAAATTCCTTGTGTTTTGGACATACTTGGCAAATAAAGATGATTCTGATTGATAGATACTTGCAGTGTTTCTGCTTTCAATGTTCCTCATTTTGGTTTTGATCAAGAATTGTCATTTTGGTATATCACTACAAAAATGCTTGCAATGTCTCAACATTATTTACTGCATATGGCAATTTCAAATTTTCGCACAAAATGTAAATTGACGCACATGATTTGCCTTTGTGAGGCACATAAAAATAAAAGTCTGGCGCTCCAGATGTGGCTCCCGGGCCTCAACTTTGACGTAAGTGCTTTAAGTAATCCGGTTTATTTTGTCAACTATAATGTTGACAAAGATCATTCAACTAAACAGTCATATTTTACTGGAAGACAGCTGATGAGCATAAACCCACATACAACCAAGGGCGTACGTAACCCACTTTCGATCACACTTTGCTGTTGTCAACTAACCACCTGCATCCGTGGTTTGTAAAACAATAGTAACAAGTTATGGTGAATTACTTACCGAACCATTCATCGTCGCACGGCTCATTTGCCAACTGCTTGAAATCAACGACGTGGGAAGGCGCGTCGAATTCATATCTGCCCGCAGGGTCACCGACGAGGTCTTCGGCCATTTCAACAGCAGCGTGTATATGGTTCCTGAATAAATGACTGAAGAAGTTAACCAAATATCAATTTGTCTCTGACCTGAGCAACCGATTAAGCTTGGCTAATTTACGTATACGCATGAACGCGGCAACCATGTTGCGTTTAACATTTTGCACTAGAAGACGCTTCGAAAGGTTGAACCACGCGTCAATAAACGACCGTAACATCGCTTAGCTACTTACAAACTTTTAGGTGTCGTTACTGCCGCCACGGAACTAAGAGCTATAAAAGTTTACCAACGTAAACACCTACCTTGTGGATGCGAGCCCGAGTACAAGTTGCGCAGTAAAACTGTAATGGCGGTGCTTTTTAAACTGCCCAATCGGTGACTTTGTGCTCGTCACCTCGCCGCTTATTGGCTCACACCAAGTCGCATCAACAGCGCCCCCTATAGCGCCCAGGATTCACTGAGAGGGGGCAATCTCTCCACCCAAACGGGTGTTTACATGACAAAAAGTTTTTAATATGGCGTACTCTTTTGGGCTTCTAAACTGATTATAACCAAGGGTGCGCCTAACCCCTATTTGTAAAGTTCAGCAACAAAAACAACATAAAGGAAGTGCGACAGTCATGATTATGCTGGTCGGTGTGCAAGATTTTGATATACGTATAGTATGGTTCATTTCAGAAATCGAGGAATTTAGACACCAACATTTTTATTTTTTTTGTAAAGCGGGGCAAATTATTTTACAATTTTATGGTGTGTTCAAGAAAAACTGGTAATAAACTATCATATAATTCATCCATCTTAAAAAGGGCACAGTTTTAAAGATGTTCTTTGTTATGTAGTACATTTTGCTGTGTTAGACACAATCCTGTTAAAATACTCAGACACGTTTCAAAAATATTGCTGAACAAATCACTTCCAATTGAATGAGAAAGTAAATTTCCATCTGAACACTGATCTCATTTGAGTATTATATACTCTAATTACAGTAACAGCTTTATAAGTAATATGGTTGCAAATCAATATAGAGGGTAACAAGTTCAAGTCCCGCTGCAGACAATTTTTTTTTTAAAAAGGCAACTAGTTGTTGGACAGATGCTAGTATGCTTGCCGGCTACTTTTGAGGTGCCCTTGAGCAAGGCACCCCGTCCCACACTGGGCGGGTTTACATGGAGACCTTTCGTCTTTCAGATTAAAGTTCTCTTGTCAACTTTTTACATGTAACATAATATATTCCGATTGGGTGTATACATGTGTGTGTGTGTCGAAGTCGAAGAAGAAGCGGTGGAAAGCGGGTTATTCGGCAGAAAGAGAAGAGGAAAAGCAGAGCCTAGAATTGAATGTGGGGACTTTGAATGTCACTGATGGTGTAGTGGTACACTCGCCTGACTTTGGTCCAGGCAGCGTGGGTTCAGTTCCCACTCAGTGACGGTGTGAATGGGACTGTGAATGGTTGTCCGTGTCTATATGTGCCCTGCGACTGACTGGCGACCAGTTCAGGGTGTAGTCTGCCTTTCGCCCAAAGTTAGGTTGGATAGGCTTCAGCGTCCCGTGACCCTAACCAGGATGAGCGGTGTTGAAAATGAATGGATGGACTTTGAATGTTGGGACTATGACAGGAAAATCTCGGGAGTTGGTTGACATGATGATTAGGAGAAAGGTTGTTATATTGGGTGTCCAGGAGACCAGGTGGAAAGGCAGTAATGCTCGAAGTTTAGGGGCAGGGCTTAAATTATTTTACCATGGTGGAGATGCAAAGACGAATTGAGTCGGGGTTATTTTAAAAGAAGAGTTGGCTAAGAATATCTTGGAGGTGAAAAGAGTATCAGATCGAGTGATGAGGCTGAAACTTAAAATTGAGGGTGTTATGTATAACCACTAATGTATAGTGGTTATGCCCCACAGGTAGGATGTGACCTGGAGGTGAAAGAGAAATTCTGGAAGGACCTAGATGAAGTAGTTCTGAGCATCCCAGAAAGAGAGAGAGTCGTGATTGATGCAGATTGTAATGGACATGTTGGTGAAGGAAATAGGGGTGATGAAGAAGTGATGGGTAAGTACGGCATCCAGGAAAGGAACTTGGAGGGACAGATGGTGGTAGACTTTGCAAAAAGGATGCAAATGGCTGTAGTGAACACTTTTTTACAGAAGAGGCAGGAACATAGGGTGACCTACAAGAGCGGAGGTAGAAGCATTACATCTTGTGCAGACGATGTAATCTGATGGAGGTTACCGACTGTAAGGTAGTGGTAGGGGAGAGTGTGGCTAGACAGCATAGGATGGTGGTGTGTAAAATGACTCTGGTGGTGGGGAGGAAGATTAGGAAGACAAAGGCAGAGTAGAGAACTGTAAGATGAGACAGGACAAGTGTTGTGCAGCTTTACGGGAAGAGGTGAGACAGGCTCTCGGTGGACAGGAGGAGCTTCCAGAAGACTGGACCACTCCAGCCAAAGTGATCAGAGAGGCAGGCAGGAGAGTACTTGGTGTATCTTCTGGCAGGAAAGGAGAGAAGGAGACTTGGTGGTGGAACCTCACAGTACAGGAAATCATACATGGAAAAAGGTTAGCTAAGAAGAAGTGGGACACTGAGAGGACCGAGGAGAGGCAAAAGGAATACATTGAGATGTGACACATGGCAAAGGTAGAGGTGGCAAAGGCCAAACAAGAGGCATATGATGACATGTATGGCAGGTTGGACACTAAAGAAGGAGAATATGATCTATACAGGCTGGCCAGTCAGAGGGATAGAGATGGGAAGGATGTGCAGCAGTTTAGGGTGATTAAGGACAGAGATGGAAATATGTTCACTGGTGCCAGCTGTGTGCTAGCTAGATGGAAAGAATACTTCGAGGAATTGATGAATGAGGAAAATTAGAGAGAAGGGAGAGTAGAAGAGGCAAGTGTGGTGGACCAGGAAGTGGCAATGATTCGTAAGGGGAAAGTTAGAAAGGCATTAAAGAGGATGAAAAATGGAAAGGCAGTTGGTCTTGATGACATTCCTGTGGAGGTATGGAAGCATCTAGGAGAGGTGGCTGTGGAGTTTTTGACCAGCTTGTTCAATAGAATTCTAGCATGTGAGAAGATGCCTGAGGAATGGAGGAAAAGTGTGCTGGTGCCCATTTTTAAGAACAAGGGTGATGTGCAGAGCTGTGGGAACTATAGGGGAATATAGTTGATGAGCCACACAATGAAGTTATGCGAAAGAGTAGTGGAGGCTAGACTCAGGACAGAAGTGAGTATTTGCGAGCAACAGTATGGTTTCATGCCTAGAAAGAGTACCACAGATGCATTATTTGCCTTGAGGATGTTGATGGAAAAGTACAGAGAAGGTCAGAAGGAGCTACATTGTGTCTTTGTAGATCTAGAGAAAGCTTATGACAGAGTACCCAGAGAGGAACTGTGGTACTGCGTGCGGAAGTCTGGAGTGGCAGAGAAGTATGTTAGAATAATACAGGACATGTACGAGGGGAGCAGAACTGCGGTGAGGTGTGCCGTAGGTGCGACAGTCGAATTTAAGGTGGAGGTGGGACTGCATCAGGGATAAGCCCTGAGCCCCTTCATGTTTGCAGTGGTGATGGATAGGCTGACAGATGAGGTTAGACTGGAATCCCCGTGGACCATGATGTTTGCAGATGACATTGTGATCTGGAGTGAAAGTAGGGAGCAGGTGGAGGAACAGTTAGAAAGATGGAGGCATGCACTGGAAAGCAGAGGAATGAAGATTAGCCGAAGTAAGACAGAATATACGTGCATGAATGAGAGGGGTGGAGGGGGAAGAGTGAGGCTACAGGGAGAAGAGATAGCAAGGGTGGAGTACTTTAAATACTTGGAGTCAACCGTCCAGAGGAATGGTGAGTGTGGTCAGGAAGTGAAGAAACGGGTCCAAGCAGGTTGGAACGGGTGTAGGAAGGTGTCAGGTGTGTTATGTGACAGAAGAGTCTCTGCTAGGATGAAGGGCAAAGTTTATAAAACAGTGGTGAGGCCAGCCATGATGTACGGATTAGAGACAGTGGCACTAAAAAGACAACAGGAAGCAGACCTTGAGGTGGCAGAAATGAAGATGTTGAAGTTAGCTCTCGGAGTGACCAGGTTGGATAAAATTAGAAATGAGCTCATCAGAGGGACAGCCAAGGTTCGATATTTTGGAGAAAAAGTTAGTGAGAGCAGACTTCGATGGTTTGGACACGTCCAGAGGAGTAATAGTGAGTATATTGGTAGAAGGATGATGAGGATGGAGCTGCCAGGCAAGAGAGCTAGAGGAAGACCAAAGAGAAGGTTGATGGATGTCGTGAGGGAAGACATGAGGGCAGTTGGTGTTTGAGAGGAGGATGCAGGAGATAGGCTTACATGGAAATGGGTGACGCGCTGTTGCGACCCCTAAAGGGACAAGCCGAAAGGAAAAGAAGAAGGGTATATCCATGTGTGAGATGCGCACATCTTCATGAACGTCATTTGTCAAGATGTAGGTCCGTCTTCTATTCAGCACATTAGTTGGGATTTCTTTTTATAAAGTTATTTAAAAACGCTTGATTAAAACAACAACAACATAAGTATTTAAAACAAGATCTCCATCGCATAGGAGCTCTGTCGGGAGTCGCCAAATTTTCGATGCGGGTAAATGATGATGTTGAGATGGAGCATGCGCAGAAAGCGCCCCCTTTACAAAATGGGGCTAGGATGTGACTGGACGAGTCTGTCAAAATGTTCGAACACCGCTACCGTGTGTAACATAAAATATACGGCAGCGTGCAAGGTGAATTTCCCTTGAGGGATTCTAATAGCTATGAACACGAGATACGGCAGCACACTGTAGAAACTCGGTATACCGACGTGCCTACGTGGCGGCCATGTTGGAGAAGTCGTTGTTCCCATAGAATGCAATTCATGAACACTGAAATAAAGTCATAACTTGCTCATTCCTCAACCAATTTTGCCGAAGTTTATTGTTTTGTCAACACCAAAGCGTATACTATCAAGGCAAAGCATATTTAAAAAAATAACAAAAATGATAAAATACTGAGAACGGGAATCCCTGTTTACCGGTCATAATTGTACGGCGTTTTACGCAACCATATGCAGCACGATGTATCGGCATCCCTGGTCTTTTTATTTCTTGCCGTCCACACACATTGCGCAGACGACTTTGACCTTCCTCGCTCAGCGTCGCCGTTGGCACGGAGCTCAAAATGGGTGTGTTCTAGCTACGCATACATATGCATATAATTTATATGTCAGAATAGGTAGAGGTAAACTAAGATGAATGAAGAAAAGTAGTAAAGCAGTACGTAGTTCATGTTTGGATATATTGAGGACTGCATTTGAATAATATAAGCCTTGTTTTAGTTTTTCAGAGATAGGGGATGATAAAGACAGTTTAGGTTTTGTTCTTTGTTTTGCTATATATTTGTTATATACATAGTCTGACATACACTCCACCACAGCAGATGGAGGGAATGGCTCTTAAACGTCAGATGCCAACCGCCATAAAACGACTCCAAGCAAAGGGATCACTCCCAGAACGCGTATTGGAGGCGGGGCCGGAATATGACAAAGCCGTTTCCCATTGGCTCAAAGTATGCATGGTGATGACGCAACCATCAAACGCTTGAGGAACTGATATACCTCGACAGGAAAACCAAAGTAAGGCGAGTATTTCGAGCCAACCTGTCAAGGTGTTTTACGAAACGTTCGGCTGTCTTCTATAATATTATTTATTTATTTTTACTTTGTTGCTCGTGGTGTATATAAGACGTTGATAGAAAGTACAGAAAATAAACTGTTGCTTGACAAGAGACCTGTCAAAATAAGCTAGCTGTTAGCCGCAAGCTATCAGCTATCTTCTTGTTTGCGACAACTCAGCTCTCACGCTATCAAAAACAAATAGGAGCCATATTAAAACTGCACTAGTCAAATTACACGTTTCGCTGTATTGAAAATTCGTCTGCGTGGTAGAGCGATAACCCATAGTTGAGTTGGCAATTGGTCGCTGATTCGCTGCAAGTGTAGTTATAAAGAAACGCCAATTTCTTCATGTTAATATCAATTAACCATCAGCATGTGACACCAACATAATTTTAGAGGAAATTCGTGTTTCCAAATACTGTCCCGCTGACTTGTAATCCAAACAAATGATATGAGCATCCTTCTAGTCAAGCAGCAACACAGTTCCTCTGCTTCCTCCACTCCCATGCAACATAACTGCATCATGACTTGGTACTTATGAAACGTAACAACTCATAACTAAAGGATTTTCAGCCCGGCTTTCACACGTACAGCACACACACAAAAAAAAACCTACTTTCTGCTTTCTATTGGCTGTCCTTATGAAAATTAATTTACCGGTACCCTTGTAGCAAGATGTTCTGGATGTCATTCAATCGTACACTAATACCATGCATATTCGCACATCCACTGTTCACAAATTCAATTTTTTTCTTTTTAAAATGGAACCTATCACCAGCTATTTGCTGGTAAGATCACCTATTTGCGGTTTGTGTGCACTTTCTGAAATGACACAAGATGCTGCCATAACCTTTACTAAAATTTTTAAATGATACATCTTGGCTGAGAGACTTTGTATGTCAGGGAGGAGCTAAGTTTAGCCTGGGTTGTTTGTGGAAGTTATGGAGAGTCTTTGCTGCATGTGAGTGTACACACACACACACTTCTGGTGCATTTTTTTCCCATAATCAAATAATCTATAAGCAATTGGTTGTTAAGTATAATGTAAGATGTGTTTGTGAAACTATTTGGGAAATCATAGTTTGCAGTATATTTTCAGTTTATAATTAGAATATAGGCAATTACAAAAAATATTTAAGGGATGCATCAATTACTTGTATTTTTCACTATTAGAGGGCAATGGTTTTGTGTACCTGAATCTGGAAGAGAGAGCATTTAAAGGGAGTGGCAACTTTCTTATAGTCCAGATGTAATGTTTTGAATGTCTTCAGAAAGTAATCCTTGCTTCTACATGTAGTGATTAATATGTGTACACACTGAGGGACATAACAGTCAATCTGGTGCTGCTGTATTGAGGGTTCATAAATTGTACAGTTTGCAGGACAACCGGGCTTTGACAGAAATAGAAGTTATAAGAACACAAAAAATAATGCCAGTCTGTCTGATGCATTACATTAATCCCTATTTGTCTGTTTCCTTCAGATGGCTGCAATCCGAAAGAAACTAGTAATAGTTGGAGATGGTGCATGTGGCAAGACGTGTCTCCTCATCGTGTTCAGCAAGGATCAGTTCCCTGAGGTCTATGTGCCAACAGTGTTTGAAAACTATGTGGCAGATATTGAAGTGGATGGTAAACAGGTAATTCTCACAGGTTTTCCTTAAAGCAATCCTTGATTGAAGAAAAGGGTCGACTTTCTAGTACATGTCAGTACCCACTACTCTGTATATTTATTTCTGACCTGTCACTCTTTTTTTTATAGTAAAAAGGTTACCAAGTAGATACTATATAGTGTGGGTCAACCTCCTACGTTTGAAATTGTCCTGTTAAGGAAAGAGTAAAGCATTTCCATATATGTGTACTGAATTATTTGAGCAACATTTACTTGCAACAGCTTTTGGTTGTTTGACTTGCCCCTATGATAAATTAACATATCATGTCAATAATTGGTTGTTGTGTTAACTTCAGTGAAATTTGTGATGTGTTTGGTCACAAAATTACAAAATGTATTTGAAATCTAAACCTAATGACCGTCTTTAAAAGTAGCCTGTTAATTCCAGGGTTAACAGTTCAAATGGCAAACTGAATCGCCTTACCATGACATTATTGATTACACTTTTTTAAAACATTTGCAGGTAGAGTTGGCTCTTTGGGACACAGCAGGTCAGGAGGACTATGATCGCCTGCGACCTCTCTCTTATCCAGACACGGACGTCATCCTCATGTGCTTCTCCGTTGATAGTCCTGATAGTTTAGGTGCTCCCTTGATATTCTTGTATGTTACTCTCCTCTTGATGGTCAACACAAAGTTTTTATTTGTATACGATGCAGAGAACATCCCTGAGAAGTGGACACCTGAGGTCAAGCACTTTTGTCCCAATATCCCCATTATTCTGGTGGGAAACAAGAAAGACCTGCGCAATGATGATCTCACACGCCGAGAGTTGGCAAAAATGAAACAGGTGATTGAAAAGGATAATGGTGCTGTATGTGTTGATGTTGTGCAGCAGTTATTCTAATGTATTTTACTGTTCTTTGTATTAAACTGAACTTAATGAACCCAAATGCTAAAAGAATAATATTTACGATGCAGTGTCACCTCAAAGGTTGGGTACAACTGACGCTGATTGACTTTCAAAAAAGAACTTCCCATTGAGATGCATTATATTTGGAATAATTTGTTCCAGTGCAAAGCATTATTGAATTAGAAACTTTGTAATTAAGAAAATACAATATTTTAAACAATATTTTTAATTCAAATAGATTTTGATCAACAAATAGACATAATGTGAACATAAAGAAATGCAGAATTTTGATTCAAACTGAATTTTGAGCTGACAATAATTAATTCAAGTCAGCTACATTCCAGTTTTCATAGGACTTTTTTGGCCACTCCAGCGCATTACTAGGTATTAGCCGTTCCTGTTCGAGACTCCATACCGCATGATTTTCTCAGTGGATCCACCTTACATACATACATGCATGCACATAGTTACACTAAGCTTCTTTCTCCTCTAAACTCACACAGCAGCACAACACATCAAAGGTGTTAAAAATTTGTTATACCGTGGACCCCCGCTAGTCACGGTCCGGCCCGGTCTCTATCCCCAATGAATAGTTAAAATCCGCAGATAATTCATGGCCATTATAATTGCATTGAGAATTATTTAAACTCCCCACAATTCTTGGAGAAGCGGGAATAAATGTTTTCGGGGTTGGTTCCTGCTCCAAAAAGAAAAAACAACAAGGAAAATATATTTTTTAAATCCATTCAAAAAAAAAAAAATCTGCGAATTGGTGAATCTGCGGGTGCCGAACAGTAACTATGCGGGGTCCACTGTATTTTAAATGTGCATATCTTCTTTATCAGCTGCTTTTTACTTAATTAAAGTAAGTATTTATTCTTAAAAACAAAACTAAAAAAACGCTTAAAACATCGCATCTACTCGCTTATGGGGGGGGGGGTTGTCATTTTTAGGTCTTTTCACTCACAAGAGTGTGAATACTTCATACCCATTCCTGCCTGCTTTATTTACAAACAAAACCATACAGTTAGTAAATATTCAGCAACGACAAGCTAAATATTTGATTTCATTGCATGTACTATACAAAAGCTTCAAAACAAACCTTGATCATAAACTTCATTTACATCCGCGGTGGGAAACTAATCTTTGTCACAGGCCGCATTGTAGTTAGGGTTTCCCTCGGAGGGCTGCTATGACTGTGAACCCATATAAATGTGTGATCGTCTCATATTATTACATATACACAACAAATTGATGGATAACTGTTTTTGAAATCAGAAGCGAGTAAAAAGTTGTTCAACTATGTATTATTTAATTTATTTTAAAAGAGGTTTGGTAAATTCTTGCAATATCTCAACATTATTACAAGTGAAGACAATATGCATTTGTGATATTTTAGCAAAAATCAGACACCGCTCATGATTTGCTTTGGCGGGCCACCTAAAATTAGGTGGCGGCTCGGATCTGGCCTCTGGGCCTTAAGTTTGACACTTGTAATCTACATGTACTTAGAGGTTTGAGGCGATCTGGATTTCTTTTTGTGCATCTCTTTCACATCCAGAAGTTGATGTACGCTTTGTCTTTGCCACACTTCCTCTGACGGCCGTTGCATGCTCTCCATCTCAGCCATGGTGTACACAGGATCGAATGATAAAATCCATTGCTCACTCCAGTCTGTCAGCCGACACAGTTCAACAGCAGCCGTCAAGGCGCAATAGCAGCTGCAACGTCCCTTCTGGTGTGCAGCTGATGACGAGTTCGCCGAACATGGTGCCCCGGTTACATTGATTAATTATTCAGTTTAATTCTTATTCCATGAATGCAATATTAATCAGAGTACAGGTACTGTGTTTTTACTATTCTTGCTTTAAAATAACATTTTAATATTATTCTCATAGTACAAACCTTCATAAGCATACATTACCCAGTCCAATATGATGACTCTAAAACACACTTTAAACACTCTTACCTTTATTGACAAATGAGGAATAATAATTGACACATTGTTAATGGAGATTACGAATATCACTCTTTAACTGTCACACAAGTATTAAATTAAATCAACCACTAATGTATTATAAAATGTTCAAACATAACATTTGATCAAAATGAAAGGAATATGGCCGTCTGCACTTAACACGGTAGCACCAAGTACAAGAAGAGACCATCTTCTGGCCTGTCACTGCTGTACTTTCCGTACCCACTATAAGTCACAGTTGAACACATTCACAAGTCCGAGTCGAAAGTGGCACAATGCCACCATCCTCTGAGAACAAGGCCCAAAAACAAATAAGAAGAGAGAACCATGTGTTTTTCAGGTTTTAATCTATTTTGTCATTTGGTTAACAGGAACCTGTGAAGTCAGAGGAAGGGAGGGAAATGGCAAACCGAATCTGTGCCTTTGGCTACTTGGAGTGCTCAGCGAAGACCAAGGACGGTGTGAGGGAGGTGTTTGAAATGGCCACTAGGGCAGCACTGCAGGCCAAGAGACGAGGCAAAAAGAGGATATGTCTTCTGCTATAAAGTACCAGATCACACAGGCAAGAAAGTATAAGGGGAACCAAACGTGGCCGAGCAAAGCCGATCGTTCTGATATGACTGTTTTGTTACCAAAAGGAGCCAATTTCGAAGAGTTGAAAATATCAAACAGGCCAAAGGGGTGACAGTCAATTAATGTAAAAAGGGAGTATATTCATTCAAGTCCAATATTATAACAAGTACAGTATATTTGTTAGACCAGAATGTATTCTTTTTCATTCCTTGCCAGAGATACAGATTGTTACTACATGCAGACTTGCATTTCTCTTTGATCAACTTTTTGTATTAAATTCTTCTTAATTAAATTTTGTACAACAATTTACCCAAAAATAAATGTTTCAATTTAGTCAATTGGATCGGACACTGGCTTGTATTAAGGAGAATGGTGTCTGTCATTGACATGGTGACACCTATGGTGGAGTTATTGCTAGCGTCTGTGTGTGGTGAAGAGAGAATTGAAGCACATCATTTAAGAAGTTGGCACGCTTTTTTTTAATGGTATGTTTTATTCTGTATGCCCATTCATTGGCCTGGCTTCTTTAGCCTGGGACAAAGATGACTTACAAATGCATGTTTACCGCTGACAACTTGTATTACCTGTACTATTACAATGGGTACGGAAAGTATTCAGACCCCCTTAAATGTTTCACTCTTTGTTATATTGCAGCCATTTGCTAAGATAATTTAAGTTATTTCCCCCCCATTAATGTACACACAGCACTCCATATTGACAGAAAAAAACAGAATTCTTGAAATTTTTGCAGATTTATTAAAAAAGAAAAACTGAAATATCACATAGCCATAAGTATTCAGAACCTTTGCTGTGACACTCATATATTCAACTCAGGTGCTGTCTATTTCTTCTGATCATCCTTGAGATGGTTCTACACCTTCATTGGAGTCCTGCTGTGTTTGATGATACTGATTGGACTTGATTAGGAAAGCCACACACCTGTCTACATAAGACCTTATAGCTCACAGTGCATATCAGAGCAAATGAGAATCATGAGGTCAAAGGAACTGCCTGAAGAGCTCAGAGACAGACTTGTGGCAAGGTACAGATCTGGCCAAGGTTACAAAAAAAATTATGCTGCACTTAGGGTTCCTAAGAGCGCAGTGGCCTCCATAATCCTTAAATGGAAGACGTTTGTGACGACCAGTACCCTTCCTAGAGCTGGCCGTCCGGCCAAACTGAGCAATCGGGGGAGAAGAACTTTGGTGAGAGAGGTAAAGAAGAACCCAAAGATCACTGTGGCTGAGCTCCAGAGATGCAGTCGGGAGATGGGAGAAAGTTCTAGAAAGTCAACCATCACTGCAGCCCTCCACCAGTCGGGGCTTTATGGCAGAGTGGCCCGACAGGAGCCTCTCCTCAGTGCAAGACACATGAAAGCCCACATGGAGTTTGCAAAAAAAAAAAAAAAAAAAAAAACACCTGAAGGACTCTCAAGATGGTGAGAAATAAGATTCTCTGCTCTGATTATACAAAGATAGAACTTCTTGGCCTTAATTCTAAGCGGCATGTGTGGAGAAAACCAGGCACTGCCAGGCCTGTCCATTACAGTCCCAACAGTGAAGCATGGTGGTGGCAACATAATGCTGTGGTGGTGTTTCTCAGCTGCAGGGAAAGGGCGACTGGTTGCAATCGAAGGAAAGATGAATGCGTCAAAGTACAGGGATATCCTGGACGAAAACCTTCTCCAGTGCTCAGGACCTCAGATTGGGCTGAAGTTTCACCTTCCAACAAGACAATGACACTAAGCACAAGGCTTGACATGATCAGGATTTTTAGGGCCGATCACCGAATTAAAAAAAACGATAAACGATCAAGATAGAGCAATGTGTCCATTTACATGACTTGTTCATTTATTATATATACTGAGTACTGTATCCTTCCATCCATTCATTTTCTGTACCGCTTATCCTCACTAGACAATGACCCTAAGCACACAGTTAAAATAACGAAGGAATGACTTCAGAACAACTCCGTGACTGTTCTTGAATGGCCCAGCCAGAGCCCTAACTTAAACCCAATTGAGCATCTCTGGAGAGACCTGAAAATGGTTGTCCACCAACGTTCGCCATCCAACCTGACAGAACTGGAGAGGATCTGCAAGGAGGAATGCCTGAGGATCCCCAAATCCAAGTGTGAAAAACTTGTTGCATCATTCCCAAAAAGACTCATGGTTGTATTAGCTAGAAAGGGAGCTTCTACTAAATACTGAGCAAAGGGTCTGAATACTTATGGCTGTGTGATATTTCAATTTTTCTTTTTTAATCTGAAAAAAATTCTTTTTTTCTGTCAATATGGGGTGCTGTGTGTACATTTTGGAAAAGAATGTACTTAAATGATTTTAGCAAATGGCTGCAATATAACAAAGAGTGAAAAATCTCAGGTTAAGGGGGTCTGAATACTTTCCCTACCCACTGTAAATAGCTTAAAGCTAACTTGGTTTTCAACTGCAGGGGGATTTTGGTTGAAAAAATAATTCTGGCCAGCTGCTCGAAAGTACTTTACAAACCAGAATGACTGGCCTAACATTGCGATATAATACAATTACTTATTTCGATGAGGACTCCCCCCCCCCCCCCCCCCCCCCCCCCCCCCCCCCCCCCCCCCCCCCCCCCCCCCCCCCCCCCCCCCAAGTACATTTAGAATCAATAACTAGTCATCTGTTGATCAAAAGGAATTACAAAGCAAAAACACAAACACAAATAGTTTAATTGTAACCAGCAACTGTATGTCAAGTAGTTATGATCATTTAATTCCGATCTTTGCTCTTATGAAATCACCTGCAGCATCAGCAGATACCATTGTATGTGTTCAAGTGCCTTGACAGGTTTGGATCAACTTTTGTCATCAATGTATTATGACTTCTTATATACATACAAATATATATGCAGTGGGTCAAAAAAGTATTTATTCAGCCGGAAATTCTCCCACATAAAAAGATGAAAGAGGCCTGTTATTTTCATCATAGGTCTACGTCACCTATGAGAACAAAAATCCAGAAAATCACGTCTGATTTTTTAAAATAATTTATTAGCAAGTTATTGTGGAAGAAAACAAGCAAGATTTCTGGCTCTCACAGATCAGTAACTTCTTTAAGAGGGTCCTCTGTCCAGTAAGGGGGCACTGAAGATGAAAGGTGGCTAAGTCTTTCAGCATGACAATGATCCCAAACACACCGCCCGGGCAACGAAGGAGTGGCTTCATAAGAAGCATTTCAAAGTCCTGGAGTGGCCTAGCCATTCCTGAGATCTCAACCCCACAGAAAATCTTTGGAGGGAGTTGAAAGTCTGTGTTGCCCAACGACAGTCCCAAAACATCACTGCTCTCACAGTTCTGGGGACTGGGGTTCAAATCCCAGCCCCGCCTGTGTGGAGTTTGCATGTTCTCCCCGTGCCTGGGTGGGTTTTCTCCAGGCACTCCGGTTTCCTCCCACATCCCAAAAACATGCATGCTAGGTTGATTGACAACTCTAAATTGCCCGTAGGTGTGAATGTGAGTGCGAATGGTTGTTTGTTTGTATGTGCCCTGTGATTGGCTGGCAACCAGTTCAGGGTGTACCCCGCCTCCTGCCCGATGATATGCAATTACATTTTTTTTTTTTACTTCACCTCTAAAAGATTTTAATAATTTAAAAAAGCGTACCAGTTAGGTCACATTAATGGTGTAAAATTTTTTGAAATTATTTATATGTTGGTCTCTTTTTAGATCACAAAACCCTGTCTTTTGAACAAGGGTGTTTCAACTTTTTATATCCATTGTATTTGTCACACAACTGTGCTGAGAATCTCTAATTGTGATACTTTGTTCCGTTACACCTTGAAATCTAATGATTGTATCTGTTATTTGATTTGTGATGTAATGCAAACAGTTTAAGGGTAAATGTAAATAATAGAGCACAAATGTTCAACCTAAAGTTCAGAAAATGAGCTTCACTATACTTATACTGTACTGTGCTTACTTGAGGTCCTTTTAATTTAGGTTGGTTGAAGCTGGTTGTGATGTTTATCTAAATGGCCGGCCTTAAACCACTGCCAAGAGAACAGCAACTGTAAACGTGACTAACTATAGATGAGGGAACTAATTCTAGCCTTTATTTCCCATTTCCCCCAATTAGCTACATCAACATTTATGCGCAAAGGTAAACAGTCAATACAACTTTATTTTATTCCCATACATTTGTCTCTTCATGTAATCAGTTTTCCGCTTCATATTGTGGTATATTAATTTAAACATGGTGTGCTATCTACTTGCTTGCATTGTATTCAGTCTAAATAGAGCTCAGTATGAAAAAACTAACAAAAACAAATTACAAAATTTCCAGGATAAACATTGGTGATTGGGATATTTGCTTGAGGGATGTGCTATTCATACTATCCATCCATCCATTTTCTTTACCACTAATCCTCACTAGAGTCGCTGGCTGCTGGAGCCTATCCCAGCTATCTTCGGGCGGGAGGCGGGGTACACCCTGAACCGGTCGCCAGCCAATCGCAGGGCACATAGAAACGAAAAACCCCATTCACACCTATGGGCAATTTAGAGTCCTTTATCAACATACCACGCATGTTTTTGGGATGTGGGAGGAAACCGGAGTGCTTGTAGAAAACCCACCCAGGCACGGGGAGAACATGCAAACTCCACACAGGTGAGGCCGGGATTTGAACCCCGGTCCCCAGAACTGTGAGGCATATGTGCTAACCAGTCCTTCACCGTGCCGGCCTACTAGTATTCATTAAAAAATACAGCCCTGTTGTGAATACTTTATCAGTGAGATAAAATTGTTTACAGTCCGTCAAATCATGTCTTATGATGTTAAGTGTGGCAAGAGGGCATTTAGCAAATGTAGATGTCCACTTTACTAACTTCATAGAGTTTACAAGAGTATCTCATTGTTTTAAATAAACAATACACAAAACAAAAAACGTTTTGAAAAAGTTGTGAAATGTAATCTATATGTAACCTGTGGCGCCCCACTAAGCTCAAATTCTGCATTACAACAAAAGAACACAGCCATCGCTTCAATATGACGTAGACAATGCATGTAATGCCCCTTATATGTTCTACAAAATTTGTATTTATGTTTTGAAGGACATTTAATTTCCATGCCGTCATTTGGAGTGGGCCATGAACCGGGCCAGCGCAGAAAATGAATACATTTACTAAATATAAAAAGTAAGATGCTGATAAATACAGGAAGATGTTAGAGGAGCTGAATAGTTTAATCAGCATTGTGTCATCTCTAGTCGTGGCTTTGGTGAAAATGACTTTTTTTTTAAACAAAAATTGTTGTGGATTATATCTTTAAAATAATAGGTAAACTGTCATGTCATCCATTATTCCCATCTATAATTGTTTTCAGTGCTCCTTTAAAGAAAATATTTTACCACTCTGATAAAACTGCCGCTATGATACAGCTATGCTTATTTCTTCCTGGGCTGCAATTGGGCATCATCATTAACTTATGCTCATTTCTGTTAAAGATTTAGGAACAACAGTCCTGGACAGTTTGTCACAGTCTGAGGCTTAGTAAGATAAATTCACATCGTTTTTTTGGTGGAGGGAAAAAAATAAATAAAAAATAAGGCAAGCAGACATTTGACCATGTAAATTTGACAGAGCTAAGCTGGTCTCAAAATGGCAACCGTGTTGTCCCAAAACATCCAGTCTACTGTATATAATCAGAAGAGTCCAGTTGTAATGCAACCAGCTTTGTCCCACCTATCTTTGGGCGAAAGGCACGGTACACCCTGAACTGGTTGCCAGCCAATTGCAGGGCACAAATAAAAAAACAACCATTCACACTCACACCTATGGGCAATTTAGAATCTTCAATCAACCTACCATGCATGTTTTTCAGATGTGGGAGTAAACCTCGAGATAACCCACGCAGGCACGGCGAGAACATGCAAACTCCACACGGGGCCGGGATTTGAACCCCGGTCCTCAGAACTGTGAGGCAGATATAAGACAATTGAACATAGTTAAAAAGAAATGTAAAACAATAGCAAAGTGAAAAACAAGACACAACTTGGTAGACATATTTTAGTGAGTAAAAAGAAACAAACCAGTTAGAAATAGCCGGCTGATTACAAATGCTGTCCACCTGAAATAATGGATTAAAAGTAACTCTATAATGCTTGATGGAGCCCGGACACAAACTCCTGGTAAAAGGGTTCTGAGAAGACAAGAACCAGATGGAGATTTCAATTGAGCAGGTCAGCAGATTGGATCTATATAACACATTCAAGAATGTGACTAACCTCTGTCAGGCTCAATAAAAGAATGTCTAATGAGAAAGTCCAAGACCACCATAGCACAGTTGGGTTTGAAATCTTCAGTGGCCAGTAGTTCCTTCACCTGAAGCAAAGACACATTCAAAAGAAAATATAACATCTTTATATCCTGGATCTTTTACGGTTGCCCTTTAGAACATGGTTCATTCTCTCACCTTTTCAATAGGCAGAAGGTAGAATTCCTGCACTTCTCCATCCCCTACTCTGGGCTTGAAGGCAGGAGGAAGTTCCAAATCAAAGATAAACTGACTTTCTGAAAACACCCCCTCTCCGTCTTCATAGGTGTAGCTAGGGAACAATTTCTCAAACAGTCAGTGCTGCTCATGTACCTTCAATATCAAGTACAGTATGTCGTTTGTAGGCCAAACATACCATATGTCATAACACTGTTCAATATTAAGGTCACGCTGTTTTTTTTTTTTCCATTTTCTAAAATAATGCAATTTACAGTGATATTTTGACGTGCTGAAAAGGGTCTAAACGTACCTTACTGTGGATACAGGGTGGGCCTTTTCTGCAAGTGCTTCTGGGATGCATGCCTCTTCCTGACATTCTTTTACTAGCGTGTGCTTGATGCTCACACCAGCAGCCAGACCACCTGCTGCCTTCAAAGACAAAAGGCCGATCTACTGAATCTCACAACCAGCCATTGTATAAATCACTGTTTACAAAAGTATTTTTTTAAACAGCAGTCATTTTGGCATAGGAAAACAGAAAATAGGTGTTTTAAAGAGGCTTACAACGTTACCTTGTGCATTTTTAAACTAAATTTTAGTTTTGCATTATTTGTGTGTATTTTTAAGATAATAGTTAACTTGTGCAGTGCAATGAATGGTTGCGAAGTGCATTTCACTTACATTCTTGTTTCTCCGGACATGTCCTCTGATAAGGAATAAAATTGTCTGGGTTTTCATGACCTCAGTCGACGTGGATTTATTACACTCTGCCTCTTGTACTGTCTTTGACTATATAGTCTCTCTACAGTCATTGGTTGAGCTACTTGTCAACCACACTCACAAAAGTAGCCACTGGTTAAGTCACTCGTTGTAGTGGGATTTTTGTAATGGAGAAATATTTTTGGGGAGAAATTTGTCTTTCATTGGCTGTTTTTAGGAGCAAAGCAAAAAGGTTTAAAAAAAAAACAGTTCGAACCAGGTGCCACAGCGACACCCAGTCCTAGTTCACAGGAGTTCTACTTCAATTTATACAGTTTTAAACCCTTGTTGATCTATGCCAGGGATCCCCAAACTCTTTCCTGTGAGGGCCACATAACTTTTCCCTTCTCTGATGGGGGGCCGGGGTCAGTTTGTAACAGAAGAAGTGTGTTGATCGGAGGGGTGCCTAAACAAACATTTATTGTTTTCTAGAAAGCAACACATAACCAAATATTAATAACGCTTTCTGGGATCTTCACAGAAAAAAAGTCTGGAAATATGTACAAATGTCACCTTTTTTATATTTGAGAGTTTGTCTACTCGCATTTTGTCTTGCAAGCTATCATACTTGTCTTTGTGACGGGATTCATAGTGTCGGCGCAGATTGCATTCTTTGAATACTGCCACCGCCTCTCGACAGATGAGACAAACAGCCTTTTCTTTGCAATGACCAAATAATAATAATCGTTTGTCCACTGCAGGTTAAATGCCCTGCATTCTGAATCAATTTTTCTCTTTTTTTTTCCAGATAGGGGCACAGACTGCAGAAGGGTGGAATAGAATGTCACGTTCTATTCGTGTATTAGTCTCGATCACGCGGCCAGACTGAAAAAAAAAATGAAAAAATCATATGCGTCTCTGGTATTGTTCAGGGGGCCGGGCCAAATGATGAGGCGGGCAGTAGTTTGGGGACCACTGATCTATGCTATGTCAAGGCTATCTGTGACATATTAAAGCTATATGTTTATATTCAAGTTATGTGTACTATATTAAGACTGTGATGCAGATTGAAGTTATGTGAGGAATATTAAGCTGTGTGTGCCTTAACTGACCATTCATGTTGCCAAAACAATCCCTCTCAAAGCTACGTATTGGCTTAACACGCAGACATCTGAGACACCTTGGAATGTGGCGTTGTGGATCTCGAGACTGGAACACAGGACAGTTACGCGTCTATGTGACCTTGTGAACCTCGAGGTTGGAACAATACAGTGATCCCTCGTTTTTTACGGTTAATGGGGACCAGAACCCCCCTACAAAAATTCACTTTTAGGTGGAAAGTTTAGTCTAATTCAATTACCATAGAAGTCTGGCGTATCATCACAGAGCAAAACACCATACTATTGTTACCTCAACAAGACCTTGCCAATCTACATTGCTGGAGTGTGGTGCTCATGGGTGGATAACTAAACCTGTGAGTGAGAAGGTAACCTATTATTCTGTTATGTGGATAGCAAAGAAAAAAAACTGCTGCCCAAACAAAGTTGAAGATGACAGACTGAGAGAGATTATTTGAGCCGCATCCGGAGATACCTATCATAATCCACCCTCGAGAGGAACCATAGTGTCAAGTATACATGCTTTGTATGACGACAAGAGGGCTCGGCGGAGGTACATGCTTGAGGAAGCAGTGGACATCATTCTCACAGGTGGACACTTAACTTCTGTGAACAATGATACAGTAACTACTTGGGGTATACATCATATTTTATTGACAAAGATTAGATTCTGCAGTAATTTATGTTTATGGTGAGTAAAACAGATGAGCGACACTACGCTGAGGTATGCGCTGACCATTTTGTTGCCAACGGATGGGAAATAAATCACGATTATTCAACATTAATTGAAGAAAATTGTGTGATTATTATTTTTTAAATCTAGTAAGAGCATTATTTTTTTACAAGAGTGCTATTTTTCTTTTTAAAAATATTTTGGAGTTGAAACAGATTAATGGCATGCCATTTAATTTTAAAGGAGAATACTGAATAAATAAGACTTATGAGCTTTGGTCACGGAACAAATTCAACTTGTAAATTCTAAGTACCACTCTAATACAATTTCCATTATTACACACTGTTACATGTTACAGTTTTTAAGGGCCCAACATTGAATTGAAAGAATCTGGAATATTTGACCAAAATGTTTCAGAAAAGAAGTTGTTAGACCATTGATATGTCAGTCTGTATACAGATTTCTAGTATAGACATACATTTTGACTAATTATGGTCTAGAATAGTGATTTCCAACCTTTATGGAGCCAAGGCACATATTTTACAATTGACAAATCACACAGCACACCAACAAACAAAAATGTCACAAAAAGTGGATACATCAGTTACTGTAAATACTGTACTTCCTCCCATCTAATAGAAGACCATTTATTTGTTCTGTCTGTCACAATGCCTCACTGGCATAAATAGAGGAACAAAGATACATTATTTATTGTAAATATTTTTTCAAGCAATTATGTAAAATTTTATAATTTCGTGCGCTCACGGCACACTAATGTGCCCTGCCACACTGGTTGAGAATCATTCTTCCATTTTCTGAGCCGCTTCTCCTCACTAGGGTCGCGGGGGTGCTGGAGCCTATCCCAGTTATCATCGGGCAGGAGGCGGGTACACCCTGAACTGGTTGCCAGCCAATCGCAGGGCACATACAAACAAACAACCATTCGCACTCACATTTACACCTACTTGGCAATTTAGAGTTTCCAATTCATGCATGTTTTTGGGATGTGGGAGGAAACCGGAGTACCTGGAGAAAACCCACGCAGGCACGGGGAGAACATGCAAACACAGGCGGGACCGGGGATTGGATTGAATCAGAATCAGAATCATCTTTATTTGCCAAGTATGTCCAAAACACACAAGGAATTTGTCTCCGGTAGGTGGAGCCGCTCTAGTACAACAGACAGTCAATTTACAGAACACTTTGGAGACATAAAGACATTGACAAAAAACAATTGTGCAAAAAGATGCAGAGTCCTCTCGCACTTAGAGCAGTGCGAATGACTAATATTGCAATAGTCCGGTGCAATGACCATTGTGCAAAGGGCGCTGAGACTTCAAGGAGTGTATGCGGTTTAAAGTGACGAGTAGTGCGATAATCTGGGACAATGTTGGTTGTGCAATGTTACAGATACTCCTCAATCAGTGTGCAAATGGAGCAGATGCTACTCTGGCATGAGTGGCCAGTATATGCAAATAGTGCAGCATGGCGAGACAACCACAGTGAGTGCACGAGTAATACATAATTGGCCCCACAGAAATGTAACAACGAACTCAAGTAAAAAAATTGCCAGCTTGTTGTAATGGAATTATAGGTTAGCTGTTTAAGAAGTTGATTGCAAGAGGGAAGAAGCTGTTGGAATGTCTACTAGTTCTAGTTTGCATTGATCGGTAGCGCCTACCTGAGGGAAGGAGCTGGTAGAGCTGGTGACCGGGGTGCGGAGGGTCAGAGAGGATTTTGCATGCCCTTGTCTTAGTTCTGGCAGCGTGCAAGTCCTCAAGGGTGGGTAGGGGGGTACCGACAATCCTTTCAGCAGTTTTGATTGTCCGTTGCAGTCGGAGTTTGTCCTTTTTTGCAGAAGCACCAAACCAGACTGTGATGGAAGAACACAGGACTGATTCGATGACCGCTGTGTAGAACTGTCTCAGCAGCTCCGGTGGCAGGCCGTGCTTTCTCAGAAGCCGCAGGAAGTACATCCTCTGCTGGGCCTTTTTGAGGACGGGGTTGATGTTGGTCGCCCACTTCAGGTCCTGAGAGATTGTAATTCCTAGGAACTTGAAGGTCTCGACGGTTGACACAAGGCAGCTGGACAACGTGAGGGGCAGCTGTGGCGAAGGATGCCTCCTGAAGTCCACGATCATCTCTACAGTCTTGAGCGTGTTCAGCTCCAGGTTGTGTCGGCCGCACCACAGCTCCAGCTGCTCCGCTTCCTGTCGATATGCAGACTCGTCACCGTCCTTGATGAGGCTGATGACAGTGGTGTCATCTGCACGCTTCAGGAGTTTGACAGTCGGGTTCGCTGAGGTGCAGTCGTTCGTGTAGAGAGAGAAGAGCAGCGGAGAGAGGACACAACCTTGGGGCGCCCCAGTGCTGATGCTGCGTGTGGATGAGGTGGCCTCCCCCAGCCTGACCTGCTGTGTCCTGCCCGTCAGAAAGCTGTAAATCCACTGGCAGATGGCAGGTGAGAGGCTGAGCTGGAGAAGCTTGGATGAAAGGAGTTCAGGGATGATGGTGTTGAACGCTGAGCTGAAGTCCACGAACAGGATCCTCGCGTAGGTCCCTGCACTGTCGAGGTGTTCTCGGATGAAGTGCAGTCCCATGTTGACTGCATCATCCGCAGACCTGTTCGCTTGGTAGGCAAACTGCAGGGGGTCCAGCAGGGGACATGTGACACTCTTGAGGTGGTCCAGCACGAGACGTTCAAAGGACTTCAGACCACAGATGTCAAAGCGACAGGCCTGTTGTCATTCAGACCCGAGATTGCAGGTTTCTTGGGGACTGGAATGATGGTGGAGTGTTTGAAACAGGATGGAACTTCGCACATTTCCAGAGATCTATTGAAGATCTGAGTGAAGACTGGAGCGAGCTGGTCGGCGCAGACTTTGAGGCAGGATGGGGACACATGGTCCGGGCCTGCCGTTTTGTTAATCTTTTGTTGTTTGAAGATGCGTCTCACATCCTGTTCATGGATGGTTAACGCAGAAGTCAGAGGTGTGATTGTGGTTGCTGGTGCGGCCGGGTGGGTGTGTGGTGTGAAAGTGTCCTTTTCAAATCTGCAGTAGAAGGTATTCAAGTCGTGGGCTAGTGTGCTATTGTTCTCAGCTTGGGGGGATCGTCGCTTGTAATTTGTCAGTGATTGGAATGCATGCCAGACTGATTTAGAGTCGTTTGCGCTAAACTGATTTTCCAGCTTTGCTGCATAGATCCTCTTTGCAATGTTAATTTCTTTAGTCAGCTGGTTTCTAGCTCGATTATACAGGGCCCTGTCCCCGCTCTGATATGCGTCCTCCTCAGCTTGGCGAAGCTGCTTAAGTTTAGCAGTGAACCACGGCTTGTTGTTGTTGAATGTGCAAAATGATTTTGTTGGTACACAAACCTCTTCACAGAAACTGATATAGGATGTGACAGTGTCCGTATATTCATCCAGGCTGCCAGCTGAATTTTCAAAGACACTCCAGTCTGTGCAGTCTAAACAGCTTTGAAGTTCCATCTTTGCTTCATTGGTCCACTTTTTCACTGTTTTCACTGTAGGCTTCGCACATTTCAGTTCTTGCCTGTACGTCGGTATTAAGTGAATTAAGCAGTGATCAGACGAGCCCAGGGCTGCACGAGGTATAGCACGGTATGCGTTTTTTACCGTAGTGTAGCAGTGGTCTAAAGTATTATTTTCCCTGGTAGCACAGTCGATGTGCTGCTTGTATTTAGGGAGTTCGTGGTTGAGTTTAGCTTTGTTAAAGTCCCCGAGAATAATGAGGGGTGAGTCCGGGTGTTTTTTTTCAATTTCGTTGACTTGTTCGGCGAGCGTTAGCAGTGCGGCGTTCGTGTTAGCTTGAGGCGGTATGTAGACTCCAGCCAGTATGAACAATGTGAACTCACGTGGCGAGTAGAATGGTTTACAGTTTAAAAACAGCGACTCCAAATGCGGGCTGCAGTGTGTGGTGAGCTCCGTGACGTCCGTACACCATTTTTCGTTGATATAGAGGCATATCCCGCCGCCCTTTGTTTTCCCCGATGATTCCATGTCGCAGTCCGCTCGATGAATGAGGAAGCCGGGAAGCATGACGCTGCCATTGGGTACAGCCACACAAAGCCAGGTCTCCGTGAAGCATATGGCCGCGGAATGTCCGAAGTCTTTACTGGTCTTTAACAGAAGATGAAGCTCGTCCATTTTGTTGGGTAGGGAGCGTACATTCGCGAGGTGGATCGACGGGAACGCCAATCTGTGTCCTCTCTTGCGGAGTTTCAACTGAATGCCGGCCCGTTTCCCTCTGTGGCGCCGCTTCCGTCTCCATGCGCCGAAAACCGCGAACGCCGCTCCGGTGAGTAACTCGGGGAAAAAACTGAGCGGATTTGCGAAATTTGGTGACAGAAAGTCAGGAGTAGCCTCCTTGATGGTTAGCAGGTCTCCCCTTGTGTAAGTGAGTCGTGTAAGGTCTCCAAAGACGGACGAAAAACACAAAAACAATACTAGAGAGCGCGTTACCGAGGCGACCACACTGGTAGGCGCCATCTTCTCCACTCTTCAGAACTGTGAGGCTGACGCTCTAACCAGTCGTCCACCGTGCTGCGGTTGAGAATCACTGTTCTAGAAATTCAGTGTGTTGGTATGGTGCGATAGTGACGTGTGCCTCACAGCCGAGAGGTCCCAGCTCAGGCCCTCCTGAGTGGAGTTTGCATGTTCTCCCTGTGCTCTAAATTGCCCATAGGTATGAGTGTAAATAGTTCTGTCTATATGTGACCTGCAATTGGCTGGTGACAAGTCCAGGATGGGCTCACAGCCAAAGTAAGATGGGATAGGCTCTTGCTCACCCGAGGCATTGATGAGGACAAACGCCAAAGAGAATGGATGAATGAATTCATTTTTATAAGTAGTGAATGGGTGAATTTTTATATGTAGTGAATTGCAAACCAAGTATGTTCATTTGGGCTAAATGTTGTGATCTGTTTGTGCTCACCATGTTGTCTAGTAGTCCAGGATAGGTCTGCTTGGTAGGGGAGCGCCGCGCTAGCCACATGAAGACTTCGCCACTGTTACTAACAATGTAACCATTAATATGGACTCCATAGCGCTTCACCCCAAAAAGGCCTGTTGAACAAATGAAAAACATGAAATGAGCATTAGACGGGACACACGCAGTGATGCAACTGCATGGGTGACTTACTGGTAGCTGCTCTTTCCATCCACATCACTGGAGGGTCTGAGAATTTGTCCATCACATTGAACCTCTGAGAGAAGAGAATATATCAACCAATTAATACTTTTTGTATCAAAACTTTCTAACTTAAAAAAAGCGACAGTGTTTCACAGTGAAGGTACCGGTAATAAAAAGACAACAGATCATTCCCATCTGCAGCCATTTGCTAAAATAATTTAAGTTCTTTTTTTTTCGTGCGCTGATGGGTACTGATAGATTCCGACCTGACTTTCAACAGTCATATCAAAACAATTACTAAAACTGTCTTCTACCATCTGAAGAACATATCCATAGTGAAGGCTTGTATGTGTCAAGCAGACGAGGAGAAGCTCATCCATGCTTTTATCTCAAGTAGACTTGATTATTGTAATGGTCTTCTGATTGGACTCGCCCAAAAGAGCATTAAACAGCTGCAGCTCATTCAGAATGCTGCAGCTCGGGTTCTGACCAGAACAAAGAGGTCGAGCCAGAGGTGGGTAGTAACACACTGCAGTTACTGCGTTACATTTACTCAAGTAACATTTTCGATAAACTGTACTTGTCAGAGTACTTTAAATGCACTGTACTTTTTACTTTTACTTATTTAAGTGAAGAAGGTTCGATATTTTTACTTCGTTACAATGATCGACATGCCGTTCCCAACTTGTATTTCTCCATTCTTACGTGTGCAGGTCTATTATACTCCAGCTTCGACTTCTGCATAGGCCGCCTGTTGCACCAATCCAAGTCATTTGACTCCAATTCACCAATCAGATCACACAAGGCAGTCACATGACTGCGCACGTAGCCTTTGCGAGCCAATCAAGATGAGTCATTTGAGGGGGGGGACTACCGCGCAAGTATGTTTACTTTACAGACTCAAAAAAACAACAGCTTTTTATGCAGCTGTTAAACTGTGACTGCCCAAACTAGGATATTTCAGCCCACTTCTAACTTGAGAAAGTTAGAAGTGGTAGATTGCGGTAAGTTGTAGATGTTTCTATTGTTGTTTTGGCAGTGGATATGGCAACATTAGCCATAACCTATGGTGTTGCACACGCACACACAATCACTAAGTCTAGTCCGCAAACAGCTTCTTCATGAAGTCATTGAAGTGAATAAAGCAAATAATGTTTATGTAGGGCCCAATGCACGTGTTGCTGGTTTTTGGGCAGTTAAAAATTGAAATGGTGACAGGTGTGTGTCGACTCTCATATATTATTATTTTTATTTTATTTTATTTGATGTTCTTGCTCCAATTTAAAAAAAAAAAAATCAGAACTTACTCTTTGATATTTTTTTTTCATTGAGTACTTTCTTACTCAAGTAAATATTTGGATGACTGCTTTTTACTTTTACTTGAGTCATATTATTCTAAAGTAACAGTAATGTACTTGAGTACAATATTTTGCTACTCTACCCACCTCTGGTCAGAGCATATTACTCTAATTCTAAAGTCTACACTGGCTCCCAGTCATCTTCAGAAGAGATTTTAAAGTTCTGCTACTGGTCTATAAATCACTACATTGTTTAGGTCCTGAATACATGAAAGAAATGCTAATGAAATATATACCCAGTTGAGCTCTGGGATCTAAAGACTCAGGTCAAATAGTGGAGCACAGAGTCCAAAGCAAACATGGTGAAGCAGCATTTAGCTATTATGCTACACACAAATGGAATAAATTGCCAACAGAAGTGATGTCAGCCCAAGTGTGAATGCTTTTAAGTCCAGGTTAAAAACTCTTCTTTTTTCCCCCATGCTTTTTAGAGCATTTGCACTTTCAAATGATATTTCTTGCACTGTATGCTGATTACATTTTTTTCTCTTTGTTTATAAGATGTTTTTTGTTCTTTGTTTTTAAATACCTTTAATCATGTAAAGCACAGAGTTACCTTGTGTATGAAATGCGCTATACAAATACATTTGCTTTGCTGAAATAAGAAATTGCAATGGCTAATAGACTCTAAATCTAAACCGCTGGAAATAAAGTTCCTTAAGACGCAATACTATGTGCGTTAATGATAGCCGTAATGGCCTACCACTGCTGTATTGTGTCTCACCTCATTTCTCCAGCCTTTTAGGCAGCGCAGTGAAGGATCGCGTCTCAGGTTGGACAGAACAGCGTCCACTGCTTGGGACCTTTTGTCGTACGCGTCCAGGCTGCTACACAGTGAAAGCGCGCCCCCGAGTGGCGGTCTGAACACATCTCCGTAGCTCGCCAGCAGCGAGGCTACGTGTGGCACAATCCAGCCAACTTTGATTCCATCAACCTCAAAACGAAGACAATTGGCACGACAAGAACCTACGGACGACATTTTGTCACTGACAAAATGGCCGGAATGGCCGAGTTAACACAACATAAAGTCAAGCATTTACCTGGCAAATAAAAGTTATTCATTCGGTGGAGGAGCTGGAGTACTTTATCTGACCAGACAGCGTTAGCCATGGTAAACTGCAAGTATGCTCATGTGCTACACTCTACTGCAGCTACTCGGGTTAAAGTAACAACTTGAAATAATGTGTGTCATATGCTTCATTGTGTCATCTTCTTCTGTGTGGTTTAACAGCGGTTGCAAACGGTTGGCTATCATCGCATTTGCGCCACCCATTGATCTGGAATGTAAACAATAGAGGTCAGCGTTTAATCCCCCCAATGTAAAATATGTTAGCAATGCAAGCACCGCTAGTAATGTCAATATTTTTGATGCATAGGTGCCAAAGTGCAATCCTGCATGTCAAATAGCAAGGAAATTCAATCCAATAATTTGACAGTAGGTGGCGATAGTCAGCTATAATGTTAGGTTTTGAATTTCTATTAATGTCGTGAAGAAGGAGCGTCATCTGCGCACAGGCAATTGACATTTAGGAAGTCGCAGGAAGATGGAACTTTGTATTTCAAGCATAGTCAAAGTATTTAGCGACTTTATCATGTTAGATGGAAATCAGCTCACTGCACTGACGTGTTGTTTCTCCGCCATAACTAAATAAACAGTAAAGTTTGTAGCGACCATTGTGCTAGCGTTAGCCACCGCGCAGCGAGGGATCTGCTAACATCAGTGATACACAAGGTAAGATATATTTAAGGTAACACAACTTAATGGTAATTACTTTTAGCTGCCCTACACCTCTGCCTGATAATGATGGCTACGGCAGTTATTTTGAGTGTACTGAATCACTAGAATCAGTTTAAAAAAAAAAATTCGTTCAGCTCTTCACAGAATCATTCAAGTGCTTCCTCATTCAGTTCATAATTCAGCCCCGAGGTTCACGTTCACCGAAGGACGATGCGTTGTTGTTGTCACGTATTGTAAATTAGGAAAGGCGGGGAGATTAAAAAACAACAACAAGCTAATTTATCACCTACCTATCTATCTCTGTCTCAGCAAGCTCTTGAACACCCGGTTTAGGTCGTGACCGCGTCCCCGCTACATCCACCCAGGCTCCCGCCGGACGGCGAGACTTGTCTGCATTCCACCGCGGTGGGCAGCGTAGCTGACACCAGCGCCCGGGTTTACCGGGATTGATTTCTGACGCGTCTGAGTGTCTTGAGAAGCGATGTAATAAATTTAATTTATCGTTATTATGATTGTTGTTGTTGTTGAGGGTAAATTTAGCGGAAAATGAATGGAGGGATTATTATTAAACAGAAAGCTTTAATAATCGCATTAGAGACAGGGAATGATGTGTGTGTACATACAGACCCTTTCCCAAAAAAATTTAACATCATGGAACGGTTTATTTCCATAATTCTATTCAAAAAGTAAAACTTTCATAGATTGTAGATTCAGGGCCCACAATTTCAACAATTTCAAGTATTTATTTGTTTAATTTTTACATAATTTGGGTTTCCATCTTGTAAAATCCACGAAATTAGGAATTAAAAAAATTAGAATACTGTGAAGAAATCACCATTTACGTCTCAGTTTTTGGAGAAAAAAAAAGAAAAATTAGGGTCACATTAAATCAACATACAGTGTTCCCTCATTGTTCGCAGTTAATGGGGACCAGACCCCCGTGAAAGATGAAAAACCGCAAAGTAGGATTTGCCCCCCCACCTAGGAATTTTTGTGGATGTGTATGTGGGTACCAGAATGTTTAAAATATGTAAACAGTATTTATACTTTACATATTTGAGACAAAAATTACAACTGTACACGTATTTACTTAAATCTTTAATTATAAAACCTTATACAGTAATTAACATTGCCTCAAAATTGGATG
This sequence comes from Phycodurus eques, assembly GCF_024500275.1. Lineage (NCBI taxonomy): Eukaryota > Metazoa > Chordata > Actinopteri > Syngnathiformes > Syngnathidae > Phycodurus > Phycodurus eques. The sequence goes on from NC_084525.1 coordinate 30,542,380, forward strand.
TTTGCTTCCTCTTTCTTGATGTACCGCACTGTAGATTCATTCACGCCATAATGGCGAGCCACAGATGCATAACTTCTGCCCTCTTTGATCAATTCTAAAAGTTTCACTTTTTCGCTGATGGTCATCATCTTCTTCTTCCTCTTGGGCGCCCCGGAGGAAGCTTTCGCAGGGGCACAGCGCTTAGGTGGCATTGTAAGGGCTTGGTTAACTAATCAAAAAAATTATCCCTTTAACAAAAAAAGTCGTTGTGAACACAACAGCGTGGACGAGACTGGCGAGACACAACAAGGGAAGACGCGGGATGAGGCTGCGATGATGCGCAGCCAATCAGCTCACGGGATAAATTCACTCGTGCTCTCATTGGTCGATGTCGCGCCGGGAACCAATCACGCGCCTTGTATGAGTGCCTGTACAGTACATGTTGTTTTCTTTTTCAGGACATTCCAAATTGTCTATGCCCAATGTTTGTGCAATAGCTCTGATCGATTTTCCCTCTTCTGTTAGCTTCAAAATTGTTTGCTTTTCTCCCACAGACAGCTCTCTGGTCTTCATGTTTGCTTAACAGCAAATGCATTTTTCACAGGTGAAACCCAAAGCCAAAAACAAGCACTATCTGTTTAAGCAATCAATTTAAAAGGCAACACCTGAGCAACTATAGAAACACCCATTAGTCACAAGTTCCAATGCTTTTGCTCACTTGAAAAGTGGGTGTGTTCAAACAAACGGTGGTCTGTCGTAACTTGTTTAACACATCTAGATGTAAATACCATGAAATAAAAGCTGGAATTCTGAACTTTCTCATATTCATCTTTTGATATCAAACCCAAATGTATTTAGTATACAACAAAAAAATATTAATTTGTTTTTGTTGTATACTTAATGTTTGTAATTGAGCTTACCGTTACAATACTACGCTGTTATACTACTATATAAAACATAAAAACAAGCCAAACACAAACATACCCACTGGTGCTACAGTAGCTCGGGAACTAAAAATGTTTCTTAAACAATTGTATGCAACTCTAATCTCAAATATGTCTATCTGCCTATCCATCTTTATCTGTAATTACTTCATCCTTAAGTTGTGCAGCATGGCCTCAGCTGAGGTGAAAATGCAGGAAATGAGTGAGGTCGTGATTGTCACAATGTCTGAGGAAGCTGTCGAAGGCCTCTCCTCTGTGGTGGAGGAGGAGAAAGCAGTGCTGATGGCCGCACAGCTCAGCCACGAGCCAGGGTTTGTACCAACACAAAGAAAAACAATCACCAGCAATGTTGGATCCTGTTGCGCCTTTTTATTTTTTTTGTATTTCCAGGGAACAGATCCTCACAGTCACTCAAGTGGAAACTGATGACCTGAGTAAAACAAATTCCTTGTGCAATGAAGAAGCAGTCATTGGTAAAGTAACCTGCATTTTTTTTTCAATGTTCTGTACATTTAGCCGTCTAGAGCAGCTGCACCGTTTATTTTTAGAGAGTTTGTTTTATTATTATTTTGATAGCCAAAGTCATATTCAACCCTCAAATTTACTGGTAAACGAACGAATGACGTAAACGGAACGAATTAAATCCTTGAACCAAAGTTCCACTGTATTTCTTGTGGTTGTGTCGCAGGGCATTTTGGTTAGTCACGCTGATCTGTCACCTCTAATCATTAAATTAATTATCTAAACATTGTCTTAACAATTAGTCTACAACAGCAGTACAAAGTTGGTTTGTTGTTCACAAAGTCAGAATTTTGAAACAACTTGTAACCTTTCAATTTGACCTCTGTTCAAGGTAGTGCTAGGCGATATATTGTGAAGCTTGACTAGATCAATATTTTATTAATGCTTGATTTAAAAAAAAAAAAGAAGAAGAAAACAGGGGATCATCAATTTTATTTATATACTTTTCGCTCCTCTGTGAGACTTCCGCCAATATGGAGAAGATGCTGGTGACTAGTGAGCCATAAATAGTCCCATAAAAGGGCACGTCTATCGTTTGGAAACTACCGTAGTTTGCAAAACGTGTATACAAAATTTTACGACGAAGACGGGCATATCCGTGTAAAATCACCTGAATATGTATCATCTACAAGAGATCTGCGACTCCGTCCCGCTCCTGTAATGTAAATAAAACAATGCAGCGGAGTGATCATGGTGGGAGTTGAAGTGCTTATGTTTTTGTGTTCACTCTGTGAAAAGGGCGGGAAGATAGTAGTTTGCCTTTCCTGGATGAGCTAACCCGTGAACACTTTCACGGGTTTGTTTACATTAGCATTAGCAGCTACTAGTTAGCTCCTTTGCCTGAGCGATCGGCGATCACGCAAATAGTTTGGCAGTGGGTTGGCCCTCGCTATCTGAGCTAACTGTTCCTGACAGTTGAGTTTGCACAGTGTGGCATTCTCAAGAATCGGTCTTGTATATCTTTTTTTATTCGCTTTATTTATAGTATTGTATTCATCACTTAACCATTCCTAGTGATTCATCACTTAACTTACAACAGAGCCAAACCCTAAGAAATACATTCTAATAACAAATATTAAAGCCATAATATGTTAACGATTTCAACTGTAGCGTAATGATTATGTTCCACAATTGAACAGTATGCAGAATTATTTTTAACCTATTACATAATATACTGCAATAACTGTCCCGCTGTAATGTTCTTGACATAATTAAAAAAATATGGAAATTTAGACAAATTCTTCTGGCGGCACGGCACGGAGATAGTTGTATTTTGTGATACGTGCAGGGAAAAGTTATTTATTTTTTTGTGATCTGTATGGTTGTTAAATAAACCTTCTGCTTTATAATGTAAATCAATTTGGTATGGTCCAGTTTTATACATTGATACATTTGAATACAATAAATATCGAGTCATATCGACATTAGGGCGAATAAAATGTGATATCAAATTTAGGCCAGCACTAGTTCAAGGACAACAATGGTAGCATATTTTAATTGAACAATAATCTAGTTGTAACTCTTAAGATTTAATAAGCGATTTAGAAAAAATAATGCTGTCAAGTTATCCTCGATTTTGTTGAGTTTTGGCTTTGTGAGTTTGACCCCGTCTCTGTGTTTGCAGTGAAGTTAACAGATGAGGTAGATGTGGAGGCTGATGTGTTCTACCCCATCACTTGTGGAGATGCCACAGCCACATTGGTGTGGAAGAAGTTTGTCTGCCCCGGGATTAATGTGAAATGTGTCCAGGTACATTTTAGCCAAATGCTAATGAGTCTCCAATGTATTCTTTCATTTACAAGAGTCATTGACTATGTCTGAATAACTGAATGTGTGTACGCATGGGTCAGAGTTTACGTACAGGTGCGCACTTTTTCCCTCAAGTTTACTTTGATAGGTCACATACCTTGTGCAGGAAGTTGCATACGCATCTTTTAGGCTCCGTTTTGTGCATACGCAACGTTGATCAGTGAGGCCCCGGCTGTCTTTTGCTGTACCAAGGCTGACCTGTGAGAGGTAGCATGGTGCCACATGGAATCCAGACTGCTGGAAAATACAAAGAAAAGAAAAAGTGTGACAGTAGAAGTGATCCTAAATCTTGAACAGGGTTACTATATTTATCAATCAAATCAAATTTTGCACTTTTCCTCCACAAGGAATACAAGTGTTTCACAGAGATAAAAACAGACAAAAATAGCAGGATCAATACACAGGGTTCCTACATCCATCCATCCATCCATTTTCTGTACCGCTTATCCTCACTAGAGCCTATCCATGTAAAATTGTGAAAAAGTATGGAATTTGATTTCATAAATTTCTAGGAATGGAAAATGGAAACTATTGTATGGAAAAAATATTCATGGTTCCGAGACTGTTACAACAGCTCTGTTTTCTACTAGGGATGTCTCAGTCCAACTTTTTCACTTCCGATACCGATATCGGTCCGATCCGATATCAGCAATACTAAAAAATAAATTAAGTAAAACCATCCATCCATCCATCCATTTTCTGAGCCGCTTCTCCTCACTAAGGTCGCGGGCGTACTGGAGCCTATCCCAGCTATCATCGGGCAGGAGGCAGGGTACACCATGAACTGGTTGCCAGCCAATCGCAGGTCACATACAAACAAACAACCTGTCGCACTCACATTCACACCTACGGGCAATTTAGAGTCGCCAATTAACCTACCATGCATGTTTTTGGGATGTGAGAGGAAACCGGAGTGCCCACGCAGGCACGGGGAGAACATGCAAACGCCATACAGGCGGGGCCGGGATGGAACCCCGGACCTCAGAACTGTGAAGCAGACGCTCTAACCAGTTTTCCCACTGTGCCGCCGAAATAAAACCAATGATAACAAATGTATATTTAACTTGCAACGTAACTACTGCTTAAACATTAGTTTTTGCCCCTTTTAAAACCAATCAATAGTGCGTTTTCAGTTATTCTATGAAAATGCTATGCTATGACCTTTTACACTTTATTTCTGAAGTTACATTCAACAGACCTCTCTCAGAATTTCATCCAACTATGGTATCAGAACACTAGGGGGCACTGCATAAAAATATTACATCAAAAAGAGGCGAAGAAGAAAACAACACAAAGAAGAGTGTAGCTTCATGTTGAATAGATGCTAGCTGTGTGCTGATCGTTAAATAAAGTCAACTTAAAAAAAGAAATACAGGACTGACTGTTAAGAGCACTATACTGACTAAACCAGACTGCAATGAACAGGAAGCCCAGATAGCGCATGGCCAGCCCACTGTGTAACTATTGCGTGATCGCTCACAAAGCTAGCTGCTAATCCTAACGAAAACAAGCATACGTGACGTGAAGTCACGATTGCCAGAATGCAATGTGATTTTTTTTCTCCAATAATTAACATTCTTATTGTTACGTTAAATGTCTTTGTCATTTCTGTGTATATTCCATCCATCCATTTTCTTCCACTTATCCGAGGTCGGGTCGCTGGGGCAGTAGCTTTAGCAGGGAACCCCAAACTTCCCTCTCTCCAGCCACTTCCTCTAGCTCTTCCGAGGGGATCCCGGGGCATTCCCAGGCCAGCTGAGAGACTTAGTCTCGTGTTCTGGGTAGTCCCCGGGATCTCCTGCCGGTGGACGAGCCCAGAACACCTCACCAGGGAAGCGTCCAGGCGGCATCCTAATCAAATGCCAGCGCCACCTCATTTTCAACTGATAATGTATATTACCAGTACTTAAGAGAATGTGTACCTTATGTAACTGCCACATTTATAGTGGATTTATTGTGCACTGTTTTTTTAATAAAACCATCACTTCAGGTAGTGTCTGAAAGAGTGATCTCCTCGTCAATTCCTCTACTTGAAATGTGCCCAACAGGGCGTTACCTGTTAAAAGAATTAAGTTCTAATCTATCTTTAATATGCTGGGATACTTTCACCTGAGTGATATCTGTTGGGAATGTCAACTGAATGATTACACCATTCTGAAATTCCTGTAATAAAACTAACATTGGCATGTGGAGCTGTTGAGAGAGAGCTACAGTTTTCGTTTCTCAAGTCGAGTCTAACGTCGTCATATTCATGACTCGAGTCCAAGTCATGTGACTCGAGTCCACACCTCTGGTGTTTAGTTTTAGAGTGAATTTCAACTGGAAAGGTAATCAACAACTTTAAGCAAGCAACATTCTCGCGTACTTCTTGCTAATATGTTAGCACTTTAGCAATCTGTTGTAATCACGTGGCCTCTGGAAGCTGTCTAGGTGCTGCTGGAGAGTGCTTGAGTGGAGCATGTAATGGGCTGCTTGTATAAGAGTGGTAAACTCAGAGATTTTAGATTGAATCCGATCCTCAATTTTATTTTTCATTTATTTATTTTATTTGTGTTGACATCGGCCCAATTTCTGATCTCAAAGATCGGATCGAGACACCCCTATTTTCTATAACAAAAGTTACGAATATTGAAAAAAATATATCGGTCAATCTATGTTTTTTGTTTGTTTGTTTTGTCTTAGGCCCTTGGAAGTGCAGCTACAATGTTTGTATGATGGCACACAGTATTATGCCATGGTCTTGGTGAATAGTTGATTCTATTTGACTCAGAAGATTCCGGTTGTGTACATTATCAATTGATAATGTTCACCCTTCCAACATCTGAAATATTTCCTGTCAAAAAAGTAATTATATTGTTCCAACTTAATGCGCAGCACCCTTAGTCGTTAGATTTGTACGAGCAAACATAGCAACCTGACAGTAAGATTTAAACTAAAGTACTGTAAAGACAGAAATTAATGAATTTAAAACAATCAGAGGGGGAGGAAATAAATGTGAAGAAAACAACAAAATAGGCGATTAAAATGCACAGACACTTCCTGGCAGTAAAAGAGACAAATACGAACTAAGCACTTCACCATAGATATTTTGAATGATACGCTGTGGCAAATTCTTGCCGTTGTCCAGTCAATGAAGACCGACAGAGTACAGCGTTGTCAGGCTGCGAGTTTGCATTTTATATCCATCCATGCATTTTCTGAGCCGCTTATTCTCACTAGGGTCGCGGGAGTGCTGGAGCCTATCCCAGCTATCGTTAGTCTAATAGCATAATTGTCTTTTTTTTTTTTTAAACTTGCTCTCACAATATTGATGAGAAATACCAGTGTGCTTGCAAAACATTGTTTTTCTTTTTGTATGTGTAGCTTCTCAATAATCCAGGTCATGGAAGTAATGCAAAGGTACAATTGGAGCAATTGGACTCTAGTCTGTTTAATTTTTTTTTTTTCGTCTTACGAAAATGTTCAAAAATGACTTAGGCTATGATGCTATTAGGATAACAATATATATCACAAATTATTAGATTTTTTTACAGAGCAGTATGGAAATTAGGATGTCTAAAAGTATGACATTTTGTACTCCACTAAAATGGTCAGCCTTATGAAGGTCAAGAGCTGCCTGCACTCACAGCTGAGAGTTCACTTTTGGAACTCAAATCCTTATGCTAAGACCGACAAAGTCCTTTACAGACTGAAATACCTCGGTTAACACCTTTTTTTTTTTGTACATGGTTGATGTGGATGAATTTTGGATTTAAGAAATAATCTACAGCTCATGCTTGTGTTGTTTTCTCCAGTTTAATCATCAGCTCATCAGCCCAAAGGAGTTTGTCTGCCTTGCAGGCAAGTCTACACTGAAGGACTGGAAAAGAGCAATCAGGCTCAATGGCACCATGCTCAGGTGAGATCACTTATGTTATTATAATTATATTATTAAAATATTAATCATGTGAGGAAAATTAAATTGTCAATTAATCAGAACAATCACATTTATCATTTCACAGAAAAAAAAGCTTTGACCAATTAAAATACCTTGTACCCTGAATGAATTTAATTTGTCAGTGTCAAAGAAGAATAGTTGGATTTGATGAATTTCCTGATCTAAATAAAAAGGAACTCTCTCACCACTAATTGATGTGTTAACTGTATGAGGTACTAACAGTATGTCATCTGTTTGATTGCCAAGCTGCAATGTTAGCAAATATATTTGAAAGTAACTCAAAGCACCTGATCCCATCATAAAAATATACATTTATAACTGTGTTCAGAATTTTTTTCAATTATGGTCATACCATCACGGTGCAAAGTCATTAATGTCGTTAGTAGTACCAAGTGTCAAATAACAGTAAATGTCATAGTAATTTACGTGTTTGCAAAATTAAAGAAGTGCATCAAGGACAATAATCACCTCAACATTGAAATATCATTCATGTGTCCTCCATTAGTTTTATGAACTCCAAAGACAACATGTCACCAAATGTTTTTATTCCTTAGAAAGATCATGGACTCCGGTGAGCTGGAGTTCTACCATCACGCAAAAATCTGCTCCAACACCTGCCGCAGCACCAAGATCGATCTGTTGGGAAACAAAGTGGCCGCCAGCTCGGATCAGTCTGCCGACCTGGCTGCTGCCGCCTCATCCACTGCTTACTGTAAGTAAATGAGCCTCCACCCTGTGGGTGTGTGATGTGCTACTATTATGGTCTCTCCTCCCTCTTCTCTGTATACCTTCAAAAAACACCTCAAACACTGAATGCATTGTACTGTATATACGCCTTCAAACTTTAACCTGATGGCTATCTTTCCATTTACTCTCTCAGTATAGAAAGATGTTTTTGTTCCTCTGTGTTTATTGGGCCTTGGTGGAGATTTGTGCATCATGCCCCACCTGTCCACAAAGCTTAGTGAAAAGCAGTAAAGGAGTTTTTCCACGACCCTGCTAACACATATGCACATACACCAACTACATTTTGGGAAATTGTGCGAGGTTGGTGAAGGTCTACGCATCATGCGCCTCCATAAAGTTTTGTGAAAACTAATATCCCCATGGCCCCGTTAATGCACACTTAACTCAACAACAATTTATAGTTTTGTTAAAGGTTTTGTCCTTGCCTGACTCTTTTGAGTCTCTTGAGTAATCTGATTTATGTTTTTATGCCCCACTACGTGAAGCGTCCTTGACATTATTTTTGTAAAACTGGATTTTCATTTAATTATGATTATAACTGTTATTTGGATTGGCATAGTGCTGAAGTGCATCACACTGAGGTGTGTTTCCAATATTTTGTCTCTCTCATGTAAAAAAGGTAACCAAATCTCAAAGGTTGAACCTCCTGTTTGTTCATATAATGTATCACATTTTTATATAGAAAATAATGGACATTTACCTAAATTTGTACTTGTTCTCTGGTTACAGTGGTACCAATAGGGTGTGAACTGAATTAATTGTTTTGCGCAGCAGTATAGGAATGCATGGTCACGCAACAGAAGGAACTCGCTCAGTTCTTCATTTGAATGTTTTAGATTTATGTCCTAGAAGGGGTTTTCATACAAGTATTTAGTGTAATTGTCAGGGGTGCACTGCACATCTGCACTGAGAATGTTAAAAGCGCACTATAATAGTGTGTCAGTATGTGTTTGCGTATCTGTTTTTTTTTTTTTTTTTTTTTATAAGCAGAGCGTTAGATGGGGCTCGAGTAGTGTTTTGTCAACTAACAAATCTTTTACGTGAACGTACTGAATGAAATCACTTTTTGAACTGATTTGTTCCTTTCTCAATTTAGTTCAGCTCAGCCAAGAGCATGTACCCCGACGAAAGGTGACACTCACCGGGCAGCGACATTGACAGAGTGTGCAGGGGCCACCGATAAGGAGGTGGGATTACGTGGGCCCGGTAGTCTGCCTGCGCAGTGGCTACGACAGTCCGTCAAAATATGTCTTTAGGTGAAACCGGTCTGTGGTGCAAAAAAGATTGGGGACCACTGCTCTATAGAGAACTGTGGTGAATCAGCTGATCGTGCGGTGACATACTGTAAATCAGAGGCAAGGTTATTATCCATCCATCCATTTTCTGAGCCGCTTCTCCTCACTAGGGTCGCGGGCGTGCTGGAGCCTATCCCAGCTGTCATCGGGCAGGAGACGGGGTACACCCTGAACTGGTTGCCAGCCAATCGCAGGGCACATAGAAACAAACAACCATTTACACTCACAGTCACACCTACGGGCAATTTAGAGTCTCCAATTAATGCATGTTTTTGGGATGTGGGAGGAAACCGGAGTGCCCGGAGAAAACCCACGCAGGCACGGGGAGAACATGCAAACTCCACACAGGCGGGGACGGGGATTGAACCCCGCACCTCAGAACTGTGAGGCTGACGCTCTAACCAGTCGGCCACCGTGCCGCCCAAGGTTATTATAGTAAATGAAAATGAGCAAAATAACAAAAATTGAAAAAAAACATTTTCGCAAACGAAATGAAATAAAAATGTTTTCTAACTATAATGGAAAATCACAAACTATTATGACCCTGCTGAGAGGGGGTAATTAATTTTTCGAAGGAGCCATGTAGAAAGCTTAAACGGTAGTCAATGGCCACATCGACATGTTATTTTACAAAGCAGTCAATTTTATTGTTTTAATAATTTTACGGATATTGCTAGACTGAAATGTAATTGCGAGCACAGTGTGTGCGTGGCGTGAATATATGAGTGTGTATGCATAGATTGAAGAGAGGCTACGCGGAAGTTGTATACACTATACAGACACCGACCGGGGACAGTTTTGCCACCAACACAATATTCAGTAAAGGTAGTCACCTCCGAAAAGGACAGCTTCGGCCTTGGAGAAAACATCTCCCCTGTGTCTCCCGACCACAGTCAGGTGACCTCAGCAAGAAAGGTTAACAAAAAGCTGCTGCTTGCTATGGTATATGTTGTTATAATTAGGAAATCAAAATTAAAATAACTGTTGAAAAATTATAGTCACATTAAAATTAGATCTCTACACGTTAACATTATATCTCTATTTTGTCAAATAATTTGTTTCTATATTTTTAAAGTGTGCTGACATTATTAGCACATCATATTAGCTGTTCTTAGTCTGTACCAGGACGCAGGTGACACAGCAGCAAAAAAAGGGAACGAGAATATCCATTCATCTATTTTCTGAGCCGCTTCTCCTCACTAGGGTCGCGGGCGTGCTGGAGCCTATCCCAGCTGTCATCGGGCAGGAGGCGGGATACACTCTGAACTGGTTGCCAGCCAATCGCAGGGCACATATAAACAAACAACCAGTCGCACTCACAGTCACACCTTCGGGCAATTTAGAGTTGTCAATTCACCTAACATGCATGTTTTTGGGATGTGGGAGGAAACCGGAGTGCCCGGAGAAAACCCACGCAGGCACGGGGAGAACATGCAAACTCCACACAGGCGGGACCGGGGATTGAACCCGGGTCCTCAGAACTGTGAGGCCTGTGGCTAGAAAGGATAGTCCAGAGTCTCTATTGCCGAAATGCACGATTGCAGTCAGTGAATGGGGAAATCGATCATTGCTAACAGTATCCACACTCTCTCCTTATTCTCACCCATTTCCTCTTCTTTGTAGCCATCAACTTATTATTTCACAATGGAGTCATATTTTTGTGGTTCAGTAAAAAAGAAAATAAATAGTTAAACATTGTATGTGGACCCTCAAACCCAATACAGGTTCGCAGTTTTTCTGCTGCAGTGAGTTGATCATTGTGCGGTTCTTCATGTGTGGGGAAGAGTCGCCGACTGGAAATTTCTTACGATGGTCCACTTCATTTGCTTTTGGCTGCGTCGCTTTGATATGTGGGGGCCCTAATTGCCCCTTGTGCCATGTTCATAAATGTTTCGTCTGAATCTAAATTAAAAAAAAAAAAAAAAAAAAAGAAAGAAAAGTAGAGGGGCCGGTTTAACCAACACTGTGTTGTGTTTCCATGGTAGTGAATGGAGACTCCTCCCCAGAGGCGTCAGCAGGACCTTCAGAGTGGGTCACAGCCGTTGGAGGTGATTCTGAATCTTTAAACTTTAAAAATAAATTGCAGTTGAGAGTGACGACATCTGATTACACTCTGTTTACATGTATTTGTGTATGCAGAGGATGCTGTGTCATTCTGGCGTGCGGTGAAGGACGCGGGGCTACTGGAGGAGGTGATTGAAGACTTCCAGAAGGAGCTCCAAGAGGTGCTAAAGGGGCTGCACGAAAGAGTGTGTGAGCCATCTCTGCAAGTCAAAGGTTAGACTAGTGCTAAGTTTGCCTTGGCTTGAACTGAGCCATTCAGTCCAGTATCATCACAATCCGCTGAAACATTTAACACGGATTTGTTTGTTTTGTCAGATGCTGCTTTGCTCAACAGCATAGTCCACAACTTTGGAATGCTGGATCTGGTGAAAAAGGTTCTGAGCAGTCATAAAAGCCAGATGGACCATTACAGAGAGCAGTACACCAACAGCCTGGCTGGTCAGTCTGTTTAACATGGGCAAAAGTTGTGTAACCTGATTGCGCGTGTATAATACGCTTTTGAGTATAATGTCCACCCACGCAATCGGTCCCCCAAATCAGGAATACTACAAGATGCACCATCAATTTGCTGCTATCCATGCTTAAAACATGAAGTATGAGCCATATTTTATTAGGTTTTCCAAATAAATATTGTGTTGGGTGGCACGGTGGGTGACTGTTGAGCACATCTGCTTCACAGTTCTGAGGACGCTGTGGACTCCGAGGGGAGCCCTCGACAACGCCACTCTTACCCTAGTCAGCCTTTTGCACCTGCCCAGTCATCGCAGGACAGTCACAACATACTCAATAAGACTGTACTATTTAAAAAAAGCAGAATTAAAACAGTGCAATCACACCAACAGAATATCCATCCGTGCATCCATTTTCTGTACCGCTTCAAATCCGGCCTCGTCTGTATGGCGTTGCATATTCTTCCCGTGCCTGTGTGGATTTTCTCTGAGCACTCCGGTTTACTCCCACATCACAAAAACATGCATGGTAGGTTAATTGACGTGGCTGTTTGTTTATGCGCTCTACGATTGGCTGGTGACCAGTTCCGGTTGTACCCTGCCTCTCGCCCGAAGATAGCTGGAATAGGCTCCGGCACGCCCGCTGAGGATAAGCAGTACAGAAAATGGATTTGCCTTCGTATTGATCTCTGCAAGTTCAGAGATCAATACGCAGGAGCTAGCCAGAAGAGCTAGCTAGCTTACATAGCATCACAGAGTAGTGATCCAAGAAGGAATGAGTTCACAGTGAAACCCCTTAAAGGTAGCCAACTGGAGACTGTGTTGCAGTGAAAAAGTAAGCGGTAATTCATGAGATAAATAGAAAAACGAAAGTAGATGGCATGTGACGTCGCGTCCCTGACCTGGAAGTCGGCACTCATGAGGACGTCATGATTCTCTGGTAAGCTGCGACAATGTGCCGTTTGTATATATACATTTGTAACATTAGACATTACATACAGTATCATCCATCCATCCATTTTCTGAGCCGCTTCTCCTCACTAGGGTCGCGGACGTGCTGGAGCCTATCCCAGCTGTCATCGGGCAGGAGGCGGGGTACACCCTGAACTGGTTGCCAGCCAATCGCAGGGCACATAGAAACAAACAACCATTCACACTCACAGTCATGCCTACGGGCAATTCAGAGTCTCCAATTAATGCATGTTTTTGGGATGTGGGAGGAAACCGGAGTGCCCGGAGAGAACCCACGCAGGCACGGGGAGAACATGCAAACTCCACACAGGCGGGGCCGGGGAATACAGTATCATATTGGAGTGAAAGTACTGTGGCGGTGGGTTGACAAAATTCCCCTACGGAACTAAAGGCTGTTTAGTTTTTGGTGTGCTTTACTACTTCCTTTTGACTTCCGTGTTTTCTTTTGAATGCATTCTTTTAGTCGACATTTGTTTATTCTTTATATACAGTATATTTTTTAACTGCCAAAAAGTGAACCAAGACGCTAAATTGGATGCCGTCAATGGACGGATGTGGTAGTAACAGATATGGTTGAAAATGTACCTTATTACATATTAATTTGTAACATTGGACATTACATATCATATTGGAGGGTGGGACGGTGTACGACTTGTTAGCATGTCTGCCTCACAGTTCTGAGGACTCTGGTTCAAATCCGGCCTCACCTCTGTGGTGTTTGCATAAATAAAAAAAGAATACTTTGCAAATCATGTTCAACCTATATTTAATTGAATACACTACAAAGACAAGATATTTAACATTCAAACTGATCTTGATTGTTTTTAGCAAATAATCATTAACTTAGAATTTTATGGCTGCAACACGTTCCAAAAAAGCTGGGACAGGGTCCTGTTTACCACTGTGTTACATCCCCTTTTCTTTTAACAACATTCAATAAACCTTTGGGAACTGAGGACACTAATTGTTGAAGCTTTGTAGGTGGAATTCTTTCCCATTCTTGCTTGATGTACAGCTTCAGTTGTTCAACAGTCCGGGGTCTCCGTTCTCGTATTTTAGGCTTCATAATGCGCCACACATTTTCAATGGGAGACAGGTCTGGACTGCAGGCAGGCCAGTCTATTACCCGCACACTTTTACTACGAAGCCACGCTGTTGTAACACGTGCAGAATGTGGTTTGGCATTGTCTTGCTGAAATAAGCAGGGGCGTCCATGAAAAAGACGTTGCTTGGATGGCAGCATATGTTTCTCCAAAACCTGTATGTATCAGCATTAATGGTGACTTCACATATGGGTAAGTTACCCATGCCATTGGGACTAACACAGCCCCATACCATCACAAATGCTGGCTTTTGAACTTTGCGTCCATAACAGTCCGGATGGTTCTTTACCTCTTTGGCTCGGAGGACACGACGTCCACAAGTTCCAAAAACAATTTGAAATGTGGACTCCATCTTAGATGAGCTTGGGCCCAGAGAAGCCGGCGGTGTTTCTGGGTGTTGTTGATAAATGGCTTTGCTTTGCATAGTAGAGTTTCAAGTTGCACTTACGGATGTGGCGCCGAACTGTATTTACTGACATTGGTTTTCTGAAGTGTTCCTGAGCCCATGTGGTGATATCCTTTACACATTGATGTCGGTTTTTGATGCAGTGCCACCTGAGGGATCGAAGGTCACGGGCATTCAATGTTGGTTTTCGGCCTTGGCGCTTACATGTAGTGATTTCTCCAGATTCTCTGAACCTTTTGATGATATTATGGACCGTAGATGATGAAATCCCTAAATACCTTGCAATTGTATATTGAGGAACGTTGTCCTTAAACTGTTCGACTATTTTCTCACGCACTTGTTCACAAAGAGGTGACCCTCGCCCCATCTTTGCTTGTGAATGACTGAGCAATTCAGGGAAGCTCCTTTTATACCCAATCATGGCACCCACTTGTTCCCAATTAGCCTGTTCACCTGTGGGATGTTCCAAACATGTTTGATGAGCATTCCTCAACTTTCTCAGTCTTTTTTGCCACCTGTGCCAGCTTTTTTGGAACGTGTTTCAGCCATAAAATTCAAAGGTAATGATTATTTGCTAAAAAAGTTGATCAGTTTGAACATTAAATATCTTGTCTTTGTCGTGTATTCAATTAAATATAGGTTGAACATTATTTGCAAATCATTGTATTCTGTTTTTATTTGTTTAACACAACGTCCCAACTTCATCGGAATTGGGGGGTTATCTTCCATATTATTCACTAAATAAAAATAAATTCTATAGTATGAAAAACACAACATTGGATCAGCCAACAAATAAACAACTCTGTCCTGTAGGCCAGGCCTAAATGTTATAATGAATTGATATTAATAACAAATCTTTGTTTTACTATTGAATTGTAAAAAGAAAAACCTTCAATTAAAGTAGAATATTGACTTATTGATTTAAATTCATGGCTTGTAAAAAGTCACTGATGGTGTAGTGGTACACTCGCCTGACTTTGCTTCAGTTCCCACTCAGTGACGATGTGAGTGCAAATGGTTGTCCGTGTCTATATGTGCCCTGCCGCTGACTGACTGGCGACCAGTTCAGGGTGTAGTCCGCCTTTCGCCCAAATTCAGCTGGGATAGGCTCCAGCGCCCCGCGACCCTAACCAGGATAAGCGGTGTTGAAAATGGATGGATGGATGGATGGATGGATGGATGGGCTTGCAAAAATTTCAATACTGTATAATACTACTCTTGTCAGTAGCGCTCCTGTCAGTTCCAGCCGAGTATAAAGATAAAGTGGAGAGTGCCACAAGTGATGCTTTTCAAGATGTGAGTATTAAAGCGGTTGAAATGGTCAAATCCATCCATCCATTTTCCATACCGCTTGTCCTCACTTGGGTCGCGGGTGTGAAAGGCGGGGTGCAGCCTGGACTGGTCGCCAGCCAGTCGCAGGGTAAAATATATTAAATGTTAGTTAATGTTCTTATCAAGTACAGTAAAAATGTTGATGATTCACTTATTTAATAATCCTCAAGAAGGATCTTAAGGACTTTATCTGGCTCTGGAAATTGGAGAATTTTCTCAAAATGTTACTTTTTTGTTGATAATATTCTAATTGTTTGGAGGTAAATATTAGTAGGCTAACTTTAGCTCTCAGATAATTGTAACAGATTTCAAACGCAGAACAAAATGGTCTAAATTACATAAGGGGGGGGGGGTTACGGGACGGTGGCAGTGACTATGTTTGCCTTAAGCCCTCAAATGACTCACTACGGCCCTGCTTCAAGCCAGTGCCGCCACTGCTGCCGCTCGGCATGGCAGCCAAAGTGGAGTTAGCGGCTCGTGCACCAATGAAGATGGCAGCTAGCTAGCTGCAACAACTCATGTGAATTGCAAGACACATCGACCATCAACACTTCAAACGTACTTCGGTGTTAATATGCATGCTTCAATTCGGGTCTTGCCTTCTCCGATGCGCCAGTCCCCGCAGTTGGGAAAACCCGTGAGCCTGACTGCTTAGCCAGCAACGGCTGGGCGGTGGATTGAAACTTTTTACGAGGCAGGGGATAAACTGAACCCTTAACTCCATTCATACACTGCAGAGTGAACGCGCTCACTTTGTTTTATCAGGAAGGGCTTTTGAGTTTTGACGTAGGCAGTTTTGTTTTGCCAGCGTGGCAAACGTGGGCATATTTGCTTCGCCACATACTGTTTCAATTAGCCATTGGCAAGGTGGCGATCGGGCAGCGCCAACCCGGATTAAATATCTTGTCTTTGTAGTTTATTTAATTGAATATAGGTTGAAAATGATTTGCAGATCATGGTAATCTGTTTTTTATTTACATTCTAAACAACGTCCCATCTTCATTGGAATTGTAGTTTGCACTTTGCCCAACCCTGGTGTATATCAAGGCCGATTCTTGTAAAAAGAGACATTACCAATGTTATCCTCTATACTGTGTTCGCCTACAGCTCTGGAGCAGCAGTGTGATGAGCACCGAAAGCGAGCCAAGGAGCTGAAGAGCAAATCTCAACACCTCAACAACGTCCTGATGAACTTCACCCCCGCACCCATAGCTCCGGCACCCAAACGCTCCCGGATGAGCCGCGCCATCTCCAGCCCGGCCTCCATCAGCCCCGCGCCTGCACAGGTCACGCTGCCTCTCAACCAGCTGAGCGCCGTGTCGCTCGGCAAACTGTTGACTGTGACGGGAGCTCCGGCGGCCCCCAACCTGGGGAGCTACACACTCCTGACCTCGCCGCTCAATGGCTCAGAGCTGGCGGCCGACGCTTCCAACCTGACCGTGCTGTCCACCGTGGCGGGTCAAGAGGGGACGTCCCCAGAAAGTGGCGCCGTAGTCTCTTCGACCTTTGTCAAAATGGTCAGTCCTCAGTTCCAGTTGGTGACGCTGCCGTCCACACTGCAGGGCCTGGCCGGCACACAAAACACGGGCATCACGCAGCCAATCGACACCATTGCCGTGGTGGACGCCATGGCAACAACTGCAGATGTTTTCCTACAGGGACTCCAAGCTGGTGAGAATGAAGAAGGTCAGCACAATGAGGTGAGAGAGGATGACATGCAGCAGCTGGTGGTGCAGCAATGATGGCAAATTAGCATTTCATTTGTTCAGGGACACATTTTTGGGGGGGGGGGGAATTTTGTTTGAAATCAGAACATTTTTGTCGGAGAAGTTATCTAAGACCATATCAGTATTGAGCATGTTCTAATCAATTTAGAGCAATTATGTCAGCTGGTGAAAAGTAATACAGTGTACCCCCACATATATACGGCTCGGCATTCGCGAATTTGCATATTTGTGGAATTATAATTTTTTTTTAAACCTGTCTATACTTATTTGCTGAAAAAAATCATTTTTTCTTGGGTTAAAGTGATTTATATATATATAAAATATTGCTTTGCCGTCATCTTGTGGCATCTTGGTGCCAAGGAAGTGATGAAGTGAGTTGAGGGGCACAAAGTAGTGCTTTGATGCCATCTTATGGCATCTATAAGCATTTAGAAGCCTTTTTGAGATGGCATTAATTACTCACGGATTTTCACTATTCATGGCAGGGCTCTGTTCCGAGCTCTTGCCAATAGTGGGGGTTCTTTGAAAAGGCTGTTTATTTTTGTCATTGTTCACCAGATAACAGGGCACTGTTATGAAGGGTTGTCCTTATGTATTCTAATGTTTGAGCACCTTCCATTAGCTTCCATCTCCTTTTGGCGACATTGGGAATGGGAACTGAAAAAGTGCCTCAAATATGTAATTTCCTTGTAGTATATACAGTCACATGCCAAGAAAAAAAAAAGGACATAAATGCTGTGGATGTCCAACTGGTCTTTCCTGTGTTGTGTTCCTCTTGGTTGATTTCTTTGTCTGCGAATATGTTGCCATGCTATTTACACAGATGAACAAAATGTTTCAAATATTTCACTTTTTGTTTGATAGTATGAATTGCTCATAATACGTTCTAAGTATACCTTTGAGTTCCACATAAAATATTTGATTTGGACATTGTAATTTGTGTAATAAATGCTTTTGTGTGTATTACATATAAAACGTATGTATCACTTATTTTAATGACAGCTGGAGTATGGGTTTGCATTAATACATACTGTATGATTTATTTATTTATTTCTATCCAAGTAGCAATGAACAGTATTTGAAACAGTCTATTATAATCCTAAAATCATGTGGGCTTCAATTGATTCATGTTGACAATGTTGTGCTTACCACGTTAAAACTGAGCTAAAAGAAGGTTCCGTTTCACGTCACAAAATGGTTTAATATCTGATCAGACAGAGATGAAATGGTGTCCAACCTTGCATTAGACGTTTTGTTCGAATTTGATTACATTAAAAAAGTCGTTTGTATAGATTTTGTTTTTTTAATTATTATTGTTATTTTTGTAATGGAATATGACGCACGGTGAATCCTTATGTAATAAAAAAAAATAATAATAATACAAAATAACAGATTTATTGAGGTTGCTAACTCACGAAGTTTACACCTACAAACAAACCCGTTAGTAATCTTGACATAATGCGCTTGGGACGCTTGAAGGCGTTATCTCTTCATCCTTTTTTCTTGGCCACAAGATGGCATTACATACATGGGTTACCTGGATCTGTGGGGGGGGGGCAGAACTGTACAGTAAAACTAGTGACCATTGAGAGACGTGAGATGTGGATAAATGGCTTTCCTAAGGACTGTGAGGACTGCTGAGGTCTGTTGGGGTCTCACAGTGACACAAAGGTTTCACGCATTCCACGACCACGCAGCCTACTGAATATTTTATGACTGTGACACGAGCCCACGTCAACGTTATTTGATGTTCTAGGTTAAGTATTGTTCTGCTCTCGTCTTTTCTCCACTTTGAAAACTCGGGACGAATCCTTTCTAATTAAAAACTCGGTCAACATCTTTGGCATCATCACTGGTGACAACATGTCATGAAAAGATTTAAATTTGTCCAAGGTTCTTGGTGTAGAATATATTTTTTTATTGTATTTACCACGATGGACAAAAGTTGCAGTCTTAATTGTATTCATGGTTTTCTTAAACACGCTACGACTTCGAATTCAACGACGAAGGGCACAGACAAAAAAAGGCAGCGAGTACAGCAGGCATGATTTGGGGTTAAATAGAAGATGAAGTAAAGATGCAGGAAGGGTTCATTGTGCTGTACTCGGTTCATCTTGTTTCTCGACTGAGGTGGTCGTCGTAGTAAGAAGAGAAAGGCTCCTCCGCGGAGCGCGCCGAGATCTTGAAGTGACGACGGAGGAAGCCTCCATAACGCTTGTCCCACTTGATGTTGTTTAGTTTCGGTCTGATCCTCCTCATGAAGCCACCGTAGCGCTTCTGAAGCTCTTCGGGCTCCTCGGCCTCGCTCCTCTTGGACTTCGGACCAAACTTGCGTAAAAAGCCGCCGTAACGTTTAACGTGATCGTAGCCGCGGAGGATGTTCCCCTCCTGGGCGTCCTCCGCTTCTTGCGCCGACACGTCCGCTCCTCTCTCCCCCGTCTTCTTCTTCAACAAGTCCGCGACGTGCTTGTCCCGCCAAGGGGAGGACAGAAGCTCCCTGGTGGTTTGGTCCAGGCTCTTCACGAACCGCACGTCGGCTTCTTTGCTGTCCTCCCCCTCCTGCGCCTTCTCACCTTCGTGTCTCAAGTCTTCCAGCCCCGGAGCATGCTCACACAGCCCCGGCTCATCCTGACACAACACCCCGCACCACTGCAACACACCCACGGACAAGTATGACACTCCAAAAAACAACAACGACATACGGCTGTGGGAGGGGGGCAAAAACACTGAACCTTTTTGATATTTAAAAAAAAAAAAAATTCATTGCTAATTTTGCAGTCATCTCAATTTCCCCCCCCCCCCCAAAAGCAGTCTATCTGATGACAAAGTCATGCAAGCATAAAATCAACCTTATGCATAAATATTTATGAATGCATTGCATATATCAGAGAAAAGAGAAATTTAATACTAAAATAAGAACATCATTTCCAACAGAGTACCTTAAATGAAATTGTAACGAATAATAATAATATATGATGGCAAAAGATGGGATAGCCTTTATATTATGATGATTATTATTTTGTCCAATAGTGGGGAAAAGGTGCATGATACAGATGTAGCACATGATATACTGTACAAAATAGGGCTACTGTACATTGCATTGCTTTAAGAAAAATGCATGGCGCAAACGCACTTTGTCACTTGCAAAATGACACAATTGCAGTTTTCCCATTTGTATCGATTGGGAGGCTATTTGTCCCATAAGGGAAATTAAAACAAATGCACATATGTGAGGCAAGCTCGAGCACAAAAGCACAGTGCAAAAGGTGAAAACACACTAAAAAGCTCATTCAATGAGAACTTGCAGTATAGTCACCCATCTTCTTACCAGGCTACTGTAGGCGTTGTTGGGCTTAAGAATGTACTGCAAACATTTGTGACACTGTGAAGAACAATGTGTGTGCATGGAGGGGGGTAAGCTCAGCATCAGCACCAGGACATACCACTCCATCCTTCAGCAGATTCCTGACAACATACGTATGGACCAAAATTGCCAAGTTAGAGCTGAATGATAAATATGGTGTGATGATAGGACATTCTCATGATGACATAATTATAGGACTCTCTTTTTAAAAGAGCAAGTCTGTGATACAAATGCAGAAGTGTGTTTATAGTGTTGTAAAAATACCATAAAAACAATCACAAAAGTTTATGATGACCTGTACCTCAGGAGTTGATCAAATGTGCAGAGTCGCAGCCACCATCAAATGTCTGGATGCGTTCCTCCCTCTGACTCTGGTGCTTGTTTTCTCCTGTTTGCCTCCCTTTTTATTACAGCGATCACGACAGTGTCACTACATGCGCATCAACGCAGTTCCCCAATGCACCAATGAGAGAGAACTGTTGTGCGTGAATATGCTTGGGGACTTTCTGACAACACCCACGCACACAAAAGCGGACATAGGGGATAAGGGATGGGGCAACCACGCACTTAGTTTAGCATGATTAAAAATATCTATATCTATTGTACCCTACGTCTCTAGATATGAATAAAGTTTCTCTTTTGAGTGTACTTTGCAAGAACACAGCACTGAGTAGTCTTAAATGTTTCATTGGAAGTGTAGTGATTCACATTCAGTAGTTGGCATTTTGGCCTGTGATCGACTGACCATTGCCTTCCCATCCGTCCATTTTCTATACCGCTTATGGATTGCAGGGAGCTCGAGCATGGCTGACATCATGCGAATGGCAGACTACACACTGGACTGGTCACTGTCGGTTACAGGTCCCATTTAGAGACACACAATCACTCACACTCACATTCACACCCTCACCGAGTGGGAATGGAACCCACGCTGTCCGCACAGAAGTAAGGTGAGTGAACCACTGTACCATCAAAGACTCCAGTCCAGCTCCTGCCTTCATTCTGAGCATGACAAGTGGTGTAGAAAATGGCCACCTCTAAAAATCACCAATTTATTCTTTGGAACAGTTGAGATTTGAGATTTGTTTGCATTTGAGGCACATGGTGCGGGGCTGAAGTTGTTTTCTTAGGGAAGCAATTCCATTGTGAAATGAATGAGTTTATCGTAAATGAATGTTGGAGTCACTGACGGTGTAGTGGTAAACTGGCAGTGGGGGTTCACTGACAGTGAGTGGTTGTCTGCCTCTACGTGTGCCTTGTCATTGACTGGCGCCCAGTCTAGGGTTTAGTCTGGCTTTTCCCAAGGTCAGATGGGCTAGGTTACAGCTCCTTTCTTCTTGAGCTGCACATGAACCGCTGATTCTGGATCCAAAGGTACCTCCTGTCGATGTTGCGCCATGCGCCGCTGTGCAGCGGCTGCTTCGTCTCTCCAAGGTAGAGGCCATTGCACTCCTCACTACACTGCGCCACGTAAAAAAAAGTTTGAGTTTGCTTCTCTGGATTTTGTCCTTTGAATAAACCAGCTTTCGTCTGAAGGTGTTAGTTTGTTTAAAATGCATTGGGATGTTATGCTTGGAGAAAATCCTTCTGAGCTTCTCTGACAACACAGCCACAAAGGGGTGCACCATTTTGCCTGTTGTTTCAGTCTTCAGGCTTTGGTGGAGTGGCTCTTCTTTTCTTGGTAGATCTGACGTCCTTCCCTGCCCGCGCTTCGCAGTCCAAAAACGGCAACATGTCCTTTTCGAGGTCTTCCGAGTGCAACAGATGTTACTGTCCACAGAGTTCATGTGCTCAGTGTCGTCAATATACCTGAACCAGTGGCTGGCCGTAGTTCATCTAAAGGAGTCCAGTGGTTTTCTCTCCACTTCTTCCATGTATACTGTATATTCGCCACAATGGGGGAGACTGGTGAGCCATGGCACAGCAGTTTTTGTTTGTAGAAACATGTTTTATTGGAAGTATGTGGTGGAGTGAGGTTGGTTCTGTCCTGTAGGCTGGAGTCTTGCTGGAGTCATTTACTGACTACGTCAACGGCTGCAGTGGTGGAGATGCATGTGAACAGCCTTCTTGACTTTCTTGCAACAATGCCCTCTGCCTCAAATTGGCAAGGAAACAGTTTACAGGGGGTCACCAGTTCAAAAAGGTCCCAACAATGAAGGTTTTGAGGTTACAAACGGCACCTAATCTGCGTTATTAGGTAGAGTTGGCCTTAACACAACACCATACGAGTCATTTTCTCTGGTGCATACTGTAGGTATTTTAAGTCTCTCAGTCTCAACTACGCTTCATGGTACAGGGAGTCCTTTGTTAGTGACTTTTCTAATACATTTTTATTCTTTTACTGCCGTAGGGATGGAAATCCATCGTAAACTGAAGCCTTCCTGTAACAATGTATGTTTTGGAGCCCAGTAGCTAGTAATAAAAATACAATTATTTATTGTAGTTGTGATGTTTTGGAATGAATGACAAAGATTCATTATAAGATGGACGGTTTTAAAAATGTAGTTTTACTGTGGCACAGTGTTTTTCTTTCTCATATAAAAATGGCACTTGTTGTTAGTGTCCAGTCTAAGGCTGCAAATTCACCTCATTTCCAAGTATATTGTCCCACAATATAACCTGTGAGGGGGGACATCCCTGAATTATCAACTGCGTAAACACAAATATGAGAATAATGCTTGGAATTTCTGTCTTAATACACTAAAAGTAGAAATGAAATGTACTAATCACATGCAACAAATAAAACATTCTGATGCAAGACTAAATCCCCACACTTTGCTGATAGCTTGATGACGTATTTGTTGAGGATGCAACAGTGTACTGTGTGACAAGATTTAAAAAGTGAAGTGCTTCTATTTGTTTAACATAAGCATTTACCTGCGTAGTCCAAAGCAAAGGCCATTTTTCAAGACCAAAGGAAGGACTTGTAAGTAAAAAAGTCAGTAGGCCTACTACCGACTTATTGCAGGTGTAAACCGGGATATAATATGAATGTTTCAGTCCATAAAAACACAGACAGGCAATGTGGAAAAACAGCAACATGTTTAGTCATAATTTCCGCAAGATTCCGAGGATTAGTACACATTATTTTCACAAGATTGGAATTTAAAACATATTGTATCAGTTGCAGTGCCTTGCTGATATCAATATGCAGATTCTCACTGAGCAGCAGTGGTTGGATTGAATAAAAGATACATTTGAGGTCACTGTGTATAAAAGATGAATCCACTGCCTGTTATCAAGTGTGAAGAGATATGTGACATGAGGACAACAGCTCTGTCATCAGTGGAGGTAGATGGGATGAAATCATGCAAGATACAGCAACAAGATGTATTGAATCATGTAAAATCCCTCCCCAGTATATTTGCTCTTGTGAAAATAATGAAGGAATCGATACATTGTGTCAATGAAAGGATGCCCAAAAAGGTGAGTACAGAATGCTTCCTGTGGTCTTAATATAAAGAATCATACAAAGGCATTCATTTTCTCCTGTTATTCCAATCAGTCATTCTTGTGAAGAGAAAGAGTACTAACACACACACACACACACACTCAGAGAGAGACCCTGCCAGGGAGCAACTCCAAATTCAGACATATTTGGATTCAACCACCAAAGGTCCATTCAAATGGAGGCTTCAGCAAGGTGCAAGACATTTTTAAATTTGCATCTTTACACTTGAACCAACACATTTTCCCAGTTCAGATCTGCTTGCAGTTCCCAGAAAAGACACACTTTCACATTCATGCCATTGTGCTGTAAAAATGTATTGAGGTGGGACTAAATCTGTCCACCTCCTCAAGAAAATAATATTCTTCTGGATTTGCGAGGTTGGCCTCTGGGCATGCTGGGGCAGTTCCCACCTCCTCCTTTTGGGTATGGTTGAGTCCGTGTTGCCCTCCTGGGGGATGCCGATCCTGGGGCTGCTCTCCGTCCCAGGGTGGTGCCCGTTGGGCTCACTCCGGGGGTCTCGTAACGGTCTCCGGGTGGGGGCTTGGGGGCCGTGCTGCTGGGTCCTGGGCCTGTGCCCTCCTATTCCTTCTCCCCGGGGTGCGCCGCCGTGATAAACAGAGAGAGTATTTCAAACGGCGGCACGGTGGAAAAACTGGTTAGAGTGTCTGCCTCACAGTTCTGAGGACCGGGGTTCAATCCCCGGCCCCGCCTGTGTGGAGTTTGCATGTTCTCACCGTGCCTGCGTGGGTTTTCTCCGGGCACTCCGGTTTCCTCCCACATCCCAAAAACATGCATGGTAGGTTAACTGAAGTCTCTAAATTGCCCGTAGGTTTGAATGTGAGTGCGAATGGTTGTTCGTTTATATGTGCCCTGCGATTGGCTGGCAACCAGTTCAGGGTGTACCCTGCCCGATGATAGCTGGGATTGGCTCTAGCACGCCCACGACCCTAGTGTGGAGAAGCGGCTCAGAAAATGGATGGATGGATGGATGGAGTATTTCAAACTCCCCTGTTGCCATCATGCTGTATAATAGCTCTATTACCTGTACTAAGGCAACAGGCTATATATGAAGTAACATTTTAACATCCTTAAATATCATGCGTGTGTAAAAATATACTAACCGCTGTTATTATGTATGATACATTATTCAGTCAAAATTACAGCGAATTCAGAGAAGTCACTGGAACAGATTGGCATGCGATGGTGTCGCTAACTTAGTGACTTTGTTCCTATATCTAGCGACTATTCTGACCTCTATAGCTCATCCTTTTTTCAAGGATGAGCAGCAAATCTGACTTTTTGATGTGTTATGGGAGACCTCTGAAGCCTCCCTGTCACAAGTTGAATTGGACTGGACCCAAGAGCAGGCGGAGGCTAGGAAGTGCTGGAAAGAGAGGGGAAAGCGAGAGGGCGCAAAGAGCCACTCACGCTCCAACAACAGTACTGCAGGGCACAGCTCATGACACTCCCCCAAGTACAGGAGATGTTCACCCCTCCACATCTAGACTCACACCATGTCCCACCCTCTTGACAAGTGTGACATCACATTCATCAAAATTCAAAGCTCCTTGCTCACAGGCCCATTTTCCGAAATACACAGCGAACAAAAGAAATCTCCCAGGTTGTTTAATTCACACGTAATACATGGGCAGGCAGTTCAGTGACCTAACTATTTAGATGTTGTCATAGTGGCTGGTTGATGTCATACTAGAGTGGCTCCATTACCAGTACATACTGTACTTGGCCAATAAAGCTGATTCTGATATTACAATGAAATCACACTAAAGATATACCGTATTTTCACGACCATAAGGCGCACTTAAAGGTCTTAAATTTGATCCAAAATGGACGGGGTACCTTATAATGCGGCGCGCCTTATGTGTGCGCCGTGTTCCAAAATCTGTAAATGTTGTTGTGTGACTTTAATGAGCGCTCCGCTTGACTGACTGGGAGCATTTCCTGCCGACACGCTGCTTATATAGAGGAAGGTGGACGAGACTGAGTACAGCATGCGGACGTAAACGGGGAAGGGTGCGCATGAAGGAGGAGGCTAAAGAGACGCCCCCAGTAGGCGTATAGTTCCGTTATGTGCATCGGTTTGGCTAAGGACCCCCAAAAATGGCACCTATGAAGAGACACGCTTACAAAGCACAGTTTAAACTGCAAGCTATTAGTTACACAGAGGAACATGGGAATCGAGCAGCCGCAGCCGGGAGAGAAAGAAGCAGGAAAATGAGCTTCGCCAAGTCAAGAAGACGAAGCTGAGTTTCCGCGGACAAAAAAGAAAGACAAAATGCGGAAACAAGGCGAGGTGGCCCGAGTTGGAAGACAAATTTGAGCAATGGATTAATGAGCAAAGAACAGCCGGGAGAAGCGTCTCTACAGTCACCATTCGACTGAGTGCAATAACTCGGAGCTTGCCATCATTCCGGGAGGCTTGACGGAGGAACTGCAACCGCTGGACATCGGTGGAAAAACAGGGCGTTCAAAGTGAAGTTGCGAGCGGCGTGGGAGCCATGGGTTCCTGTCATCACTAGGAAGAGTTAAAGGAGTAAATTGACCAATTTTAGTAAGAATTGTTGCCCAAGAGGTTTAAAACCATTTCTGAATACAGTAAATCTGAGTGACATCAATACAGTGAGTTAACAAAAAGATTAAAGCAACCAGTGTTTTGTTGGTGATCCTGGATTCAAATAATGAAAAAGTTATACGCATTTCAGTGATGACAGAGCCTGAATATTATTTATCTTGTGTTATTCCCTGAGATCTGTATTGTTTTCAACCACTTTTTTTTTGCTACAAGTTTCCTTGGCAACATTAGCCCATTACTCCTCAATGTGGGATTTCACGCTGTTGTTCAGTTTCATTTTGCGTGAGCCTTAATCTGGACCTTTGACTGTGTGTGTGGTCGAGGGTGTGATAATGGGGGGGGGGGGGGGGGGGGGGGGGCGGACGGTTGGCGCAGAGATGCAGAAAGCTCCTTCCCTCTTGCACAGCATATTATATGTACTGCTCCCTTTTATCATCCATTGATGCACACCAAGCCATTAACCTGTATAGTGATGACTGAGATAACTGGTATATTGGCATAACTGAATTAGCTTTGAGAATGTCCCCACGTTTTAGACCATATTCCAACGACTATCCTGTAAACAAAAACAAAAAACGTTGTTTTTGGCAGATGGCGGTCTGCCTCACAGTTTGGGGTTCGAATCTGGGCTCCCGCCTTCCTGTGAGGACTTTTCATGTTCTCCATGTGCTTGCAGACATTTTTCTCTTTGTATTTTGGCTTCCTCTAACATTTCAAAAACCATACATGTAAGGTTTGTTGAAGACTCTGAATTGTCGGTAGATGTGAATGTGAGAGTGAAGGGTTTGTCTCTCTAGCTGTATATGGCCTGCAATTGGCTGGCGACCAGTCCAGGGTTTACACCACCTCTCGGCCAAAGTCAGCTGGGAACAGCTCCAGCCCACCCGTGTCTCTAAAGAGGATAAGCGGTATTGAAAATGGACGGATCTTTGGATTTTTCTAATATTATTAAATACAGTATATAATCAAAATAATGCAGCCCTATGGGGGCCACAAGCCAGTTCAAACTGTAGGCCGGTCAGGAAGTCGGTGTAGGCTGGATAAATGCAGGGGTCAGGAAGAGCATCCGGTTTAAAACTTTGTCAAACAAATATGAGCGTTCATCCAAAGAATTCTGTACCGGATTGGTCGTGGCACAGGTTAACGTCTGCCACTGGCGCTGTTAACCTACAGGGCGCCGGTGGAAATTCGGCTTCTTTGGGTCGAAGATGAAGGAGTGGTGGAAAGCAGGTTCTTAGGCAGAAAGAGAAGAGGGAAGTACAGAGCCTAGAATTGAATGTTGGGACTTTGAATGTTGAGACTGTGACAGGAAAATATAGGGAGTTGGTTGACATGATGATTAGGAGAAAGGTTAATATATTTTGTGTCCAGGAGAGCAGGTGGAAAGGCAGAAGGCTATAAGTTTAGAGACAGGGTTTAAATTATTTTACCATGGTGTAGATGGGAAGAGAAATGGAATAGGGGTTATTTTAAAAGAAGAGTTGGCTAAGATTGTCTTGGAGGTGAAAAGAGTATTAGATCGAGTGATGAGGCTGAAACTTGAAATTGAGGGTCTTATGTATAATGTGATTAGCGGCTATGCCCCACAGGTAGGATGTGATCAAGAGGTGAAAGAGAAATTCCGGAAGGAGCTATACGAAGTAGTTCTGAGCATCCCAGACAGAGAGAGTGACGTGATTGGTGCAGATCGTAATGGACATGTTGGTGAAGGAAACCGGGGTGATGAAGACGTGATGGGTAAGTACGGCATCCAGGAAAGGAACTTGGAGGGACAGATGGACTTTGCAAAAAGGATGCAAATGGCTGTAGTGAACACTTTTTTCCAGAAGAGTCAGGAACACAGGGTGACCTACAAGAGCGGAGGTGGAAGCATGCAGGTGGATTACATTTTGTGGAGACCATGTAATCTGAAGGAGGTTACCGACTATATGGTAGTGGTAGGGGAGAGTGTGGCTAGACAGCATAGGATGGTGGTGTGTAAGATGACTCTGGTGGTGGGGAGGAAGATTAAAAAGACAAAGGCAGAGCAGAGAACCATGTGGTGGAAGCTGAGAAAGGAAGAGTGTTGTGCGGCTTTTTGGGAAGAAGTGAGACAGGCTCTCAGTGGACAGGAGGAGCGTCCAGAAAACTGGACCACTGCAGCCAAGGTGATCAGAGAGACAGGCAGGAGAGTACTTGGTGTATCTACTGGCAGGAAAGAAGAAAAGAAGACTTGGTGGTGAAACCTCAAAGGAAAGAGGTTAGCTTAGAAGAAATGGGACACTGAGAGGACTGGGGTGAGGAGAAAGGAATACATTGAGATGCGATGTAGGGCAAAGATAAAGGTGGCAAAGGCCAAACAAGAGGCATAGTATGACATGTATGTCAGGTTGGACAATAAAGAAGGACAAAAAGATCTATACATGTTGGCCAGACAGAGGGACAGAGATGAGAAGGATGCTCAGCAGGTTCGGTGATTAAGGATAGAGATGGAAATGTGTTGACTGGCGCCAGCAGTGTGGTGGACAGATGGAAAGAATACTTTGAGGAGTTGATGAATGAGGAAATTGAGAGAGAAGGGAGAGTAGAAGAGGCAAGTGTGGTGGACCAGGAAGTGGCAATGATTAGTAAGGGGGAAATTAGAAAGGCATTAAAGAGGATGAAAAATGGAAAGGCAGTTGGTCCTGATGACATTCCTGTGGAGGTATGGAAGCATCTAGGAGAGGTGGCTGTGGAGTTTTTGACCAGCTTGTTTAACAGAATTCTAGTGGGTGAGAAGATGCCTGAGGAATGGAGGAAAAGTGTGCTGTTGCCCATTTTTAAGAACAAGGGTGAAGCGGAGAGCTGTGGGAACTATAGGGGAATAAACTTG
Source organism: Phycodurus eques (assembly GCF_024500275.1). Classification (NCBI taxonomy): domain Eukaryota; kingdom Metazoa; phylum Chordata; class Actinopteri; order Syngnathiformes; family Syngnathidae; genus Phycodurus; species Phycodurus eques. The sequence goes on from NC_084525.1 coordinate 30,571,922, forward strand.
ATGAGCCACATGATGAAGTTATAGGAAAGTGCAGGTGGAGGCAGGCTTCAGCAAAGAGACGTGGAATGTGGGATGAGTTTTCAGAGACTGACGGAAGCTTCAATTGGACGGAAGTGGAATAGATGATCTTGGTAATGGGGAAGGGGCCAATGAAACGCGGAGTGAGTTTCCAGGACTCCGTCTGAAGCGGGATGTCGTAAGAAGAAAGCCAGACAGATTGGTCCACCTTGTATTCGGGCGTCGAGGAGCGATGACGGTCCGCGAGCTGTTTATTACGTGCGGCGGACCGGGTCAATGCCGCTCAGACGTCTTTCCACGCTTCCTGGATTCTCCGGAGATGATCCTTGACGGCGGGGACTGCCACTGCCTGCTCCTGTTCTTTGGATAATGGGGGTTGGTAACCATAGCAAGCCATGAATGGGGACATACCGGTAGCGGAACTGGGGCCTCATGTACAAAGACTTGCGTGGATTTCCTCCTAAAACATGGTGTACGCTCAAAGCCAGAAAACGTCGTATGCACAAAAATATTCAGATGTATGATACTGTGGGTACTCATGAATCCAAGCACATTTCCTTCGTACATTCCAATCAACGTGGAAATGAGCGCACATGTTGGAGTAGCTGACTCCTCCCTGGCCACGCCCACATTTGAATATGCAAATCATATTTAAATGGGCCCTGCACCTGACATGCCGATCTCTGCATGATCAGAAAAAAAGGAAAATGAGCAAGGTAATGAAGAAAAAAATCTTTTTCTGAATGTGAAGTTGCTCAATGAAGTGGAGCCACGCAAGAAAATCCTATTTGGCACGCTGTCCTCCAGCATTAACAACACGCAAAAGAGGAGCGAATGGGACAGCGCGTGTGCGGCTGTCAATGCTGTGGAGATAGAATAGCACGTACACGCTGAACTAAAAATGAAGTGGTCAGACATTAAGGTGGCTGTGAAGCGGCCAAAAAAAGGCGGAAGAACCAGCGAGGGGGGCCTCACCTGTTCGAGGAGAGAATCGCTGCGATCGTGGGTGACGCTGCTCTCTCAGAGGTGATGGGAGGACATGTGGCTGACTATGATCACGCCACAAGGGTAATACGAGGTATTTTTTAGAACTCATAACAAATGTGTTCATACAGTAACCTACACTCAGCCCTGTGAGATATAGGTTCATGCGTAAATGTTGTATGGGTGGTATTTGTAATAAATCTTTTGAATTCAAATAGAAGCACATCAGCATATCAAAGAGGATATCAAAAACTTTTACTCCTTTTTGATTATTCAATTTATTATTTTAATACACAGGAGAGAACACGCAGACTGACAAAAAAATCATGGGTTTTTTTAGGAGAAGAGGGGTAAATTATGTCAATTTAAACACATTTTAATCATGTGCAACCACTGCACATGTTCAAATGAAGTAAATTCAAAGGACTCTTTTTTTCAGTGCATGTGCTGGAGTCACGAACGATTGTGAGGGCAATAGGTGCCATAAATGACGGCCTTGATCAATTAATAGGTGTCCGAAAAAATATCAGTGGTTCATTAAATACACTGGTTAACAAATGAATTCTGAGTCCTTGGCTCAATTGCATTGTTGAAATCAAATGTTGCCGGCCTGAATTGTTCATCAGTGCTAATTATTCATGTATCTCTGGTGTGCAGATTTATGAGAACAGTTTCCCAGCATCACCTCTAAGTGTCGCCAAAGCACCAAAAGCTGCAGAAACGTGCGTACGCCAGCCATGTAGTTGGCATGAGGGACCATACATTTCCACGGTCATGTCACTTTTGATACATCTGAACTTTACCCTGAAAAAGGTACGCACCTTTTGTACATGAGGCCCCTGGTGAGGGAGTTGTGGGCGTTATCAATCCATGGGAGGAATGAGCTCCAGGAGGAGGGGTTGCGTGCGGCAACACAACGGAGGGCAGATTCAAGGGATTGGTTTGCCCGCTCCTTCTGTCCGTTGGTCTGCGGATGATATCCTGACGACAAGCTGGCTGCTGCGCCCACCGCTTTACAGAATTCGTTCCATACCAGGGATGACAACAGAGGACCTCTGTCAGAGACAATATCGATGGGAATACCGTGGAGTCTAAAGACATGCTGGACAAGGAGGTTAGCAATATCGAAGGCGGATGGTAGTTTGGGGAGTGGTATGTAATGGACGAATTTGGAAAAGCGATTGACAATAGTGAGAATGATAGAGTTACCTTCAGAAGGAGGTACACCGGTAAGAAAGTCCAGAGCGATATGGGACAAAGGGCAGCTAAGGATAGGCAATGGACGCAGCAGCCCAGCTGGGGGCAGGTGTGGAGACTTCCCTCGGGCACAGACGGAGGCCCGGTCTTGAGATCCGGGTGAGTCTTTTGGTCCTCCTGAACCCCCTGTTAGATCTGCCAAGTGGCTGCTCCAATGAAGCACGAGGAAGGAAAGATTGGTTCCGGTTCGTCAGGGCTGGAGGGGGCGAGTAAAGTCGAGACAGGGCATCTGGTTTGCTGTTTTTGAAGCCAGGACGGAAGGAGAGACTGATATTAAGTTAGTCTTTCCTTAGAGAGACTGACTTAATAGAGATACTTAATAGGGGTAGAGAAATGGCCAGGTCTTTGCTGAACACCGGAGAGAGTACATGGTATTCTTCAGGCACTCGGGAGAGGTCAACGGGTGTGGAAGAGGGTGGTTTATTAGAGGGCGGTATACTTGAGAGCAGGCAGCGTGAGTGGCAGTGAGGGCTCCATCCCGTGATGGCTAAGTGTGTCCAGTCGATGGTGGGGTTGTGTTTTTTGAGCCAGGGAATTCCAAGGACTAATGGGGTATCAGGAGAAGGGATAACAAAAAGTGAGATGTTCTCATGGTGATTACCTGAAATGAGCAAGGTGAATGGCACTGTTTGGTGAGTAACTTGGGAGATGATTCGACCATTCAGGGCTGTGACTTTCTTCGGGGATGGAAGTGGTTGGAGAGGGATTTGGAGCTGGTGAATTGTTGCTTCATGAATGAAGTTGTCATCTGCACCGGAATCTATAAGGGCAGTAATGGGGGTGTTCTGAGCAGAAACTGTAATGCAAGCGGTAATGGTCATGCGAGAGGGAGAGCTTGAGGGAATGGAGGTTTGGCTCACCACGACAGTGAGCCTGGTCTTTTGATCAGAGGGGGCATGAGGAAATAAAGTGATCGGATTGACCGCAGTAGATACACAGCCACTGGATGACTCGACGCTGACGCTCCTGTGGGTCTAGACGTGTTTTACCAATTGCATGAGCTCTGTGGTAGCTACGAGGAGTGACGGAAGTGCGGGAGACGGGTGAGAAGCCGACGGCGTGGTGCTCTGAGTGGGAGGATTCTTACATACGCGGACCCTCCTCTCTCGTAGTCTCTAGTCGGCCGAATGAAAAGGGCGATGAGATCCTCGAGAGAGGAGGGCTCGTCCCGGACCTCTAGCTCATCCTTGAGTTGGTCGGAAAGGGCATTTAAAAAAAAATCCCCCACCCGTATTCACCTGCCAATATCCGGAACTCAATGGAATATTCCGCTGCTGATTTAGCGCCCTGCGTGAGCGTGAGGAGGCGACGGCTGGCGTCTTTGCCCTCAACTGGGTGATCAAATACTTTGCGGAGTTCGGCGGAAAAAGAATCGCATGAATGAAGTACCGGAGAGGAGTTTTGCCATAATGAAGTGGACCATTTTGCTGCTTTGCCGCAGAGGAGGTTAGTGACATATGCTACTTTTGTCATGGGTGTGTGTTCCAGTTGTTGTTTTCCCCCTGTCTCGTACACACCTGCTCCTGATAGCATCTTCACCACCTGTGCCTCATTCACCCTAATTACCCCTTGCATTTAACCTCGTGTCTCATTCTTTCTCGTCGCCAGTTCGTTGTACATTGTCGTCGCGTTCCAGCATTGCTTGTTTCCACGTCACAGACTCACAGTAGGACTAGACCCTGTTCCGATTATCGACCTCGCCTTTTTGCCTCACGTTTTTGGCTACTGTTGCCTTTTTTTGGATTGCCTGCCTGTGTACCGACCTCTGCCCGTATATTAAACCTCTCTTTTTTTAAATTGTCCATTTGTTTTGGAGTCGTGCATTTTTGGGTCCTATCCTCTGTTCCGTTCATGACAACTTTGGACCGTTCGGTGGGAAACTGTACGGTTGGAGATTGAATATGAGTGAGCAATTGAGAATAAACTGTCTAGATGCACCTAGGTCCCCGGGGTAGGGCTCGGGCGGAGGGACATGAGGTTCTTTGTACGGGAAGTGGGTTGTCTCGGAGGGTGCGGGCTCGGGAGGAGTATTTACAGGGGGTTGAATGGATTGCATCTGTTGGGAAAGGAGGGAGACATGTTGCGAAAGGGAGTGGAGCGTTTCGGTGATTTCTTGCAGTTTTTTTTCCTGTCGTCCAATGTGGGCGCCTTGGAGAGTTAGTGCGTTCTTCAGAGCCTCCGGAATTGCTGGGTCCATAGTGGCCTACGTATTCTGTCACGTATGGGTAGTAGCTGGACCCAAGAGCAGACGGAGGCTGGACCCAAGAGCAGACGGAGGCAGATGTAAAATGATGAATAGTTTATTGAGGAAATGTTATGGAGGTGGTCCTGGATGTGTTGGCAGGCAGCGGCGTGGACAGGTGGCAGGCAGTGGATGGAACAGGCGGCCGGCTTGGTGGCAGGAATGACGTGGGTCAGGAACTCAGGTGAGCACTGGGAACGAGGAGACCCAAGAGTTAACAAGGGAAGAGAGGAACAGTATAGCTTACTTGACATAAGGTGGGCCGTGGTACCGCTAGGAGAGGCTGCAATACTGAGACGAGGATTTCCGGGAACAGGCAGGCTTATATACACTAGTGGTGATGAGGCTGATTGAAGACAGGTGCTGAAAACACAGAGGGGAGGGGGGAGAGAGAGGACACAAAATGGCCTCCCGGCTCCAATAATGGAACTGCAGGGCATTATATGACATGGAAAGAGTACCACAGATACATTATTTGGCTTGAGGGTGTTAATGTAAAAGTACAGAGAAGTTCAGAAGGAGCTACATTGTGTCTATGTTGATCTTGAGAAAGCCTATGACAGAGTACCCAGAGAGGAATTGTGGTACTGCATGTGGTAGTCTGGCGTGGCAGAGAAGTATGTTAGAATAATACAGGACATGTGCGAGGGCATCAGAACAGCGGTGAGGTGTGCTGTAGGTGTGACAGACAAATTTAAGGTGGAGGTGGGACTGCATCAGGGATCAGCCCTGAGCCCCTTCCTGTTTGCAGTGGTGATGAATAGGTTGACAGATGACGTTAGACTGGAATCCCCGTGGACCATGATGTTTGCAGATGACATTGTGATCTGCAGTGAAAGTAGGGAACAGATGGGGGAACAGTTAGAAAGGTGGAGGCATGCACTGGAAAGCAGAGGAATGAAGATTAGCCGAAGTAAAACAGAATATACGTGCATGAATGAGAGGGGTGGAGGGGGAAGAGTGAGGCTACAGAGAGAAGAGATCGTGAGGGTGGAGGACTTCAAATACTTGAGGTCAACAGTCCAGAGGAATGTTGAGTGTGGTCAGGAAGTGAAGAAACGGGTCCAAGCAGGTTGGAACGGGCGTAGGAAGGTGTCAGGTGTGTTGGATCTTAAGGAACACAAACACATTCCATGCTCAGAATGTAACATTATACATACATATATATGGCTAAAATTTAGTAAATAGCTTATTCACATATCACGAATTAACATCAGTCTTCTAAACTGTGTTCCCTGCCATAAAAAGAACTGCCTTTAAATAATCCATTTGGCAGCCTTAGTGTCAGTGATGCAAATGAAGACATAAAACACAATAAATTAAGTTTGATTTGTAAATAGATTGACCATGACACTGCAGTTTTTCCTGTCAATAACTGTCAGTAAGAGTGAAAACTAAGGTAGCCTGGCTGGACTATTGAACATGATGCTTTTTTTTGTTCCTTTATCTCATGAGTGCAAGTTCCTAATTAGGTAACTAATGTGTTTTGCAGTTTGCATTTGGTGTGTGTGTTAATAAGTTAATGTCCCAATTATCCTTAAACCACAGAAATAATCACTCATTGTGGCTCACGTAGGTCTTTGATGGTTCACAGTGATGTTAAGTTAATACAATAGGGGCAATGTCTCAGTCATTCCCACAGCAACCTTGGCAAGCGGCTATATTTCGGTCATAAAATAACCTAATTAGAATAATTACACCACATAATGTATGAAGATGCAAATTGTAAGATGAACAGTTTAAACATTTTCTTTTGCACGTAGCTTTCACTCACAGTCTTAATCAGCATCCACTCATACATTTAGGAATCCAAAGAACATGCTCGAGTTACACACTTATTGTGGCTGCACAAAGGCGCTTTTGTGTTTGCGTGACTTTATTTTTCCATTATTAAAGAGACGGTCGGCCGTCTGCACGTCATACTCCTTCCGCAGAGATGAAGAAAATCTTTGACCACGCGGTCCGCGGGAGGGAGGCCGCTAAACGGCTGATGTCGCTCCGACAGGGCTCTCGCAGTGGAGCTGAATTTTCGATCTTTTTTCGGACTCTGGCTGCCGAGAGCAATTTCAATGATGAGGCGCTACAAGAGGTTTTTCGGGGGGCTCTAAATGAGTCGCTTAAAGACGAGCTGGCTTCCAGGGATGAGCCAAGATCCCTAGAAGAGCTGATTGATCTTTCCATCAGACTGGATTGTCGTCTCCGTGAGCTACGGAGGGAACGCAACTCGAGGTCACACACTCCGCCTACCTCACTTCCTTCTCCACAGCACTCCACTCCTAAATCCTCCTTTGAGCCGCAGACTTCGTCAGCAGCCCCGCTTCCCGAGATCGGTAAATCATCTGATCTATGTTCCCTTGATTTACCATGACCTTGCTCCAGTATTCAGCAAACACCATGCCACCTCTCGACCCCTGCACAGACCTTACGATTGCGCTATTGAGCTACATCCCAGTGCACCGCTTCCTAGCAGCCGTCTTTTTAACATCTCTCGTCCGGAGCGAGAGGCCACGTAGACCTATATCAGCGAATCATTGGCCGCAGGTATTATCCGGCCCTCCTTGCCACTTGTGGGGGCAGGCTTCTTTTTGTGGACAAAAAAGACTAGACCCTCCGTCCATGTGTGGACTATCGTGGCCTTAACAACATCACCATTAAGAACAAGTACACTTTGCCCCTGATTGACTCTGCCTTTCCCCCCCCTTCACGGGGCAACAATTTTCTCCAAATTGGATCTGCGCCAAGCCTACCACCTTGTCCGTATTCAGGAGGAAGATGAGTGGAAGACAGCATTTAACACCCATAGAGGGCACTACGAGTACCTCATCATGCCTTTCGGCTTACCCAATGCCCCTGCTGTCTTCCAGGTGCTAGTCAATGACGTCCTGCGTCACATGATTGGAAAATGTGTTTTTGTGTACCTGGAAGACATCCTGATTTTCTCCCGTTCCAGCGCAGATCACGAATGACATGTTCGACAAGTACTTCAGAGACTCCTTGAGAACAAGCTCTTCGTCAAAGGAGAAAAACGTGAGTTCCATGTTCCACAGACCACCTTTCTGGATTACATCATTGCTGAGGGGCATCTTCAAATGGACCCAGCGAAGGTAGCCGCAGTCACCAAGTGGCCAATGCCATCCACGCGAAAGGAGCTGCAACGGTTCCTTGGCTTCCCCAACTTCTTCATTCGGTTCATTCGGAACTCCAGTCAGGTTGCCGCACCCCTCACTGGCCTCACATCAACCCTAACATCCTTCCATTGGTCTGAGAAGGCTGACCTGTCCTTCTGTGAGCTGAAGAAACTTCTTTCCTCGGCTCCTGTCCTCGTTCATCTGGAGCCACAAAAGCAATTCATAGTTGAGGTCGACACATCGGAGGTGGGGGTTGGCGCGGTGCTGTCTCAGTGATCACAGAATGATGGTAAGGTACACCCTTGTGGCTTATTTTCTCGCATGTTGTCTCAGGCGGAGAAAAATTATGGGGTTGGAGACCGGGAGCTCCTGGCAGTGAAGATGGTGTTGGAGGAATGGAAGCATTTCCTGGAAGGCGGCGAACAAGCATTCATCGTGTGGACCGACCAATAGAATCTAGAGTACATCTGCTCTGCCAAGAGGCTGAGCTCCCGTCAAGCCAGGTGGGCGTTGTTTTTTGACCGGTTCACATTTACTTTGTCCTACCGCCCAGGGAACACCAAGCCTGATGCCCTGTCCCGCCAGTTCACCTCATAGAGTACCAAGGATGATCATGATCCCATCTTGTCTCCCCGTAGCTTTCTGGGCTCAATCACATTAAAAATAAAAACCCTGGTGAAGGAGGCCCAGGAAGAGCAAGCCAATCCTGGTGGGGGTCCCTGGAACTCCTTGTTTCTCCCGGATTCGGTCCGCCCCCAGGTGCTACAGTGGGCCCATTCATCACGACTTACCTGTCACCCTGGGATCCGCAGAATGTTGGCCTTCCTCTGTCAACACTTCTGGTGGAAGGGGAAGATGACACCCAGTCCTTTATCTCTGCATGCACGGTATGTGCTCAAAATAAGACATCTTCTAAACCAAGCTCTGGTCTACTTCGTCCATTTCCCGTTCCCAGATGCCATTGGTCGCACATCGCCCTGGACTTTGTTTCTGGGCTTCTCCCATCCAATCGAAACACATTCATTCTCACTGTGGTGGATAGGTTTTCCAAAGCAGCACACTTCGCAAGCTTCCATCTGCCAGAGAGACTCCCGACCTGTTGGTCCAGCACGTTTTCCGCCTGCATGGCATCCCTTCTGACATAGTCTCTGACAAGAGCCCCTAATTCACCTCGCAGGTTTGGACAACGTTTTGCACAGCGCTTGGTATAGGTGTGAGTCTATCCTCTGGTTATCATCCTCAGACCAATGGGCAATGTGAGCGCACCAACCAACAGCTGGAGACGGCGCTCTGTTGCATGTCCCAGTCCCATCCCGCTTCATGGAGCACCCATCTTGCCTGGGTTGAGTATGCCCATAATTCACTGCCTAGTACCTCCTTGCCCATGTCCCCTTTTCAATGCTCCTTAGGCTACCAACCACCACTGTTTCAGCACCCTGAGTCCAGTCCTTGTGTGTGTCTGTGTGTGTGTGTGTGTGTGTGTGTGTGGGTGCGTCATGAGTGCTTTGCAGGGTTGACGTGTTGGAGTCAAGCAGCTGCATCTTATCATCCTAATTACACCTGACTACTCTTAAGACACTGTGGGACTCCAACTCATCACCAGACTATCAACGCTCTATGTTGAGTTTGTAGCCTAGCCGCCTTGTCCATCTTTTGCTTCCCGAAGAGCTCGTAATTTTATCTCTAACCCATTCTTGCTGTTTGTCCCCAGTCTGCAGTCTTCCCTTGGTCCCCGCAAACCAGTGCTCACCTCTTGTGGTCCACCGACAACCCAGACTCATACCCTGCCAGACTGGTCCTCCTTGGAACCCTGCTAATTCCGGATCTAGTTCTCGGAGCCCATTTTGTTTGCTTCCAATTTACAATAAACATTTGGTCACGAACTACCCTCCCTCTCCTCTCTGCATCTGGGTCCAACTCGCAACCTGAATCCTGACAGGAGTACCCAAACAAAATCGAACCAAGCACAGAGACAACATACAAACTGATTGACATTTGTCTTGTAAAATTTCGAGTCAATATCAATAGAGAGGTTTCAGTTCACGTCAGACTGTGCCTTCTCTCTCTAGGATCTACTGTAAAACAGATCCATTTTGCCTTGAACATAATAGGAGTGACAGTAGCTTCGTGTGAATCACTGAACAAATATTTTGTTGTATAACCATTGTTTCTGAGAACTGCTTGACCAACTTCTGGCACCCGAGAACTACTATTTTAGCCCAGGACTATGTGTTTGAACAGCCCAAAATTCCATGTTTTTACTATAAAGTAATAACTAACTGAACACATACACGTGGTAAAGCTATCTGACTCTCTTTTACACAAAAGGTAATGCGTCATTTGTGTAGTACCAGATCTCTTCAGCACGCACCCTTCCTAAGTTGTTTGCATTTACATTCCCCAGTAACCTGGAGACATCTGCATTTCACATTCAACATTAGACCACTACTCCCACATACTGTAATAAACACGCACAAACTCGCGCACACACATGCGCACATACATCTGAGCCTTATGTTATCTTATTCACCATACTCATCCGTCTCAATTAAATAAAGACACCTCACACATGTATGAGTAAGGTCTGTTATTAGACAAAAGTAATGGATGGACCCAAGAGGCCTTAACTCTCAATCTGGTGTTTATGTAACCATAGCACTAGAAAAGAAAAGCTTCCACCAGCAACATAAATGATCATTTTAAGGGACAAAGCGAATCTTAAACGAGTGGAACCTCATAATGTTTTTATAACAGAGAGTGTAAGTTTGTTATTGACATCATCATCCACATCACTCTGTGGTACACGGCTAATTACAAAACAGAGGTTTTGTAATTAGTTTTTTTGCATGAGCTTGACACAAAATTAAAATTGATTAATACATTTGACAATAACTCCTGAAACAAAAATTTAACAGAGGAAGATGAGATAAAGTGTTCCTCCATGTCTGTTGCATGCGCCAAATTTGTTTTGTGACTCTCGAGATTGAGCTTGAGCCTGGTCTTGAGACCGAGACATTTTGAAAGTTTGAAAGTGAAAGCTACAAGACGTTAAGTATGAAACTGAGCGAGGGGGGCCCGGAGCGAGACATGTCCGCTGACTCAACTGTAATTAAATTTAGCTTCCTCAACCACAAAGACGAAAACAACATGCAAAAGAAAACACTCTTGCGGTATGCGAATTCTGCAGTCTCCAAGTCACTGCAATGGTGGGAACAACATCGGACTTCAGCCGGCATCTTGAAAGAAAACAAACACAGGTAAGTTAACGTTAACTGTAAGTAACACCACCGAATCTGAGTCTGTCTTTCTGAGATGGATATTTCTGGAAAGAGGTTTTAAATCCACCTTAAATTGTATTTATTTAACAGACATGTATTATACTTTGGCTGTAGTTTATGCCAATATGCCAAATCAACGAAATTGGCTATTTTCCCCCAGTCTTTGTAGCCTACCATTAGCAGCACTCATAAATTAGGTTTACACTCGCTGAATCACATGAAAACATGTGCGGCTTCTTACAAACGCTGCCATTAATTTAACACATTGACAGAAACATTAAGAAACATTTTTTTCATGCATTATCCTGACACTAAAGACAATACAGTAACTGCAGTCATTTTCATGACAAGAATTTAGTTGAAAAAAACACTGTTTTTGGCTGTCAAATGTATTTCAAATAAAATTAATCTATCACTCGGGTTTTGGGTTATACATTTTCTAATAAAGTAAAGCAGAATGTTGAGTCGGGATTCTACTGCATTCTGTGGTGGCTATTTCAGTTTCTCGACCGCACCTAAGTCACAATCTTACTTATCAAACAGTGACTCGGTGTCCTCATTTGTCTACCATTTGTGCTTTATCTCAAGCAGCACTACAGACAGTTTTTTGAGATTGTCTTGGCCTGTTTCCAATTGAGCTCAACAGGATATGTCTGGATTTCTGTGGAAGCTGTAGTCTTTATTTGCACCTTCCTTCCAACTCAACAGGCATTTGATGGGACTGGTTTTTACTTGCATCCTTAATAACACTCACACTTTATAACGGTCGCAAGTTTCTGTACCTAGTGTTTCCTTGTCCAGAAATGCCAATCAAGTAACCAACAAGAAAGGGGTTACAGAATATACAATAAGACAATGTCAATTCACAATGTGGTGGTGTAGCTTTAACTTTGATATGCAATTTAAAATATGATAAGATATTCTCACAGTCTGACACATCTGGAGTGCTTTTGCAAAGCTGAGTGGACAAATGTTCCCAAGTCAACATTTGCCGTGCTGATAGACTCCTACCAAAAAGATATTTTTTGTATTGTTTAAATATCGTCACGATTTTTTTACACTAAATCATTTATGATTTAAGAACAGTCTGTATGTCAACCTAAACAACAAAAAACTATTTACCAAATGTTATAAACACATTAAACTAAAATCCACTGGTATACTGTACATTATGTATAAGTAAATAAAATAAATAATCATGATAATTAATGTTCAAGCATTACTTTTTGTATCGCTGAATAAGCACAATGACATTCTTCAGGATTTTTATTCACACAAAGATAGATATTAGGATTTCGATAAATGGTGCTGCCTACTGACCACTGTGTGTGCAGCCTGTTCCTATGAGAAAAACAAAAGTCATCGCATGGCTGCATCTGCTGACTTGCAGGTCTGTATGAATTACACTTTGAGTTTACTGGTAAATTATTATTGATTTTCTCATCTGATGGAAAATGGTGAAATATTATAGTATTTGATCCCCTCTTTTTGTGAGGACTGTACTGTTGATTTATTTTCATCAACTTACTATTTTTACATATGGTGGAAAATGTACATTTAGCCCTTTTGCAAATATTATTTGCATGAAAGCTTAGGATTGTTTTATTTTCACTTCTTCCCGATCTTGTCATCCCATTTGTGCTGCCTCATTGAGCTTCTGTCACATTAATCCTAAACAGATGAATATGGAACATCACACATTTTTGCTGTACTTACAAGTATGCATCATAACTGATGACATTAGGAAGGTTTTGACAGGCCATCTAACCAAGCACTATGCATTATTTGTTATTTCTCACTTTACTACAGATAGACAAAAATCACAGCTAAAGTACAACAAAGACTGCAGTATTTTACTCACCTGATTAATATCATTATTGTATGTAAAAGAGACAATTCTTTCACATCATTGGCCAGTTTGCATCTCTTCCTGCAGGGCTATACAATGTATTGCAGTGCCAAATGATGTCGGCATGGGGGTAATTTTTACTTGAGTTATTTAGATTTTTAAAGAGGCACCCACAGGCCTTGCTACGCAGACTTCATATATTTTCCGATTACCTTTATAAGAGATCATTTCCAGAAAAGGAATTGGATAGCTCTGGTTATACAGGGTAATACAAGCAACAAGACAACTGTATTTTGTAGTTTTCCATTATGTTTCAGCTTGTACTATTTGTTGTGATTCTTACTGCCATGGGTGTGTGTTCCGGTTGTAGTTTCCCCCCTGTCTCGTACACACCTGCTCCTGATAGCATCTTCACCACCAGTGCCTCATTCACCCTAATTATTAATGCAAACTAGAACTAGTAGACATTCCAACAGCTTCTTCCCTCTTGCGATCAACTTCTTAAACACCTAACCTATAATTCCATTACAATAAGCTGGCAATTTTTTGACTTGAGTTCGTTGTCACATTTCTGTGGGGCCAATTATGTATTACTCGTGCACTCACTGTAGTTGTCTCGCCATGCTGCACTATTTGCATATACTGGCCACTCATGCCAGAGTAGCATCTGCTCCATTTGCACACTGATTGAGGAGTATCTGTAACATTTGCACAACCAACATTGTCCCAGATGATCGCACAACTCGTCACTTTAAACCGCATACACTCCTTGAAGTCTCGGCGCCCTTTGCACAATGGTCATTGCACCGGACTATTGCAATATTAGTCGTTCGAACTGCTCTAAGTGCTAGAGGACTCTGCATCTTTTTGCACAATTGTTTTTTTGTCAGCGGCACGGTGGCCGACTGGTTAGAGCGTCAGCCTCACAGTTCTGAGGACTCTGGTTCAATCCCCGGCCCCGCCTGGGTGGAGTTTGCATTGTTCTCCCCGTGCCTGTGTGGGTTTTCTCCGGGCACTCTGGTTTCCTCCCACATCCCAAAAACATGTATTAATTGGAGACTCTAAATTGCCCGTAGGCATGACTGAGTGTGAATGGTTGTTTGTTTGTATGTGCCCTGCGATTGGCTGGCAACCAGTTCAGGGTGTACCCCGCCTCCTGCCCGATGACAGCTGGGATAGGCTCCAGTGCGCCCGCGACCCTAGTGAGGAGCAGCGGCTCAGAAAATGGATGGATTGATGTTTTTTGTCAATGTCTTTATGTCTCCAAAGTGTTCTGTAAATTGACTGCCTGTTGTACTAGAGCGGCTCCAACTACCGGAGACAAATTCCTTGTGTTTTGGACATACTTGGCAAATAAAGATGATTCTGATTCTGATTCTGATTACCCCTTGCATTTAACCTCGTGTCTCATTTTTTTGTATTTGCAAGTTCGTTGTACCTTGTCGTCGCGTTTCTGCAGTCCTTCTTTCCACGTCACAGACTCACAGTAAGACTCGACCCTGTTCCGATTATCGACCTCGCCTTTTTGCCTCACGTTTTTGGATACTGTTGCCTTTTTTGGATTGACTGCCTGTATAGCGACCTCTGCCCATATATTAAACCTTTCTTTTTGAAACTGTCCATTTGTTTTGGAGTCGTACATTTCTGGGTCCTATCCTCTGTTCCGTTCATGACACTTACTGTGGTATGAGAATAACAAAATTGTTGATTTTGAAGTTACAGTATGTTACCTTCCCTTGATATCAGAATGAAGCATCAGTCTCATGCTTCCACACATAGGGGGCTCTATTTTCATAGACTGTGCAACTGCGGTGGAGTTAAAAAAATTGCCGTACAGTCCCCTCCAAAAGTATTGGAACGGTAAGGTCAGTTCCTTTTGTTGTCTACTGAAGACATTTGGGTTTCCGTTCAAAAGACAAATATGAGACAGAAGTTCAGAATTATTGCTTTTATCTCATGGTATTTACATCTAGATGTGATAAACGTGTCTTTCTCAGGACATTCCAAATTGTTGTATTGGCATTCATTTGAATCCTTGGGAGAATTGTAAATATACTCCCACCTTAATGTATTTGGGGTAAATCAGAGGCTCTCTAGATGGTGGCAGGTGTGTGTGATGATTCCAATTTAACATGAGTTTGAATCTCCATCCATCCATTTGCCGTACCGCTTATCCTCACTAGGGTCGCAGGCGTGCTGGAGCCTATCCCAGCTATCTTCGGGCGAGAGTACACCCTGAACCGGTCGCCAGCCAATCGCAGGACACATAGAAACAAACAACCATTCACACTCACATTCATACCCACGGGCAATTTACGAGTTTGAATGTAATTGCTTAATTCTGAACACATTTATAAGAGGGTGTGTCACTTGTGCAACCATGTTATCTGTTTTTATTTTTACTTCCTCTTTTTTTTCAAATGAGTTGTACAGGTTATACTGTCGGTTAACTAATTGTGACTTTAAAAATTATTTATGTTGGTCTCATTTTTGCATTTGACAAAAACCTTCCATTTTAGGGCTGTGTCGACTTTTTATATCCACTGCAGCTTACCTTCACCTCCTTTTAATAGTTGGATTAATGACTGCGTTGATTGTGTTAAAATAAATAAATACACAATTTAAATCTATACCGTAATTTCTTGTGTATAATGCCACCCATGAATAATGCGCACCCCCAAAGTTGATAACTTATAACAAGTTCCCGTTACAATCACTGATCATCTACAAGCGATCATCCCCCCCAAGCGGAGAACAATGAAGGACTGGCTGATGATTTGAATACCTTCTACTGAAGATTTGAAAAGGACACTTTCACACCCATCCATCTGCACCACCGACGACCACCATTACTCCTCTGACTCCCCCTTCTGCATTGACCATTCCCGAGCAGGCCATGAAACGTGTCTTTAAACAACAAAAGATCAACGAAGTGGCAGGCCCGGACAGTGTCCCCCCCTCCTGGTTGAAAGTCTGTCCGGACCAGCTCGCTGAAGTTTTCACACAGTTCTTCAAAAGAACTTAAGAGCTGTGAAGTCCCATCCTGCCTCAAACACTCCACCATCATCCCAGTCCCCAAGCAACGTGCAATTTTAGGACTGAAAGACTACAGACCTGTCGCCCTGTCATCTGTGGTCATAAAGTCCTTTGAACGCCTTGTGCACAAGAGCGTCACAGCACCCCTGCTGGACACCCTGCAGTTTGCCTATCAAACAAAGTGGTCTGTGGATGGCGCCGTCAAGATGGGACTGCACTTCATCCTGGAACACCTCAACGGTACAGGGACCCAAGCGAGGATCCTGTTTGTGGTCTTCAGCTCTGCATTCAACACCATCATCCCCGAACTCCTCTCCTTCAAGCTTCTCCAGCTCAACGTCTCGTCTGCCATCAGCCAGTGGATCTACAGATTCCAATGGGCAGGACACAGCAGGTGAGGCTGGGGGACACTACCTCATCTACACACACCATCAGCACCAGGACCCTTCAAGGATGTGTTCTCTCTGCTCTTCTCTTTCTACACTAACTTCACCTCAACGCACCCAGCTGTCAAACTCCTGACGTTTGCAGAGAACACCACAATCATCGGCGTCATCAAAGATGGTGACGAGTCTGAACCTTTCATTTTAACAACACTAAAGAAACATTTGGGAACTGAGGAGACTAATTGTTAAAGCTTTGTAGGTGGAATTCTTTCCTATTCTTGCTTGATGTACAACTTCAGTTGCTCAACAGTCCAGGGTCTCAGTTGTCGTATTTTGTGCTTCATAATGCGCCACACATTTTCAGTAGGAGATAGGTCTGGACTGCTGGCAGGCCAGTCTAGTACTCGCACTCTTTTACTATGAACCCAGGCTGTTGTAACACGTGCAGAATGGGGCTTGGCATTGTCTTGGTGAAATAAGCAGGGACATCCCTGAAAAAGATGTTGCTTGGATGGCAGCATATGTTGCTCCAAAACCTGTATGTACCTTTCAGCATTAATGGTGCCATCACACAAGTGCAAGTTACCCATGCCATGGGTACTAACACACCCACATACCATCACAGATGGTGGCTTTTGAACTTTACGCCGGTAACAATCCAGATGGTCCTTTTCCTCTTTGCCCCAGAGGAAATTATATCCATGAGTCCTAAAATCAATTTTGAAATGTGGACTCGTCAGACCACAGCACACTTTTCCACTGTGCGTCAGTCCATCTCAGATGAGCCGGGTCCCAGAAAAGCTGGAGGCAGTTCTGGATGTTGTTTGTATATGGCGTTTGCTTTGCATGGTATAGTTTGAACTTACAGTTGTAGATGTAGCGACCAACTTTGTCAACTCACAATGGTTTCTGAAGTGTTCCTGTGCCAACATGCGACATTGATGCCGGTTTTTAATGCAGTGTTGCTTGAGGGAGCCAAGGTCCCACGCATTCAATGTTGGTTGTCTGTCTTGCCGCTTACATGCAGAGATTTCTCCAGATTCTCTGACTCTTTTTATGATATTATGGAACGTAGATGATGAAATCCCTAAATTCCATGCAATTGTACATTGAGAAACCTTCTTAAACTGTTGGTTGCTCACACAGTTGTTCACAAAGTGGTGAACCTCGCCTCATCCTTGCTTGTGAACAACTGAACCTTTTCGGAATGCTCCTCTTAAACGCAATCTTGACACATATTTCCAATTGACCTGTCCACCTTTGAAATGTTCCAAGGAGGTGTTTTTGAGCATTCCTCAACTTTCTCAGTCTTTTGTTGCCCCTGTCCTAGTTTTTTTGGAATGTGTTCCTGGCATCAAATTCAAAATGAGAGAATATTTTAATATCTGATATCCATTGTAATTGGGGTTTGACAAACAAACAAACAAACAAACAAACAAACATACAAACAAACAAACAAACAAACAAACGTATATAGAAATGACCTGGCCCATCGGTCCATTTTAAAAATCTAATGTGGCCCTTGAGTACAATGGTTTGCCCAATACCAGAGTTTGCTCAATAATGTAGCTATATAATGTCTCCTCTTCATTGGGATTGGGGATTGTCTGGAAATAAAGTTGTATTGAATTTAATTATGCTCTTGACAGTACATAAATGTAGGTCAGAACACCACAATAAAGTATTCTGAAAAAAGTAAAAAGTAAGATTTGTTGGGCCCAAAAAGTGCATTATCCTGGACGAAGAAATAATTGCCAGTGCTATCTTAGTGATTCTCTTTAGAATTCTCTTATCAGTATATTTTTTTTTTTTTTTTTTTTTTACACCAGATGCCCAGCCTGATACATTCTAACTCTGTTTAAAAGTTATATTTTATTGTAAGGCACAGTATGGTTTGTATTTTTTAATAGTAAATATAGAACACTCACAAAGTTCTTGTTGTGAATGTTGAAATATGTTTAATGTGAATATACAGAACAGTAGATATCATAGATTTGAGAGGTAGATATTGACGAATCAAATGATGACTCAATGAGGATTTTTTTTTTGTGCCCAAAATTCAGATTTGTATGAGCTACAAAAGGATCGGTCGGACTCTAACAATGATCTCTCCATCTATTCACCATCAGCAGTATTGGCCTTCAGATTGCCGTGGTAACGCTAGATGTGGAGCTGTGGTTGAGTCAGAAACTGATGTGAGTGTCCCTGAAACTTGTGAAAGATATTCATCCTGAAGCAAAATAATGGCAGAGCTGAGCTACGACACAGAACCTCTGCAGGCAGACAAACAGAAAGTATTGCGCAAGGTCACAGCCATGTTCACACACGAGTGTGAGCGTCAACAGCACATGAATATCCTTCAAGTGATCGTGATGTCTCAAACTCCCACATACGCCCACACACACTTTCTGTCCATTGCACAATCTAATTACAAGAACGTACACATGGACCTTCATGAAGCTGTTTTATTTATTTTCCTTTAAAATAAAAATAATTACAAAATGTATAGTTGTTTGTGGCCCATTTTTGGAGGGTGCTGGAGCACACGTACCTTAATAGAATCCCAGCTCCCCTAAAATTTATGAGATTTAAGATTTTTTTGAAAACTGTATGTCCTTGTTTAACAAGCTAGAAAAATATAAAAACCATACAGTATTTGGCTGGAACATAATATTTGAATAACAAACATACAGCACCCCCTTGTCTGAAAAACAGTTTGATCAACCCCTTTCCTCCCACCTCTCCCAGACCGGGCTTTGAGTGATCTTCCTGATTTATGTTGCTAGATAGAAATTACATGATGGCTTTTTTGTTTTTCTTTTTGAAAATGTTACAGGTGTCAGACAGCTGCTGTCCTCTGTTTGAATTGGGATGAGAGAAGCTAGCTGCTGCGTCATGTGTGTGTGTGTTAATATCAAAGCCAAGTTGCTACTGACTAGCTTACTGACTGGGTGCCCGTTAAAATTATAGTGTGTGTGCATATGTGTGTGTGTGTGTGTGTGTGCGTGCGTGCTTGCATGTGTGTGCATATGCACACTGTTTGTATGACAGACCGCCTTATCATGGATATAAGATTATTATTATTATTTTTTTTTAGGTCTAGAATTAGGCTGTCACTTAGATCGATGTACCAGGTTATATCACACATTAGTGGGTGGTGTGGCGCGGCGGGTAAGCGTTCACCCTGCAACTGGAGGGTCATTGGTTTGTATCCCTGAACGCATGTCATCGGTGTGTCCCTGGGCAAGACACTTACAGATGAATGTGATTGGATCTGTGATGGTAGTTGAAGGGGCTGTAGGTGCAGAGTAGCAGCCGCATACCTATATTCTCATAGTTTTGTAATTTTTATTATTTAATCCACATTAAATGCTTTCCAGAAGCACACACTCTTAAAGTATCAGTGGACTTAATTCTAAACAGGAGATCTTCATTATATTTTCCAAATTAACTTATGGTTTACTATTTTCAAACATCCATCCACACGTTTATGCTTTTCCTCATGAGGGTCACGTTTGTGCTGGAGCCTATCCCAGCCGACAGGATGCCAGTCACATATAGACAAACAAGCATTCATACTCACATTCCCACTTAAGGACAATTTGGTCTTTTTCTTTAACCTTTCCTGTTCAACTCCATGGCCTTGCAGAATGGTGGATCTGTATGCTTTTGTGCTGGAACAGTTTTGCTGCGCATTTTAGTATCTAAACACCCGTAAGAACCTGTGAGTTGATATGTTAGTATAACCTGTGTAGTTATTAGTGATCCCAGCACAAGCAATTATAGCCTATGGCGTGTCTATCGAACTTACACTGAACAAAAACCTAAACGCAGCACTTTTGTTTTTGCTCCCATTTTTTGTGAGCTGGACTCAAAGATCTGAAATGTTTTCTACATACACAAAAGGCCATTTCCCTCACATATTATTCACAAATCTGTCTAAATCTGTGTTAGTGAGCATTTCTCTCTTATCGAGATAATCCATCCCACCACACAGGTGTGGCATATCAAGATGCTGATTTGACAGCATGATTATTGCACAGGTGTGCCTTAGGCTGGCCACAATAAAAGGCCGGAAATGTACAGTTTTGCTTTATTGTGGGGGTCTTTGCCTCACGCAGTGCAACACATCTCTTTCCCATAGAGTTTATCAGGTTGTTGATTGTGGCCTGTGGAATGTTGGTCCAGTCCTCTTCAATGGCTGTGCAAAGTTGCTGGATAGTGGCAGGAACTGGAACACGCCGTCGTATACGCCGATCCAGAGCATCCAAAACATGCTCAAGAACGGGAATGTTTTCAGCTTCCAGGAATTGTGTACAGATCCTTGCAACATGGGGCAGTGCATTATCATGTTGCAACAAGAGGTGATGGTCATGGATTAATGGCACAACAATGGGCCTCAGGATCTTGTCACGGGGTCTCTGTGCATTCAAAATTCCATCAATAAAATGCACCCGTGTTTGTTGCCCATTACATATGCCTGCCAATACCATAACCCCACCGCCACCATGGGCCACTCGATCCACAACGCTGACATCAGCAAACAGCTCACCCACACGACGCCACACGCGCTGTCTGCAATCTGCCCTGAACAGTGAAAACCGGGATTCATCCGTGAAGAGAACACCTCTCCAACATGCCAGCCGTCATCGAATGGGAGCATTCGCCCACTCAAGTCAGTTACAATGACGAACTGCAGTCAGGTCGAGACCCCGATGAGGACGACATGGATGCAGGTGAGCTTTCCTGAAACGGTTTCTGACAGTTTGTGCAGACATTCTTTGGTTATGCAAACCGATTGTTGCAGCAAGTCCGGGTGGCTGGTCTCAGTCGGTCTTAGAGGTGGGGCCCGGCCCCCTTCACCCACAAGGGGTGAAGGGGGAAACCCGCAAGGGGGAGCCAAGCCAGCGAGCCCGTCCAGCAGGGTACTCAACCAGCAGGACGCCACCCACTCCCCAGTGGCCCCAGCCCAAGAGGAGGAGGGGGAAACAGGCCTCGCATCCCCAGACGCCCACATTGCAGATCGAGGATAGGGGTTCAACTACATGCCAGAGACCCTATGGCGTGCACAGGGGTCTAAAATGAGAATATATGATTTGGTCGCATTACATTACATTCACATTATACATTACATTACATTTCTGTATGACGCTCTTTCCCAGGCAAACAGAATCAAGCTTTAAGGTTCACCATTTTAATAAAAGGTGACCATTTTTTTCTTAGTTATCCATTTTCTTGTTACATTTGGCAGATATATTTTCTAGTGTTATATACGCTATGGTGCCACGGTGTGCAACTGGTTAGCACATCTGCCTCACAGTTCTGAAGACCTGGGTTCAAATCCGGCCTCACCTGTGTGGAGTTTGCGTGGGTTTTCTCCGGCCACTCCGGTTTCCTCCCACATCCCAAAAACATGCATGGTTGGATAATTGAGGACTCTAAATTGCCCGTAGGTGTGAATGTGAGTGCGGATGGTTCTTTGTTTATATGTGCCTTGGGATTGTCTGGCGACCGGTTCAGGGTGTACTCCGCCTCTCGCCCGAAGATAGCCGGGATAGGCTCCAGCACGCCCGCGACCCTTGTGAGGATAAGCGGTACGGATTTGAATGAATGAATATACTCTATGACAAGATTTTGCCATTGGTTAATGTTGATAGCTTGTTTATCTTTCCAGTTTAACAATTTTGTTTTTTTCCCAGCAATTTCTAGAATTACAAGTATTGGTTGAGGATGTTTATTTGGAAGCTCTATACCTTTTAAATCCCCCAGTAGACAAAGATTAGGAGAAAGCGGAATCCTACAGTTCAAACTAGTGACCAGAAGCGCTGTGCAGGTTTACAATACCAAAGAGCAAGAAAATAAATGTCTGGAGCGTTTGAGTACAATGAGTGAATACTGTATGTGTGATTTTGAATATCCCATTTTATGCATACTGTATTGCGTAACGTGTGATCTATGGAGTACTTTTAAGTGGATTAGCTGTAAATTACTGGGGTTTTTTTGGTCATTGAGAATGTATTTCTACAGATTTGTGCCCAGTAATCATTGCCAGTAGTCAATTTAGTCTTCAATTAACCTTACCATACGTTTTTGAAACCTACAACCTCTGAACAAAAAAGTCAATTTCTGTTAATGTGTTTTACATGTCGTGCGTTGTATTTGAAATAAAAGTCTAAACTTAAGTTAAAGGTCAATTTTGGGTGCTCATCATAGTGGACACAGCTCTCTCCATAAACATGGGTAAATGCTGGTAATGTGTGGGTACGTTGAGAAGCCGCAGTATCAATATGAGCTGTCTTTTCGTAGAGATTAGTGTTATCCATCCATCCATTTTCTGAGCCGCTTCTCCTCACTAGGGTCGGGGGCGTGCTGGAGCCTATCCCAGCTGTCATCGGGCAGGAGGCGGGGTACACCCTGAACTGGTTGCCAGCCAATCGCAGGGCTCATAGAAACAAACAACCATTTGCACTCACAGTCATGCCTACGGGCAATTTAGAGTCTCCAATTAATGCATGTTTTTTTTTGGGATGTGTGAGGAAACCGAAGTGCCTGGAGAAAACCCACGCAGGCACGGGGAGAACATGCAAACTCCACACAGGCGGGGTCGGGGATTGACCCGGGTCCTCAGAACTGTGAGCCTGACGCTCTAACCAGTCGGTCACCGTGCCGCCAGATTAGTGTTATGATATTTCCAATCCATTCCTCTGTTGCTGTGGTTTGATATTTCAAAAAAAAAAAAAACCTTAATCAGATTTCATGGTTTAGTCACTGACTTTCCCCAAAGTGAAAATGCTTTTCTTTTACAAATGTAGGATTGAAGTTGCTTTGAAATGTACAAAAGAGTGACATTGCTCTTACCTGGCCGAGCAGCAAAATAGTACAAAAAATACAAAGTCCAGCAACCTTAAAGCTGTGGTTTTTGACAGCTTTACCATTTGGTAGAAGGTCACCAAAGGAATTGCAGTATATGATGCAATCCTTTTTGCTTTGGCTGCTAAGGGGTTAAAATACAAAAGCGCTCGCACGTTAATATGTTCATCAATTGTAATTATATACCGTACCTCGAATGTCTTAATCGAATGCGCAGCAGCTGACGAGCAGCCCCATCCATCAAATTAGCCAGAGTACATACGCCAAATGTATTTCATCCCCCCCAAAAAAGATGTGAAATAGAGACATGAAATGCTATAATAATGTGGAATTTCCCTCATGACAATAGTCAAGTCATAATAATAGTAAATATATGTGTAAAGAAATAGATATCAAACCTTCACTCTCGTCTACGTTTTGCTTCATAGCCTCGAAATGTGGTCTCGGCCGGGAGCTGCTCATCAAGTTTTAGCCACAAGAGGTCAGAAGGGTAACATTGTCAAAAAATGCTCTCCAAACTCCGACCACTGCACGATGCTGAGGCATATTGTGTACAGTATAATGTATAATATATCACGTGTAAGTGATTTAATATCTCATTTGAATAATTTAGTATTTCATTTGAATAATTTAGGAATGAAGAATTACTGAGGGTAAACATCCATCCATCCATTTCTGAGATGCTTCTCCTCACTAGGGTCGCGGGCGTGCTGGAGCCCATCCCAGCAGGAGGCGGGGCACACCCTGAACTGGTTGCCAGCCAATCGCAGGTCAGACACAAACAAACTCACATTCACACCTACGGGCAATTTAGAGTCGTCAATCAACCTACCGCGCATGTTTTTGGGATGTGGGAGAAAACCGGACTGCCCGGAGAAAACCCACGCAGGCACGGGGAGAACATGCAAACTCCACACAGGCGAGGCCGGGGATTGAACCCCGATCCTCAGAACTGTGAAAAAATTTGTTATTTGTTATCTTTTATCGAAAAATAGATCAAAGATAACAAATAAAAAAATAGACAAGTAATCAGTTTTATTACTATATTATTTATTATTTGAACATTAAACAGAAGAGGGCAGTTTGTCTCAATGTGGACATACAAGGCAAACGCCTTCAACACAATTACCAGCAGAGCTGTACAACGGTAAATCTTAATATTTGTGTAGCAATATACGTCTACCAGTGGTAGTCACGTTGCCCACATTAAGTGTAGTAACAATAAAAAAAACATTGAAAAAAAAAACTTTCCTATGGGAAAGGTCTGTCTGTATCGACAATCACTTTTAATGATTTAGCTCTTCTTTTTATTGGTTTTCCAAACTTCCGATGACACCAACGTTGGCTCAGCCTAAATTAATGGCGAATTGAAGCATTTGCAGAGCATGTGGCGAGCATTTGGTGTGGGTTTTGCATGCTCTCTGTGTGCTACAGTATGTGGAGTTCTTCCCAGTAATTTACTGTTAAAAAAAATAAATAAAATTAAATAACTGAATTGGATTGGAGTTGCGCCACTTGTTACATCATACTCACACAACAGCTGCGAATCATTATTTGCTCAATGCTAGTTGACGAGCTTACTCGAATCAGGTGACTCGGCGAAAGCAGCATTTGGCTCCTGTCTCTTGACCTCTCCGACGAGTTTCCGACAATGGAAACGTACCGCTACTACCAAACGCACACGTATATAATAGAAGCATATCCAACAATGCTTTTCTGCAACTGTGCCACATTGTTAGTGTTCAGTATTTCTACACAATAGATTTTTATGCTCATTAGCTTTCTTGTATTATTGTATTTTCTTGCATGTGTCTCTTGTTATATACGCGTCTTGTTATTGACACCGAAATGCTTTAACACTGTGGAGCCATGAATATTACAATGTATGCTGGGAACATATATTACAGTACACTTAGACGTTGCTGTAAAGTCTACAGTTATTTACCACATACAGTAGCAGTAAAATACTGTAAAGTGATTATTAATCCATCCATTTTCCATACCGCTCATCCTCAATCGTTTCCACTGCATAATAGGAATTTGGTTGACATCACACACCATAAACAGGGTTACTATTTTATTTTATTTTTTTAAATTAAAGTTTTTATTTAATGTGGTGCTGATGGTTCACACAAGGAAAATGGGAGCTCTTTTGGCTCACAGAAGAAGTAGGCCAAATTGAGCAATCACAAGGAAGCACACACACTGGTATCTAATGCAGTTGATAAAGCACCAGGTAACAATTTAGATTCACTTAGCATACAGCAGAACTGACAAGGATCTATCTCGCTATCTCTCTATCGCAGGCAACCCATGGGGTTTCATGAAAACAAAGTGCAACATAAATGTAATTCAATCATTCATCTTCCATTCCGCTTATCTCCACTAGGGTCCCGGCCGCGCTGGAGCCTATCCCAGCTCTCTTCGGGCGAGAGGCGGGGTACACCCTGAACTGGTCGCTAGCCAATCGCAGGGCACATCGAAACATACAACCATTCGCACTCACATTCACACTTACGGGCAATTTAGAACATAAATGTAATGCGAGAGTTAAATAAGGTGCACATTCAATGAACTGCGAGGGAACATAAACGCACATTATTCATGTTACGTTAATCCTGATCATTCATGAACATTAAGGATTAACATCATTATTACTGCAACAGTTCAACATTTGCAACATTTGAACGTTTGTTTGTCTCGCTGTGCCCTGTGATTGGCTGGCGATCAGCCCAGGGTGTACTCCGCCTCTCGCCCAGTCAGCTGATATAGGCACTACTTCAACTGTTATCCTAGTGAGGATAAACGGTATAGAAAATGGATAGATGAATGAAGCATTTGTTTTACTATATTACCAACCAGTGTAACCCCAGAACTACTTTCCCTGTCCCTTTTCTGCCGTGTTGGGCAGTGAAGCCATCTGCCCCGATTTGTCGAGGAGACAGCAGAGTCACTCGACCATTTCTCATTGTGCTTTCAATTTGCTGCTCTGCTTTGCTGTGACTGATTGCTCAATTTGATCACATGGCCTATTTGGTGTCTGAGGTTTAGTACATTGAATTTGGAGGACAAATTGGAGGTAAAATCAGACAGTTTTCTTGCAGTTATTTTGGTATGTAGGCCATGAACAGAAACTGGTTGGAGTCTTATCAATTGTAAAAAAAAAAAAAAAAAAAAAAAAAAAAAAAAAAAAAAGGTATGGAGGCAGCAACACTAACTATAGAAAGGAGCTCTATTCATCATGGGAAAAAGAAGTCATTGGTGCATTTGACATTTGGTTTTCTGCTGATTTCAGTGTGGTGGCTTGGACTAACAAATGCACCATTCCTGCATGGCCACTGAGCAATGACAATAGAAAGTCTGCTCTTGTGCGTCCAGTCAGCCTGGTATGCATCACAATGAATGATGCTCTGTGTAGCGTTGGAATTACCCCCTGCTGGTAAAAACAAAACAGGCTAAGGGGAACAGACACGTACCACTGAAGGTCAATAATATTAACACATTACTCCCCGTGTCTCATACTGTACATAGCACTGTCATTCAGGCCGGGAAAACTTATACAGATTTTATAATCAATATATCATGAATAATAGGAATATAAAACTTCTTCAAATCTGTTGCGTCTTACTCGGTCATGATCCCTGGTTCATGTTCCTCCATGTCACTGCAGTCCATGTTCCCCCCATTATGTTTAATGCAATCCATTATACTTACATTAGTCCCACAAGTGATATAAACCAGATCACACACATGCAGGTTTGCAAGGAGAAATTATGTGTGAAAGAATGCACAAAGTTGTGCTCCTCCATAGCTGCGGCGGGGGGGTGGGGGGGGCATGTCTTGCTCAAGGGCAGCTTGACGTAACCAGCGTAGCGGGACTAAAGCCCACGCCCTTTGACTTGAAAGCCCAAGTCCTGACAGACTGAAACAATCACTGAAGATCAAAACCACAATTGACTTTACCAGTCTCTATTTATGTCTTTTTAGGTCGTCACCCGCAGAGCGTGAAAAAAATTAGCAAGTCTATTTTTATAAAGTAAGGAGTAGAAAGGACAGATATTTGTTTTCATACGTAATGATTAAAATAGATACGGAGGTAAAGTACATCGACTTAAATTAAGTAACGCAGCATTTGTACTTGGTTACTTCCCACCCAGTTTTGGGGAGTATGGGTGCGTTCACCCAGTGGTGTCTCGGTTGGCAGAAAGCCTATGGAAGTCAATAGCCGACCACGGGTCATCGGGTTATTCACACTTATTTCCGTTAATTAATCAATGGTAGTGTCACGTTGCGTTATGAGCTGTACATACAGATTGTCAAAAAAGGATTCTTCGAGCTTGTACAGCATCCCAAAGACACGAAGCTCATTGAAAGCTTATGTATAGACACATTACGTGACTCCGAGCTGGAGAAGCTTGGAGGAGAGGAGTTCGGGGATGATGGCGTTGAAGGCAGAGCTGAAGTCCACGAACAGGATCCTCATGTTCGTCCCCGGGCCGTCGAGGTGTTCTAGGATGAAGTGCAGTTCCATGTTGACTGCGTCATACGCAGACCTGTTTGCCCGGTAGGCAAACTGCAGGGGGTCCAGCAGGAGACCTTTGACGCTCTTGAGGTGGTCCATCGCAAAGACTACATGACCACAGATGTCAGGCCTGTAGTCATTCAGACCTGAGATTGCAGGTTTCTTGGGGACTGGGATGATGGTGGAGCGTTTGAAACGGGGTGGTACTTCACACAGTTCCAGAGATCTATTGAAGATCTATGTGAAGACTGGAGTGAGCTGGTATGCGCAGACTTTGAGGCAGGATGGGGACACAAGGTCTGGGCCTGCCGCTTTGTTAATATTTTGTAGTTTGACAACGCGTCTCACATCCTGTTCGTGGATTGTCAACACAGGAGGGGGAGTCAGAGGTGTGATGTTGGTCGGTGGTGCGGCTGGGTGGGTGTGGGGTGTGAAACTTTCCTTTTCAAATCTGCAATAGAAGGTGTTCAAGTCGTCGGTTCGTCCTTTATTGTTCTCATCTTAGGGGGGGCGGGGTCGCTTGTAATTGGTTAGCAATTGTAATCTCATTCTGGTGGTACTTGTACATCAAAGTATTTTTGGAGGTGGTGAGAAAACTTTGAGAAGCACTTATGAACCACTTCAACTCGGCCTCCTCCATTTAAAAGCAGCACAATGGTGAATACTTTATACACTGTAGTATCATGCTGGTTCCATGTACCTTGCATCTCTTCTAGGACCAGTAAAAAAAAAAAAAGGGGGGGGGGGGGGGAGAATCTACAGTAAATGAGAGAGAATGAGTGAATGAGCCTTGTCTGTCAGTCAGTGCAAGACAACCAGTAAACCCTCCATCCATCCATCCATCCATTTTCTGAGCCGCTTCTCCTCACTAGGGTCGGGGGCGTGCTGGAGCCTATCCCAGCTGTCATCGGGCAGGAGGCGGGGTACACCCTGAACTGGTTGCCAGCCAATCGCAGGGCACATACAAACAAACAACCATTCACACACACAGTCACACCTACGGGCAATTTAGAGTCTCCAATGCATGCATGTTTTTGGGATGTGGGAGGAAACCGGAGTGCCCGGAGAAAATCCACACAGGCACGGGGAGAACATGTAAACTCCACACAGGCGGGGCCGGGTATTGAACCCCGGTCCTCAGAACTGTGTGGCTCTAACCAGTCGGTCACCGTGCCGCCACCAGTAACCCGAGAGAAATAAAATAAGAAGCAACTGAGTATGCAGGCTTTCATAAATGTTTTGTTAAATCAATGTTTTTTTTTTTTTTTTTAACAGTTTTGTTGTGATTGCAGCTCATCGTTTGAAGTTGCATTGCAGGTGTGTACGCACACCTTAGACTTAATTATACTGGGTGTGTAGATGGTAGTCCTTACTCCCTTCCTTGTGTCTTTGTTTAGATATATATTTTTTACTTTTTGAAATAATCACACCACTATATTAAATTGTCAAATTAATCTTCCCAGCAGTGTTCCCACATTTAGTGCTTGTCATGCAGTGTTGTGAGGGGGCGGGGTCATCATGCCTCTGCACACGTGCAGCCCAACTCTCGTGTTTTCCCACGCGGCCGCGAAGTTACGTGGATAAAAAGGACGACGAGGACTGCGGTGGACACTAGCAACCCCATTTCAGTATCACTTCAGCAAACTTTGATAGCATTTGAACAAAATAATAGCGTCGGCCAAGCTCCACCTGGGCTCTATTTTAAAAACAAAACACTCGCCTGTGCTCCTTGCACTGGCGGAAGCAGAGCGAGGTAGTTTGCACTGTCAACCAATCGGCGTTGCCGAAGAGTGGCAAACCACGCCCCTTGTTCTCTGCTCGCTGGAACATTTTGTTTTTCGGAAGCCAATTTACTTGCCACACTTGCTCCACTAATGGCAATAAGCTGACTTCGCAAAATTCTCTGCACTTTATTGACACGTTGACGTTAAATCTCCCTTGAACGTGACAAGACGGGCGTCAAATTTGATGAGTTTGGAGTTAAAGTAATGAAATGTAAACACGCCTACCATCCGTGCTCATTGTGTCCCAAAATTAAATCATGGATGTTTGCGACGGGAAAAAGAAGAGAAAGGTAAGCGGCGGCGGAGTGCGGGTTTGCAGGCGAAATGTGGCCGGGAAGTCGAAACGAGAGGCGGCCAAAGTCCTCCGCTCCCTCACGGTGGAGGACAACAACAACTTCCCGGAGCCCATGGAGGAAGCGAACGAAGAAGACTGCTTCTCCATTAGCTTCCTCCGGACAGGTAGGACAGAGCCTGCCGTTCTGGTGCCGCCACGATACACGCTGATCCGGGAGGTTGGCCGGGGGAGCTACGGCGTGGTGTACGAGGCCATTGCCCGGAAAACAGGAGCCAGATTGGCGGTGAAAAGGCTCCAGTGCGACGCCCCGGAGAACGTCGAGCTGGCTTTGGCCGAGTTCTGGGCCCTGACCAGCCTGGAGAACCGACACCAGAATGTGGTCCAACTGGAGGAGTGTGTCCTGCAAAGGAACGGCCTGGCCCAGAAGATGAGTCATGGCAACAAGAGATCCAAACAATACCTGAGGCTGGTGGAGACCTCACTGAAAGGTACAAAAGCTACAGGCATTTGTTGCCTTTTTGACTGCGGGAAACCTTTCAAAACTACTTTTCCTCCTAAGCCATAATCAAATAAATCACAGTACATGAGTACAGTTAATTTTGCATCGAAATTCAGACGAAAAAAGTAACAAATCATATTAGGCCATTGTTGGTCATTTAACCAATGTATTTAACTATATGTTCATGTTTAACGCATGAAGAAGAGTTGCAGTTTTTTTTGGTTTTTTTTGTTAAGCTGAATGTCCCATCGAGACATTTCATCTTGCATACATAATGCCCACAAAGAGAAGAGTTTTCCCCCATCTCTTAGAAGAATACGGTGTACTTGCAGCATGTTGACTCACTTTATTTCTAACACTGAACACTTGCTTGACGTGTCATTTTTCACATATTAAATAACTTATTCTATTTGGTATAGGTTGTATGTTATCAGCTTTGACCTACTTATCACTGTGCTTTTGGCCTGGCTCAGCAGCCCCGAATCTCTATACATTGGCTTTTCTTTTAATAGCTTGGCTCTTATGTAGGAATATAAAATGTATCCCAACTTGGCATTCTTTGGATGCCTCAAGACAAAATGGATTAAATAAAGTAAGATCACTTTGTAATTATTGGATGATTCTTTTAGGTGTATTGTTGCAATAACAATGTGCTACCACTGCTAAAACTTTGCCAAATTGATATTTGGTGTACATTTTTCAGTATTCTCTGGTAAGGTGTCAGTGTTTTTTGGGCTGTTAGGTATATAGCATAGTTCCTTGACACTTAGCCAACCCTGGGTTGGAATTTGTCAGTGAAGTTACTTGTTTTGATCTGCTTATTTTACAAAGAAATACAATGAAACCCCCCCTCAAAATATCTAACACAATCCATTCTGAGACATTGGGTGACCTCCAAGTTGTTCTAATTTCAAAACAAATATTCCCAAAGAAAACTCGGGAAAGTGGAGGAATTTGTTCCAGGTTGAAACTCTCACCATCTTAATAGATGTATTTACTCATCATGTAATGTTTTCACTAACATTTTAACAACTGAAGTACAAAGAAGCGTTGACTACTTTATAATACAATTAACAGTAAAACTATTGACCCTTTAACTGGGACATATGGAACATTTACTTTTTTAATTGCTTGTATATAAATTGATGGGTCTCTTGAGTAACTAGGTTAATTTTTTTGTGAGCTGCCTATTTTAAAAATTGTGAACATTTTGGGTGAGCTGTTCTGAATTTGACCATATTATAACCTAACTGTGGCGCTAATGTACATAATACAGCTCCCACACCGAGTTTTGTACGACCGTGGCGTGACTTTCCAGCTCGAAAGGAGTGAAAATATAATACATTTTTGAGTAATTGTTTTGGAAGCCTATGTCATATTTTTCTCAGAATTTTATTTTTTTCGGGCGTTGAACTCCCAATTGTACTTATATCGGGGGCATTCCACTATTTTCTTTTGTTTCCCGTTTGTCATTTGGCTACTGTTTTTATACGGATGATATTAAAATCTACGTACGTATCTTTCAAAAAACTAACCACTTGAATCAGCTATCAATGACAGTTTAGCTTCCCTCAAGACTGCATTTCTTCTGATTTCCATTCTAAACACCAAAAGACATAGCCATCATTGCTGCTACATGACCAAGAACTACAGTATCCAATTGTATTTCGTTTGTTAGCCCACTTTCACTCATTGCTTCATACAGCAAACCTTCTTCCTGTTTACATTTTCGCGCCAACCACAGACCAATTACAGAAGACTGCATCAATACATTGTGTGTTCTGACAGTTTTTGATTCACTTGGAATCTTTACAGTGTGAAAAAAGGAACTGAATGAGGGCAAAATGCTTTGAGTGTACAACGCCTCTCAACAAATACAGACTATTGAAAGCAAATTCTAGGTGTGAAAGCAAGTTGAGACTTAATGCAAGTCTGACATTTTCTTTTTGTTTATAACATCCAGCTCTTAATTTGTGACCCTTGAAGAGTTTGCCATGACTTCTTCACCTGACTCAGTCAATCTTCTCTGAATTGCACAGTTGGTTCAAATTCAGCGTGGTCTCATGACACCATGTACTCTTTTTGTGTTGGGCTATATGAATTATCTTCAAACTCTTGACTGACTTAATATGCTTTATCTTTTTCTGCCTGTACAGGGGAACGCATCATAGCTCAGCCATCGGAACCGTGTTACCTCTGGTTTGTAATGGAGTTTTGTGAAGGTGGAGACCTCAACAAGTACATCTTGTCTCGGCGACCTGACCCTCAGACCAACAGGAGTTTCATGCGCCAGTTGACAAGTGCAGTCGCTTTCCTGCACAGGAACAACATTGTTCACCGGGATCTGAAGCCAGACAACATTCTAATCTCACAGAAATCGGGTGCACCAGTTCTCAAAGTTGCTGACTTTGGCTTAAGTAAAGTTTGTGCTTCCATGAGTTCTAAGAACATTGAGGAGTTGCCCACAGCTGGTGCTGGTGGCAGAGGGAGCAACCAGAACAACATCGTTAACCTTAACAAGTTATGGTTGTCCTCTGCTTGCGGGTCAGACTTCTACATGGCCCCCGAGGTTTGGGAGGGCCACTACACGGCTAAGGCGGACATCTTTGCCTTGGGCATCATTATATGGGCAATGATCGAGCGGATCACTTTCATTGACGCAGAGTCCAAACGAGAGCTGCTGGGCACATACGTACGACAAGGCTCAGAGATTGTGCCTGTTGGCGAGGCATTGTTGGAGAACCCCAAGATGGTCCTCCACATTCCTCAGAAGGCCAGAAGCTCCATGTCAGAAGGGGTGAAGAAACTCCTCCAGGAAATGCTTGCTTTCAACCCTCAGGAGCGACCTGACGCCTGTCAGCTGGAGGTGCTGATGGACCGGGTCACGTGTGCTGCATGAAGGTCCAACCTTCTCAACCCTTCCCCCTTTTCCCCCTCAAAATAGTCAAAAGAAGGGACCTCTTTATTTTCCAGGTAAGATCATCTGCCTTAGCAACTTTATATTGTTTCGCATTTAACAATCACATTTTATTTGTTACCTATGTATGATGGAGTAAACTTATTTGGCTCAAGACAACTAAATCTCCCTTGTTTTTTAACCTGTGTTCTATGCAATCCATTAAATAATTACATATGAGGCAATATAAAGAATTCAGCTATTTGGTTTGAATAATTTGCTCACGGGCCCTTCTGCTTCATGGTTTGGACAACTGCATCTGTTGAATTCATTGGTCTGTGCTGGTTTAAAGCTTCTGGATCAGACAAGCTTTGTTCTGTCAATAAGCTCACCCTCATTGTTGGATCTGTGAGTGTTGGACAACCTCCAATAGCTGCTGAATTAGCTGCAATTCCTCTCATTGGGTCGCCATAAGAGCTGCAGCTGCACTGAGTGAGCAGCTGATACAACACATTTCATTTGTGATTAAGTCTCAAAGTTCAAATATATACTATGCAGTGTTTAGTACCAGTTTCACTGAAAGGATGGTGTTGCTTTTCTAGTATCAGTGTTCTATGGGCTGCCACTAACACAAGACCAGTAACATCAAAAGTTGACCCGACTATAGTCCTGCCAACATTTTTAAAACCTCGCAGTAGATAGATGCTAACCTTCTATGCACAGAGGAGGAGGAGCTAGTGAAATGAGGTGATGCAGTGATTAGTGAGATTTAAAATCTGCACTCTTCTCTCAACACCACTTGCTTAAAGGGAACTCTGACCCCTGTTAACCGGTTTTGGAAAACGACTAATCTTCCTTTGAGCTGGCCTCATCAGCATTTCCTTGACAGGCTCCTATAATTCTCTTATTCATAAACCTTTCTCCTTAACTCTGCAATGAACAATCAATTATTCTTTGGTTTCCAGTACATGGTAAAATCAACTTAAAAAATGTCACAATTACACATGGGCAAAATACTGCATAGTCATGCAATGAAAGGAAAAGGGCTACCGTGACTGGCAGACTGTCTGATCCTGACAAAATTGGCTGGGTTTTCTTCATTTACACTGGCTATTTTGTGTGTTTGTGCATCCATCTGCGCGCATGTATGTTATTGTGGATGTGAGGGATTTTAAGTGAAGCTGGTGCTTTTGCCTTGGTCACTACCCTTTACCTGTGGCAGGTAGGCTTCCTTCACAATGGAATTGCCAAAGTTAAACCTTCTGTTCTGCGAATGGTCGACATTGAATTGACTCTAATTTTAAAGTTATTTTATACACTGTAATTGAGAGTTTTGTTCTTGAGTCAGTCTTGAAAACATTTTATTTAGATGTAAAATGATGTTAATTGCTGTTATAATAACATTTTGAAAAAATGTTTATTTACTACTCACGTATGTCTTAATGACACTCGGCAAACATGGTCAGGAGCATGCAAGGGATGCCACACACTCGCAGCTCACGTAGCGCCGTACATTCCATATTTCTTTTATTATTATTGTTGACTTCCACTGCATGGTACTGGCTCTGCTCATCCTAGCTCAACTCGGTACAGGAGAAAACTGTGACACCCAAGCTTCATGAATGCATCAGTTGAAATAAGAATGGAGGAGAACAAGGACCTTCTGTATTTACTTCTAGTTGTTGGCCAAGGTATGGAGGCAAATGTTATTTGAGAGGAGACAGAGGGCTGCATGAAAAATATTCTGTGTAACAAAGTGGAAACAGTGGAGTACAAGGTATGTCAGAAATGTTCCAGGACTGGCGTCGCAAAACATACTGTATATTTCAAATCCAAACTACGAGTTTTCCCCTTTAAAGTAATCTCCCTTGAAGTCTAGCGCACTTCCTTCGCCTTCATGATTTTTTTGTGATCCTCCATACGACTATCAATTATCACAACTATCTTGATATTGTCCTTTTTTGCAAAAAAGGCCCCTATGCTGGATGACCCCCTTGAGCTTGAGAAAGTCACGTCATTCACCCACTCTTCTGATAGTGGGTGAATGAATAATATCGAAGAACTTTTAGAACCTTGAAGGTAGAAAAGCGCGAAGAAATCCAATAAACACAGCAAAAATACACATGAAGCAGTTTGTGTCAGTTTCTACAAAATGCTGTTGAGAAAGTGGCTGTGCATTTCCATCTGATTTGAAAATCTCAGTGACAGTTTGACATCTGGAAAAGACACTGTAAATGCATTATTTTTTAAGATGAACCAAACAGTCTGTTTGTTTAAACATCAACTACTGTCAAAGGCCAAGCTTAACTATGTGTGGGACAGTTAGCGCTCAGATCATGCCACGATCCCCGATGAGCCCCTTCTTGTAAAAGCCCTTGTTGCATAACACCTCTCATCTCCCAAATATTCGTGTAGTTGGTGATGCACTCTGAGCACGCCATTGTGTGCTAGAAGCTAGCTGCTCCAGATTAGTTCTCTCACAGCATGATGAGAAAGCATGTTATGCAACGGGCCTGCATGGCTGCAACTGGGAGGTCAGATGTTTATGTCGCCTGGTGGTATTTATGTCACATGTAGGTTAACTCGGCGTATAGCTGACAACAGCACCATCACCATTCATAGACCAGTAATGGGATTTAACGGAAGTGACAAAGAGATTGCTACAAGATCCTGCACTTACTGGCATAGTTGCTTCATTGCTCAGTAGTAAGGTTTCTGTTATTTTCAAACATCAATAAATGTATATTGTTGTATTTAAGTCAAAATGAAAAGACCAACTGGCTTGGCAAGCTTCACGGAAAACAAACATGCTTTACTGACTATAAGAATAGCAAAGGAAAGACATGACCGGGGGTAATTTTAACTTTTAATTATCCAAGTATCCCTTTTTTTTTTTGTCTTTTGTCAGCGGTGTCTGATAAGGGAGATTACTGATCTTTGATGCAGACATGATGCTGACTCTCTTCCCCAACAGCCCATGATTCCTGTAGTTGAAAGTTTGTTAGAAAATGTGTTGTGGTTTCATGACAATAAGTAGGATGTTTTTGGCTATAATTCCAATTGATACTGCTTATTTAGCACAGTGCCTTAAGAACAACACCATAGCCACAGACCGTTAAAGCATGGTGATGGCAGCTTCGTTCAAGTGGTACAATAGGGTTAACTCACTAGCAGACTGTTGGATTTATCTCACCCAACACCTGTCAATATGCACAAAAGGAATGATGACGCTGGTTTCTCTTTCTCATGAGGAGGGCGTATAGGACCTTGTTCAGGTTACAGCCTCTCAACACGCTCTAAACAATCTCCCCCGTCGCTCCTACATTTATTTGAAAATAGGAGGGTTTTACAAGACATAATGTTCTAAGCACTAAGACACAACATAAATCACGGGAAACTTACGGTCGGGGGTCCAAATGGGTCACTCGTTATTGGTTCGCCGATTATCACGTTGTTTTGTTAGCCCCTTTCGCAACAGTATCGTTGGGATTTATCATCTTGTGCCTTTCGCACGGACACAACACAAAACACGGGACCAGACCAACACCTGTCACGTCCCCGACCACCTCCGATCATGTCCTTGGTCAAGGCGCCCTTCCATCGGAAGATGCTGAGTCATCTTCTTGAAGGCGAGACATCTTTCTTTCTAAAAATTGTCCATAATACTAATGCAAGCTAAGCAAATAAATGATAACTTCTAAAATATATTTAACACAGACACAGCCTGTGTGGGAACATTTTGGTTTCAAACCAAATGAACGCGGCCATCCCGCTAACACCGATGAGCTGGTATGTTGAATTTGTATGAAGTCGCAACTAAGACAACACAACTTAAAACCTCAAAGTGATAAAATCCATTTTAAACAACCATCCCACCCAATTTCTTCAGCTGGGTGCAAAAAACACACCGGGACATTTCCCGTTTCCCGTCAGCTTGCAATAATGGAACTCTTTTCCCAACAATGCAAATAAAAACGTGACAGCATATATCGTGCATGTATGTTAACAAATATACAAATATTTTACACCAAATATATTGTTTTTGTCGCTACAGCATACATTATTGGCATACAAATTTGGCTAGAACACTGCAGAAAGAAATGTAGTTTATGGCATTCTTTATGTCTTGCAAACGTTTACTTGCTTCGTCATATACTACGTGTTTGCTAAATGACTCGCTGGGGGTTTTCTGAATATGCTGTGCAGATTTACTTTTATTTAGTCGTGCTTGTGGAATCAACATCAACAAAAAAAACTATACATGCGTTCCATTGAGGTTCATAGCGACCATTGACCTACAGTACTTGTAAGCTGCTAAACTCCTGAGAAGGTTGCTCAGTGGGGTCACTCGTTTGAGCGCGAGAGTTTGTTTTGCTTTCCGCTGATTTGGCGAATTAGGACTT
The DNA here is from genome assembly GCF_024500275.1 of Phycodurus eques. Classification (NCBI taxonomy): domain Eukaryota; kingdom Metazoa; phylum Chordata; class Actinopteri; order Syngnathiformes; family Syngnathidae; genus Phycodurus; species Phycodurus eques. Next base: position 30,609,369 of record NC_084525.1, read on the forward strand.
TCATACGCTTCCTCCTCTCTCTCGTCCTCCTATGCCGTCCATGCACCCGTTCGGTTGTTTTCTTTTCGAGACAGTATGAATACTCGCTAATGTAAAAATCGCACATCATTAAAGCAGCCTTCACAATTCTATCAAAGGTGATATATATTGGCCACTCCTAACTTGCACTATTATGCTCTAATATCACTATATCAGTGGCATAAAAACATCGATACTATCATTTGTCGTGATCGTTTTGGGGAAAATATATCCTGCTAAAAAAATTTAATTATAAAACTAAACATATTGAGAGAGAGTGTTGAATAACAAAAATATTGTACAAACAGTATGAAAAATAGAGTAACAACTGCAATAAAAGTCTGCAATATAGTGGGACAGCAAAGCAAGGACCGTGATATAAATGTATCTGTATACGGTGATGGTAAGGTGCAGGGACTCATTGTTCATTGTTTTCAGACATGTGCATCCTGGAACTCGCATAATTTGAAGTGTAAAATGATCTACAGTATGTTCATGTGCTGTAGATTTCTCCAAAATGGTCTTAAGTGTGTTCAGTGAACACAGATTTCCCTCGGGACATTGTATAGGAAGATCCTGATATTGTTTTTGTTTTTTTTAAATGCCATGGATTGCCATTTGTAAATGCTTTTAAAGGCAACCGCTTTTAAATCACGAATACATGTACCTCAGTTCTGTTTAGTGCACTCGCTCATCCTCCCTCACCCCTCTTCCTCGGACAGTGACAGTGCTGCTCATTATTCCAAAGCTTATGGAGGCCTGTGTCTGGAACATTTTGTGCCCTTGGTGCCTGCCAGCCGTGTGCCTTCTCTTTACAAACCAGGCCAGGGCCACATTTAAGCCCAAGCCCTGTCCACGTGCATGGTTGCCGTAAGTTGGGAACCCTCTTTAAATATTGTACAAACAGTCATCTTGCCACCATCTTTACATTAAATGTCCTTTGTATGTATGGCATGAACGCTTGTTTCATCCTTTGAAGGCATTCTTTCACCATCTGGTCACCATACCACGGAGCAGCATGCATTTAAATAAGGATAGGACAACAGTATTTTTTCCTGTTTCTTTTTTTTTTTTTTTTTTTTTTTTTTTTAACTCTACAGGAAATTAAGTTGTTTTGACAACCGTTGGAAGCCAGGATACAGACACGCAACAGTATGTTCTGTAATAGTGCTCTCTGTTGGAGTGGTTGTTAAATGCCTCATAAAAACCCAACTAGATTTACAAGATTTTGAGAGTAGGTGTGATGACTCCAGTGACAGTTATGCAACAATGCAACGTAGATCAGTTGTGAAAGTAGGCCCAATGGTAGCTAACATTTCAAGGATCTAAATATGTTCCTCGGGCGTCAAACTTGAACTTCACGTACAAAATTGTTCCGGAGGGGCACTCTCTGTATTTGTTGTTTATTAATACCAGTAAATTACATTTGAGAAAAGATGACTAAAAGTACAAATCAGTTCAGATGATTTGCCATTGTCTCTTGTAAAGCTGTCATTATAGCTTCCAATACCCTGTGATAAAATCACTCTACATCTGTTCTGCCTGCCATACACATTCATGGTGGCTGTGCTGGATCTGATCGCCTGTAAGATCATAACGCCTTACTAATCCCCCTCATGGTCAATGTGTGTAATTGGTGCCCATTTTAACCATGTTCTGTGCCTATGCAGGCAGAATTAATTTTCACATATGAATTATAGGGCGGCACGGTGGCCTACTGTTTAGCACATCTGCATCACAATTCTGAGGACCCGGGTTCAAACACGGCCTCGCCTATGTGGACTTTGCATGTTCTCCCCGTGCCTGGGTGGGTTTTCTCCAGGTTCTCCGGTTTCCTCCCACATCCCAAAAACATGCATTGCAGGTTAATTGAAGACTTTGAAATTGCCCATAGTGAGAGTGAGTGTGAATGGTTGTTTGTTTATATGTGCCCTGCGATTGGCTGGCGACCAGTTCAGGGTAAGCTTTTTAAATCATTTTATTCCTCCCACACTTTAAATTTTTTTTAAAACCTATTAAAACACACTTTTTCAACACACTGTAAATATATTTGAACACGCAAAAAAAAAAAACATCTCAACCATGAAATGTGTAGAAAACGTACGTATTGTACATGCATGTGTCTTTTGGGGCAGGGCCTTGTTGGGTGGGGTGTGCTCATTATCTGTTTTTATACTGTTCTCTTGGCTTTCAATAAATGGTTAATTAGTGCATTGGCGACTGTGGATCTCCTTTCCCACATGCGAGGGCATTACAGTAAGTTAGTATACTGTAAACTATAAGGGGCACTTAAAAAGATCAAGGTATAGCGGGGGTACAAATTAAGCATATGTGGGTGAACACGAAGGCAAATAGCAATGAATGTGTATAACCCCAATCTTCCAAAGCCATGCATTTACATTTTCATTGGCATGTAAATCAGAGTGATCCTGTTTTTATTGCTTGTCAGTTGAATAATGTCTGCAATATCCTGTGATTAACTGGCAATCTGTGCAAGGTGTACCCCGCCTCGGTTTTCATCCTTAGTCAGCTGGCATAGAGTCAAGCTTCTTGGTAACCACAGTCCGACATTAATGGTGGCCCAGGGCCACTACACCACTGTGTCGAGCCACCACCTACGTATAGACACGGTCCCACTCGGGCCAGTTAAAATTTCTAAGTCAAAATTTTACCCTGCCAAAAATGGCCCAAAACTGCATTGTCAGTTGCGATCTGAAATACGTTTATCACTCAAACGTCCTATCCAAGGCAAGCTGTTGTGATGACGCAAGGAGAAACCGCAACCACCACAACCTAACTGGATAAATGGGCATGCATTCGGGTTAGCCTCAAGACTATAGCCGAAATGAATGTAACGCTGCTAGCCTCACACAGGAGTTCGTACTTTACAGCCTGTGTAATGTTATTCTGCCCTCCCTGACCATGCTTTAAGCTGTTTACTGGCACCCTCAATTTGAGTTAACTGTAAAACTAAGCGCACAATAAAAATAAGTACCCTAATTTTATATATAAATACAAGGCACATATCATTTTAGAAATTGCCAGTTTAATGCTAACAGTCAATGGAAAACCCTATTGATGGGCTAGCTAATATTAGCATTTGTGGTCATGGGAGGAATTTACCTTCAAATAACGAATTTTCACACACAAATGGCATAGTAACACATCGACTGGACCACTACAGCCAAGGTGATCAGAGAGACAGGCAGGAGAATACTTGGTATACCTTCTGGTATGAAAGGGGAAAAGGAAAATTGGTGTTGGAACGTCAAAGTACAGGAAATCATACAAGGAAAGCAGATAGCTCAGAAGTGGGACACTGAGAGGACCGAAGAGAGGAGAAAGGAATACATGGAGATGTGACTTAGGGCGAAGGTAGAGGTGGCAAACGAGGCATATGAAGACGTGTATGCCATGTTTGACACTAAAGAAGGAGAAAAAGATTTATACAGGTTGGCCAGACAGAGGGATAGAAATAGGAAGGATGTGCAGCAGGTTAGTGTGATTAAGGGTGGAGATAGAAATGTGTTGACTGGTGCCAGCAATGTGCTGGATAGATGGAAAGAATACCTTTTAGGATTTGATGAATGAGGAAAATCAGAGAGAAAGTAGAGAAAAAGAGGCAAGTGTGGTGGACCAGGAAGTAGCAATGATTAGTAAGGGGGAAGTTAGAAAGACACTAAGGAGGATGAAAAATGGAAAGGTCCTGATGACATACCTGTGGAGGACTGGAAGCATCTAGGACAGGTGGCTGTGGAGTTTTTGACCAGCTTGTTTAAGAGAATTCTAGTGGGTGAGAGGATGCCTGAGGAATGGAGGAAAAGTATCCTGGTGCCCATTTTTAAGAACAAGGGTGATGTGCAGAGCTGTGGGAACCATAGAGGAATAAACTTGATGAGCCACATAATGAAGTTATAGGAAATTGCCGGTGGAGGCAGGCTTCAGCAAAGAGACGTGGAATGTGGGATGAATTTTCAGAGACTGGAAGCTTCAATTGGACGGAAGTGGGATTGATCTTGGTATTGGGGAAAGGAACCAATGAAACGCGGAGTGAGTTTCCGGGACTCTGTCTCAGGACAGAAGTGAGTATTTGAGAGCAATAGTTTGGTTTCATGCCGAGAAAGAGTACCACAGTTGCATTACATGCCTTGAGGGTGTTCATGGAGAAGTACAGAAAAAGGTCAGAAGGAGATTTGTAGATCCTTTGAAAGAGTACCTGGACAGAAATTGTGGTACTGCATGCGGATGTCTGGAGTGGCAAGGAAGTATGTTCGAATAGTACCGGACATGAATGAGGGCAGCAGAACAGTGGCGATGTATGCTGTAGGTGTGACAGATGAATTTATGGTGGAGGTGGGACTGCATCAGGGATCAGCCCTGAGCCCCTTCCTGTTTCCAGTGGTGATGGATAGGCTGACAGATGAGGTTAGAGTGGAATCCCCATGGACTATGATGTTCGCAGATGACATTGTGATCTGTAGTGAAAGCAGGAAGCAAGTGGAGGAATATTTAGAAAGGTGGGGGCATGCACATGCAGTGTGCTTAGGGTCATTGTCTTGTTGGAAGGTGAACCTTCGGCCCAGTCTGAAGATCCTGAGCACTCTGGAGAAGGTTTTCATCCAGGATATCCCTGTACTTGGCCACATTCATCATTCCTTCGATTGCAGCCAGTTGTCCTGTCCCTGCAGCTGAAAAACATCCCCACCTGCTGCCACCACCATGCTTCACTGGTGGGACTGTATTGGACAGGTGATGCATAGTACCTGGTTTTCTCCACACATACAGTTTAGAATGAAGGCTAAAAAGTTCTATCTTGGTCTCATCAGACCAGAGAATCTTATTTCTCACCATCTTGGAGTCCTTCGTGTGTGTGTTTTTTTTTTTAAAGCAAACTCCATGCGGGCTTGCATGTGTCTTGGACTGAGGAGAGGCTTACATCGGGCCACTCTGCCATAAATCCCCGACTGGTGGAGGACTGCAGTGATGGTTGACTTCCTAGAACTTTCTCCCATCTCCCGACTGCATCTCTGGAGCTCAGCCACAGTGATCTTTGGCTTCTTCTTTACCTCTCTCACCAAGGCTCTTCTCCCCCAATTGCTCAGTTTGGCTGGACGGCCAGCTCTAGGAAGGGTTGTGGTCGTCCCAAACGTCTTCCAGTTAAGGATTACGGAGGCCACTGTGCTCTTAGGAACCTTAAGTGCAGCATAATTTTCTTTGTAACCTTGGCCAGATATGTGCCATGCCACAATTCTGTCTCTGAGCTCTTCAGGCAGTTCCTTTGACCCCATGATTCTCATTTGCTCTGACCTCACGATTCTCATTTGCTCTGACATGCACTGTGAGCTGTAAGGTCTTATATAGACAGGTGTGTGGCTTTCCTAATCAAGTCCAATCAGTATAATCAAACACAGCTGGACTCCAATGATGTAGAACCATCTCAAGGATGATCAGAAGAAATGGACAGCACCCGAGTTGAATATGAGTGTCACAGCAAAGAGTCTGATACTTATGGGCGTGTGATATTTCAGTTTTTCTTTTTTAATAAATGTGCAAACATTTCAACAATTGTGTTTTTTTCTGTCAATATGGGGTGCTGTGTGTACATTAATGAGGGGAATATGAACTTAAAGAATTTTAGCAAATGGCTGCAATATAACAAAGAGTGAAAAATCTAAGGGGGTCTGCATACTTTCCGTACCCACTGTATGTACATGAATGAGAGCAGTAGAGGTGGAAGAGTGAGGCTACAGAGAGAAGAGATCGCAAGGGTGGAGGACTTTTTAACTACTTGGGGTCAACAGTCCAGAACAATGGGGAGTGTGATAAGGAAGTGAAGAAACAGGTCCAAGCAGATTGGAACAGGTGAAGGAAGGGGTCATGTGTGTTATGTGACAGGAGAGTATTTGCTAGGATGAAGGACAAAGTTTATAAAACAGTGGTGAGGCCAGCCATGATGGTCGGATTAGAAACGGTGGCACGAAAGAGAAGCAGAGCTGGAGGTGGTAGTAATTAAGATGTTGAAGTTCTCTCTAGGAATGAGCAGGTTGGATAGGATTAGAAATTAGCTCATCGGAGGGAGAGCCAAGGTTAGATGTTTTAGAGACAAAGTTAGAGAGAGCAGACTTCAATGGTTTGGACATATCCTGAGGAAAGATAGTGAGTGTATTGGTAGAAGAATGATGAGAATGGCGCTGCCGGGCAAGAGAGCTAGAGGAAGACCAAAGAGAAGGTTGATGGATGTCGTGAGGGAAGACATGAGTGCAGTTGGTTTTAGAGCGGAAGATGCAGGAGATAGGCTCACATGGAAAAGGATGACACGTTGTGGCGACCTCTAAAGACTTCTTTATACTCGCGCAGGCAGCGACCGCGGTGATGCCACTGCTTCTATCCCGCGTGCATTTCCGGTAGCCATTTTTACTTTCCATAACAAGGAACAAAGCAACCACAATGGCGACTGTGGAACAGTGTCTGCTCGAACAAATGGACCTAGATGACCAGATGATACGTTTAATTATGCTGCAAAATCGTATGTGTATGTATGGTATGTGGAACTCAGAGGGAGGCTGAGTACGTCATCACAGCATGTGACTAAAACGGACCAATCACGAGAGATGATCTCCGTGGCATTCTACGCGCAACAAAATTTTTTTCCGTGTGCGCATCAAGTGAAGGCTTGTTTATACGTCACTGCGGCTATCCCACGCACAGTTTGACTTTATTCTCGAGCACAACCCACGCGGGCAGTTTTGAAAATGTACTGCAGTTCACCTCCAAGTCGGGGGTGTTATTATGTCATGAGTATACGGGGACAGTACAGGGCCACCACAACTTGGCTCGGGCCACTTTCAAAAAGGCTTAACGTCGGACCCTGGTAACTGTGATCAGGATAAGCGATATAGAAAATGGTTTGCTGTGGAGAGGACGGTGTTGAAGTGGAGTCTAGTTGAAATTGTTTTAAGCACAACCTTTATTTGGATTGCTGCTGAAAAAAAACCAACTGCCGTTTTTGCAGCAAGAGGAACATGCTGGCACACACCTGCACTTACATAAGAGATAGTTTAAGGAGAAAGGCATCCTTGAGGAATGTGTTTCTTTGCGTGCCACACACCCACAAATGCACCCTGGGCTTGTAAAAAGCCAACACTCCATCCAGTAATCACTGAAAGTCACGCTGTGTCTTGGGCCCACAGGAAACCAGCCCCCACCACTTACCCCAAAATACCAGTCACCACTGGTTTAAACAATGTTTACTTGTGGGTTATGCAACAACAAATAGCTGACATTCAACTTCAATTCAGTTCATTCAAATTCAGTTCAATTCAACTCTCTCTTGAGTATAAAGCGTTGAGCTTTGACAGGTATTAATCTATTTTGAAAATTTAAAGTAGAAAACAAATTATTGACTTAGAAACTGAAGGAAGATTAAAAGTTGTCAAACCATCTCTAAACCCACTACCAATTTTCAAAACTTTCTTGGGCAACATAAACTTAACGTCCAGCTTTCAAAACACCGTTGTGGAACGTGTGTGACGGGACTGGATGTGTATAGCTCTTATAGTGTGTTGTGTACTCGAGATGACCAACATCTCCATGTAATTCCTATGGTGGTGAATGACTTGGGAGTTGCGTTATACAAACACTCAATACAACCAGTTGTTGTCCGGCAACAGTGCGGTCTTCAGGTCGCATCCTAATTGACTTTCATTACGTTTTATGGCACATGACACCTCTTATGTCGGGCCTTGTGGGTAATCGGGCTCAAATTAGGCCCGAATGTCAATGTGTATGCACCCTGCTTTTGCCAAGATTGTGAATGGTGCATTGTGTTTACAGCATTAAAATGGCTCCACCTCAGCAGTGATGTAACCACTTTCCCCGCACAGTCCATCATCACCAAGATGTGTGTGTGCTGCTAAGCTGACCCACTTGTGTTTATACCATGTGCTGTTGCTGCATTATGCAACCTAAGAGAAGAGTGACAGACTACTCACTCACTGGCAGCCTGAGCTGTGGCCTACTAGCTTGCGGGCTATTCTTAGAGTGCTAAACAGAACACACATCTATCAGTCAGCAACATGGCCACAATTCTTCCATTGTGCACTTATATTGTGATGACACACTATATAGTGGTAGCTTGACTTCGATTGTATCGGCTGATATTAGCCCTTTGTTTAAAATCGAGCAAGCTTCAGACACGCCGCTTGACTGAAGTGAGGAAAAAAAACGAGAGCCACGGTCACAGATGCACTTTCTGCTGTTTATTTAATGGGGAAAACAGTCAAACACGCAATGACACAAATGCAAAATGCAAGCAGCTACAGTAACCCAAAACCGGTTTCAACTCGGCATCTTTCGACATCACTTATGAGGCCACACCCGTTTAGAGGCACACACACTACAAATGTTGTTGTGACTCGGCTTGTCCCAATGTACAGTAATTACACTTTATAAGGCCAATTTATTTCTTTACCTTTTTTTTAACTATGTTTTATGTTTTTGAATGCAACAGAGTGTTATGGTGGCTTGATTGTACTAGTGGCGTTTTAAATTCATTTCAATGGGTAAAGTTGATTTGATGGCCACGGAACAATTAAAATCTTAAGTCCAGGTACCTCTCTACTGAAAAAAAAAAGTACCTCTTAATCAATTAAGAATTCAATCTGATGTTGGAGAAGACCACTTACTCTTATTGGTTCATCTCATCAAGACGTTTTGTACAATTTCATGGCTTCAGATTTACTGTGCTGATTATGGTATGACACCCCAGTCCACAAAACAAATTTCCTAATCTTACTATTTGATGAATTTGCTTTGGACGAAATTGCCTTTGTGAGAACGAGAAGAGCGAGGCTTACTTTTATTCATTTAGTTTATACTTGGTGGTGGAACCTCAATCATGGGACACTCGCCCCATACTGTAAAAGAAGCATGTTTTTATTTGAGCACAACTGCACCCCCTCATGCTAACCATCATCATATTTTCTGTCTCTGCAGATTTTCTTTTAACCGCAATGATGTGGACTCGAGACAGAGAAAGGGAATCCGACAATGCAAAACTGTGAAGAACACAACACCTTCATTTGGTATTGATTTGATCAGCTGCCTTGATTGGGACCAGTATGCAAACAACTTTTCCAGGACCACCCTTGAAACAATCTTTACTCTGTAACTGTTGTTTTCTTCTTTACTTTTTTCATGGTGAATGTGAAATGGCGATGCTTTCGGTTTCCCAACGTTGTGCCTTAAAGAGGGTCTTCTAACACTGTAACAATTAGTCACGCTCAGAGTTCTCATCCCCTGGTCTTCCCATGTGACTGTTTGACTGAGGACAGCCACACAGTGGCTAGCGAGTAGAGGGCAAGTGAAGTGAAGTGAAGTGAAGGGAAGGAAGAACAAGTAGATAAGCATACAAAGACTGTCGAGGCTTTCCAAAAGATTTTGTTTGTAAACACAGAGTGCTCCAACAATCCTTCACTCTCCATTGTGCATCTGACCAAACCATGATGTAGCATTTCATTTCAGTGACTCTGCAGTAGTGGTGGACTTCAAAGTATTACCTTATGTGGTCTGGAGCTACCTCATTATCAACACTCTTTACCTTTACACACTTGTTTAAAAAAAAATCCTCAGGTTCTTAGCGAGTTATTCAATACGAAATATGCGTCTGACTAGTTTTCTTATGGGTTTTGGACTTAGACATACATTAGCGTAGGGCTGGGTGATTAATCAAAATGTAATCGTGATTTCGATTTTGGCTTCTCACGATCATAAAAACGTTATTATTATTATCGGGGGTAAAAACGATTGTGCCGCGGAGCGGGTTATGTTCCAACGTGGTAAATGCACCCTGCGTTGCTTGTAGCAAGCGTGTGACACATGTTCCTTGCCCTGCCTGAGCGTACTTTAAGCTATTTATTGACACCCCAGATGGAGTTTACTCTAAAAACTAAACGCACAACAAAAATAATTGCACACATTGTATATTTCAATACAAGAAACACATCGTTTTAAAACTCGCCAGCTTATGCTAACAATTAATTGAAAACCCTGTTGACGGGCTAGTTAACATTAGCATTACATCACGGGAGGGACTTACCTTCAGATAATGAATATTCACACACAAGTGCCCTTGTAACACATACAGAGAGACAATGAAACCATACTCACAGACAAATATTCTTCCTAATCTGTGAAGAATGACTTTTATTGTGACTTTCTTCTTCTGCTCTTTTTTTTTTATTTTTTTTTTATAATAAATAAGCTTACTGTAAATATGCAGCTCCATGCATGTATCGCACCACATTGCCCCTAAGAGGCCAATGCGCACATAGCAGGAACAGCAGATAAAGTCATGGCTTTGTATAAGCCTGACATGAAATCCGACAAAATAATTTCCTGTTATAGGTCAATTAGATTACCAAAATTATTTCAATTTGCTAAATGCCATAATATTGAATGATATATTTTTTGCAGAAAAATATATATAACAGACAATACAGTCACCCCAGGCATGCCAATGTTTTTAGCCATGGCTGTATTTATTTATATTGATCGCTTTTATTTCAATTTTTAAATATATTATTTTACTTGACTAATTTATTTTCTGGTTCTTTTTAAGTTATATTTAAATTTGAGTCGTGGTAGTTACATAAATACTAAGTTTCGAATCAATGTAAAATTGTCTTTATTAATCGTGATTTAAATATCAATCAAAATAATCGGCCAGCGACTCCAACTACCGGAGGAAAATTCCTTGTGCGTTTTTGGCATACTTTGCAAATAAAGATGATTCTGTTTCTGAACATCGTGATTATTCTTCTTTCCATAATCGCCCAGCCCTACTTCAGCGCTCATTAACATCTTTCTTGCCCTCAACGTGGTCACCTTATTGTAATCTACTTCCTATAATGTGTTGTGATTGTACATTTTAGCCAATGTGAAGACAATCTCCAAAACTAAATGGAAATACAGTATATGGTCCGTTTCATCGACAACCGTTATGCACATGAATTACACACACACACACACACAATCCGGATCAACAATGTAATCATGCTCTATTGATTTACAAAGGATTAGTTCAACATCATTATAATGTAATAAAACGCAGAAAGCTCCTTAATCCTTGTAGGATTTTTTTCCAAAATTTCAATTTTCCAAATTCAGTGAAAAATGGTCTTTTGCCTCTTGCTGTTTTTATAAAAATGTAGATCAAAACTTCTTCTCAACATTATTCATTGAGGTGTTTGTTTGTTTTGTTTTACTTTGCTGTGGTTGATGCAGTGCTCAAGTGTAGGTCTTTAAGGATCATAAAAATAATCTTAAACTTGAGTTTAAGCTTGTTGTCTCTATTTTCTTTCAAACTCATCGTTCAGGGTGGTTCCACTTGAAATAAAAAAAAACCTTCACACTATGCAAAATGTTTCACTGCCTCACTGGGAACAATTCACAGATGTGTGTGTGTGCGTGTGTGTGTGTGTAATAAGTCTTATGTATGAAGATGTTCCTCTCAGTGCATTTTCCCCACTGTATACTGAAATGTATTTTATGTACATCAACAAGTCTTTTGTTAGTGAAGTCTACGCGAACCATTTACATGTTTATGCTTTTTGTTCTCTTGTAAATATATGACAGTTTCTTGAAATAAATGTTCCAAATCGAGCAGATGTCTTTTATATTCCTATAAAATAGTACACTACATTTTTATTGCTGGGCGGCAACACCAAACCTTCAACTGCTCCTGGTGATCTACCCTAACACTTAAAATGATACATGAGTACTGTAGTAATTCAACATACTGTATGACCTGGCCTCTTCAATTCACCATCAGGATGTAGAAGGTAGCAACGGTATACATAGAAGAGACTAATCCTAATCCACAGGTTTTTAATCTACTGTGGGAATACACTGTGGGGCGGATCTATTCTACTATGGTAAATTATAGATTTCTTTGCTTTATCATCTAGCTCTTTTTTTAAAGAGAAAAATATGTATTATATACAAACTACACAATTGTTTTATATTTTTACCTATACCGATGGATTGATTGTTAAATAAATAAAAGTTAAAGTCAAAGTAGCATTCTTATTTCCTTCCCTTTTTCTGTATGCGGCCCTTGGAAGAAAAAGATGGGCCAATTCAAACTCAGATTTAGACACCCTGTTCTTCAGACTATTAGAAGAGGCTTCAAATTTCACACACTTAATGCATAGCTGAGTGTCACATTCACAGTTTTCTTAGTTTTTATTAATTTTTGGCTGTGAATGTGCATTTTAATTCGCTAACTACTTAAATTACTTAAATTCAAGAAATGAAATGTCTTCTAAGTGGAATGGGTAAATAAAATGTTTTTTTTAAAATATATTCGTAACATACAAATACTGATAATAACAAGAAATATGTTTAAATACATCAGACTAACAGAATAACAACATGCAACATTAATGCTTTATGAATGAATAACAATGAAGGTGTATGAAGATAAATATTTGCACTGGTGTGCGTATAGGACACCACTCAAGACAAGGCACACGATGTCCCAGCCTGCCAGCTGTTTGCAAGCGACTGAGTGCTCAGTAATAAACTAAGCAGTGCTGCCTCCTACCGAGCGGATTATTATTATTGTTATCCATCCATCCATTTTCCATACTTCTTATCCTTACTAGGGTATGCTGGAACCTATCATTGCTGACTGTGGGCGAGAGGCAGAGTACACCCTGAACTGGTCGCCAACCAATCGCAGGGACATATAAACAAGTCTTCACACAGATCTTCAATAAATCTGTGGAACTGTGTAAACTACCATCCTGTTTCAAATGCTCCACCATCATCCCAGTCCCCGTCGCGACCTTCAAGTTCCTGGGAATTACAGACCCTCAGGACCTAAAGTGGGAAACCAACATCAACTCCATCCTTAAAAAGGCCCAGTTTAGGATATACTTCCTGAGGCTTCTGAGGAAGCAGGCCTGCCACAGGAGCTGTTGAGGCAGTTCTTCACACCAGTCATCAAATGTGTTAATCAGAATCATCTTTATTTGCCAAGTATGTCCAAAAAACACACAAGGAATTTGTCTCCGGTAATTGGAGCTTCTCTAGTACGACAACAGACAGTCAATTCATTTACAATTCATCTATCACAGTCTGGTTTGGTACTGGCACAAAGAACAAAAAAGGACAAACTCCGACTGCAACGGACAATCAAAACTGCTGAAAAGATTATCGGTACCCCCTACCCACCCTGGAGGACTTGCTCGGTGCCAGAACTAAGACAAGAGTATGCAAAATCGTCTTGGACCCTCCACATCCTGGTCACCACCTATTGCAGTTCCTTCCTTCACGTAGGCCCTATCGAACAATGCAAACTAAAACTAAATTTAAATTATTATTATTTTTATTGCTGTGCCTGCACCGCGGAGGCTGAAGACCCCACCCAATCAATCGAGAGGCGGGGTCGGGCCCAGGAGTCCACCCGATGGCAGCCCGGCGGATGGGACCTGTCCCACACCAAGGGACCCAGGGCGGTCTGACGGCTCCACCGATGTGTCCCGAAAACCGGCCACCCGGAGGAGGCCACAATGCAACACCTCAAGCCAACCCTCCCACCACCACCACCGCCCCGTTGGTGCATTGTGCGGATATATTAGATGGAGAGAAGCCCATTTTATGCATAGTGTATTGAGTAAAGTGCGTTCTATGGAGCACTTTATATTGTATAGGCTGTAAATTTGAGTTTGTTGTCATTCTAAACGTGTTCTTACAAATCTGTGTCCAGTAATTACGGTCAGCGGACATAGAAAAAGGTCTTCTTCCCATTTAGTGATTGGTAAGGCCATTGATTTAGTGCATGGGATTAATTTATAAACTTTTGAGAGTTTTTTTTTTTCCTTTGCGGAAGAAGCTTCACTATTTGCTAAAGAAACTCCGGCGGTTCAATGGTGCTCTGGAGTGTTGATATTCTTTTTATTATTATTATTATTGCTGCTTTTAATTTATTGTATTGAAGAAAGTTTCCTCCTGTTATTTCGAATTCTTGGAACAGTTCATCATCCATCCATCCATTTTCCAAGCCGCTTATCCTCACTCGGGTCGCGGGCGTGCTGGAGCCCAACCCAGCTATCTTCGGGCAGGAGGCGGGGTACACCCTGAACTGGTCGCCAGCCAATCGCAGGGCACACATAAACAAACAACCACAAATAACCTACCATGCATGTTTTTGGGATGTGGGAGGAAACCGGAGTGCCCGGAGAAAACCCACGCAGGCACGGGGAGAACATGCAAACTCCACACAGGCGGGGTCGGGGATTGAACCCCGGTCCTCAGAACTGTGAGGCAGACGCTCTAAGCAGTCGGTCACCGTGCCGCCACAGTTCATCATGTGTCCTAAAAATATTATTATTAAATAGATGTTGTAGGTGGTCAATTCCATGTTGTTCCCATGTGCTAAAATAAAGGGTAATATAGTTCCACCAAGCTGTTAAGGTCGATGTGATTATTGGGTTCTTGAATCATCTATGCCGTTTAAGAGTTGTGGAAATAAATGGGCGTTTTGAGAGTTTAGCAGATTCTAAAGACTAGCAGACATTCCAACAGCTTCTTCTCTCTTGTCATTAACTTCTTAAACAGTGAACTTACAATTCCATTGTAACATGCTGCCAATTTTGTCTCGAGATTGTTGGCACATCTCGGGTGAGGCCAATTATACATTATTCATGCACTCACTGTAGTAGTCTTCCCACTCTGCACCATTTGCATGTCTGTTGTTGACCAATACTGGCATCTCATGTGCATGTGAAGTATCTGCGCCATTTGCACAATGGTCACTGTACCAAATTATTTGTCTATTAGTCATTTCAAAATGACTGATAGAGTCTGAGTCTAAATTGCTAGAGGACGCGGCATCATTTGCACAATAGCAAATAATAATAATAATAATTGTATCAGCATTACCATATTACCAGTAACCTTTCATTGTTCAGTAACTCTCTGTGCTGTGTTTTTATGTTTTTATGTCTCAAAAGTATTTTCTGTCAAATGAATGTAAGTTGTCGTACTAGAGCGGCTCCAACTACCGGAGACAAATTCCTTCTGTGTTTTTGATATACTTGGAAAATAAAGATGATTCTGACAACCATTCTCACCCACATTCACACCTACGGGCAATTTGGAGTCTTCAATTAACTGACCATGCATGTTTTTGGGATGTGGGAGGAAACCGGAGTACCCGGAGAACGGGGAGAACATGCAAACTCCACACAGGGGAGGCGGGACTTGAAACTGGGTACTCAGAACTGTGAGACAGATGTGCTAACCAGTTATTATTATTATTATTATTAGTAGTAGTAGTAGTAGTAGTAGTAGTAGTAGTAGTAGTAGTAGTAGCCCTATGCAGCCCTATGGGGGGCACAAGCCAGTGCAAACTATAGGTCGGTCCCAAGCCCGGATAAATGCAGAGGGTTGTGTCAGGAAGGGCATCCGGCTTAAAACTTTGCCAAACAAAAATGAGCGTTCATCCAAAGAATTCCATACCGGATCGGTCGTGGTTAACAACGTCCACCACCGGCGCCGTCAACCTGTGGAAATTCAGCGACTGTGGGTCAAAGTCAAAAAAGAGGTGGAAAGCGGGTTCTTCGGAAGAAAGAAAAGAGGAAAGCACAGAGCCTAGAGGAAGACCAAAGAGAAGGTTGATGGATGTCGTGAGGGAAGACATGAGGGCAGTTGGTGTTCGAGAGGAGGATGCAGGAGATAGGCTTACATGGAAAAGGGTGACGCGCTGTGGCGACCCCTAAAGGGAAAAAAAGGAAAAGGAAAAGAAGAAGTAGTAGTAGTAGTAGTATATAATTAAGATAGTTTCACGATTATCAGTACTGATGAATTCAGTAATTGGAATAATCATAACACATGAAAATAGAAACAATTCAATGTATTGTTAAGCGCTGACCTTGACCTGACTGAAATTAGTTGTGAAGGCAGCTGTATGGCTTGAGATAGAACCAATCTGCAGGTCTTGGCTTCGCCCTTGTGGTGAACCATCGTTATCAACCCACAGAAGAAAAAAAAAAAAAAAAAAAAAGCTTGAACTCCTACACTTGGGGCAGTGGACCCCATACTCCTGTATTACCCTCCAAATGTCTCCCCCAGGGACACAGTCAAATGCCTTTTCCAAGTCCACAGACCCCATGTAGACTGGTTGGGCGAAGTCCCATACACCATCCAGGGCCCTGCTGAGGGTGTGGAGCTTGTCCACTGAGCCACGGCCAGGACGAAAACCACACTGATCCTCCTAAATCTGAAATTCGACTTCCCAACGGACCCTCTTCTCCAGAGCCCGGAATAGACCTTACCAAGGAGGCTGAGGAGTGTGATCATTCTGTAGTTGGAACCCACCTTCCGATCCCCCTTCTTAAAAAGGAAATGTGTAAATTAAAGCAGCTCACATGACAGGACTCTTAAAGAAAGGTGTACTTTGATCAACCGTGAGTTAAAGAAATTACTAATAGTTTACTGTTTGTGAAACCAGATGTCTGTGTATGTGTGAAAGATGACATTCTAGTTATAAAAAGCGGCGGAGCGCAATGTAAAACACTTCTACTGTCTATGCTTGAATCTGTCATACTGTACGTCACACTATCAAACAATGGAGCCTTTGTGTGTGCAGATCAACAAGGCCCTTTCTAAGTGAATATAAATGGAAGATAGGGTGCCTTCCTCTAATCCATCATGCAGTAACCTTCATCCCCTAGCAAATCAAACAATATCTTAGATCCACCTGGAGAGTTGGTGAGTCCTTTAGATTTAGGATGTGGCTAATCTGTGCAGCTCTTTAACAGCTCCCAGTTCAGCCTCTGCATTTTCTTGCGGCTGAGGGATCACAAGAGATGAATTGCACGTGTGGCTTTTAAACGGATTAGCTTCAAAAGGATGTTCTTGAATCTCAGACATTCAGGTCTGACACGTCTGACCAACCAAGTGTCGTATTTGGACTAGTGGAACGCCTTTTGTTGTGATTGCACTGTCTCCATTTAAATCATGGATGCTAAAGCCTTTTTATATACACATCCTGGTACTGAGGGGTATAGCTGTATTAAAGCCAAAAAAAAAAAAAACTCGCAGGAGTTGTTGACATCTAAGCTCAAGACATAAAATCACTAGCGACTGGTGATCCCTGTTTGCTTGGGCCATTTAATGGATTGTCTGAATGTCGCTGCTTAGAACAACCAAAAATAAAGCATTTGGAATCCCACGGCCGGACTGGGATGGTTTTTCTGAATCCTGGATCATATGGTGCTGCTGATGTTGTCTCTACGCTTAACATGTTTGTGACTCCTCCAAGACGAGGGCACCTTGACGAGCCTACGTCCTTGAGCGCGAGGCACTGTTGATTGGACACGACCAGAAGCGAGGCCTCATCAGCCGCTCTGCTGGACATGAGAGGGACATTTTAAAAGGTCTGATAAGACGACATAATTGCAAGAAAAGCATGATGGGGGTGGTGAGATAATTGCAGCTCAGATGATGAAACAAGACTTCCAAGCTTATGATTGAGAGAAACCTGATTACAGAAACACATTTAAACATGTAATCTATTCTGTGCTGAACAATGAGGACAAATGAGCTTTGAATAACAAAGTGATGTTCAGTAGTGCGAACATTTGGCTGGTTCCTTGATCCTGTCTGTGTCCTTGAGACAGACACAGGTCTGTCATAAAAATGTGATGCAAAATGATACAAGTCATCAGTTACCATAAAACGTCATGCATGTGAGATGAACAAAAACATTTTCAGTGGAGTCAAGATTCTTTTCTTGTTTACACTGGGTCAAGGATTTTCCTCTTTTTCTCCATTTTTCCTCAATAAAATGGCCAAATGCACTGTTATGTAGGCCTTTACAATGGATATAAAAAGTCTCCACCCCCTGTTCAAGGCCAGGTTTTTGTGACATAAAAACAAAAAATAGACCAAGACAAATCATTGCAAAATTCTGTCCACCATAAATGTGACCTAAAACTTCTACACCTCAATTAAAAGGAAAAGTTTTTCGAGAGGGGAAGTAAAAACGCACGGCGACAATGTGGTTGCAAAAGTATGTACACCCTCCTACGGGAGTGAGTCTAGGTCGAGTACTTTGGGTGGGAGGAGCCCATGACTTAATTGTGGAAAATGCCCTCCTGAAACCACAGCAGGGGTACAGCCTGAACTGATAGCCAACCAAACAAACTCATTATCATGCAATGATGTATTTTTTTTTACAGTCTCTCACCTGCTACCTGCCTGACTTCTTTTTTTTTTTTTTTTTTAAATAACATGTCCATCTATTGAAAAGCAGACATTTTCAAACAGTGTTTCATAAGGTGTCCTGTCGTAGACTAGGATTTAACTAGATTTAGCACATGTAGTTATGGCAATGAAAGTGACCTAAAACTGCCAGAATTTTTTAAAAACTGAAAATAAAACACCCACACTGCAAAAATTCAAAATCTTAAAAGAAGAAGACTTGTTTTTACACAGAGACTTGTTTCAAGCTAATTTTTACTTCTTACTACTTACTTCAAATAGATTTTTTTTGTAAATAATAAAATAAACGATAATATATTTTTATACTTAGAAATACTTTAGTCATGTTATCAAATAATTGGTTAATTAATTCAAATTAAATGAATAATAACATTTTAAAATTCCAATGACGTATTCCAACCTTAAAAAGAACTATTTTACATATTTTGCATAAAAATAAAAATGTTCCCCCTTTATCCATAAATGACCTGACCCGTATGTCGGTTTTAAAAAATGAAATGAAAAAGTTTGCCCAGCCCTCTGCTCATATTTACATCAAAGCTACACAACTGATGGACCTAAACATACTATGAAAGCAACTAAAGACATTTTGAAGGTTAACAAGTGGAATTTTCTTCAATGGCTTGATATGGTGTGTTTTTCACAAATAGAAGACATAAGTGAAGGCCTTAACAACCACAAACAAGCAGCAAGTAAAAGCCTGAAAAAGAATCTCCAGTGAGGAAACTTGATGATGTCCATGGGCTCCAGACTTCAGGAAGTCATTACCTCCAAAGGGTTTTCATTCAAATAATAATAATAATAACAATCATTTATTAACAATTATGTTAATTACAAAAAATACTTGTAAATGGAGATTGTCTGCATAAAATGGATATAATTTCTAACTAGTAAATGGCATATTTTGTGAAATATCTTCAATTAAAGTCCACAATTCAATTACCTTGATTGTTTTATTTGGTGTAAAAATCCATCCATCCATTTTCTGAATCGCTTATCCTCACTTGGGTCGCGGGAGTGCTGGAGCCTATCCCAGCTATCTCCGGGCATGAGGCGGGGTACACCCTGAACTGGAAGCCAGGAAACAAGGAAACTAGGAAACAAGGGAATGAGGAAGCTAGGGAACAAGGAAACAAAACAAGGAAATGAAACGAGGAAGCTAGGAAACAAGGAAGCTAGGAAACAAGGAAACGAAACAAGGAAACGAGGAAACAAGGAAAAAAGGAAACAAAACAAGGAAACGAGGAAGCTAGGAAACAAAGCAAGGAAACAAGGAAACGAAACAAGGAAAGGAAACAAGGTAACGAGGAAGCAAGGAAGCTAGGAAACAAGGAAACGAAACAAGGAAAGGAAACAAGGGAACGAGGAAACAAGGAAGCTAGGAAACAAGGAAACTCGTTGTAACGAGGAAGCTAGGAAACGAAACAAGGAAGCAAGGAAACAAAGAAGCTGGGAAACGAGGAAACAAGTAAGATAGGAAACAAGGTAACAAGGAAGCTAGGAAACAAGGAAACGAAACAAGGAAAGGAAACAAGGAAGCTAGGAAACAAGGAAACGAGGAAGCGAGGAAACAAGGAAGCAAGGAAACGAGGAAGCGAGGAAACGAGGAAGCCAGGAAACAAGGAAGCTAGGAAACAAGGAAACGAAACAAGGAAGCTAGGAAACAAGGAAAGGAAACAAGGAAGCTAGGGAACAAGGAAACGATTCAGGTGAAAGCTGTAGGAGTAGTTAGCAAAACATATATCAAAATATAAAATATATAAATCCTGAAAAAATGCAAAACATTTCACATATTTTTCCTTCAAAAGGTCGCAGGTCATTTCCTAGACGCGTTACGATATCGCACGCATTGACTTTTTTGTGCGTCTGGGTCCCCTCTATATGCGTACCAATTTCAGAGCCGTAGATCATACGGATCACCGAGTTGTCCTTTGGTGTACTTTCGGCACGGTCCTAGGGGGCGCTGGGGAGCCCTTTTTTGAAAATCACACCCGAAAACGTGAAATTATCAATTTTGTCACTAGGCCCAAAGTAACATCGTTTGTCCATCCATTATCTGTACCGCTTAACCTCACTCGGGTCGTGGACTGCCGAGCCTATCCCAGCTATCTCCGGGCGGGAGGCGGGGTACACCCTGAACCGGTCGCCAGCCAATCGCAGGGCACATAGAAACAAACACCCATTCGCACTCACATTCACACCTACGGGCAATTTAGAACATAAATGTAAATAAGGTGCACATTCAATGAACTGCGGGGAACCTAAACACACATTATTCATGTTCCGTTAATCCTGATCATTCATGAACATTACGGATTAACATCTTTATTACTGCAACAGTTCAACCTTTCATTGTCACTGAAGGACCTCGCAGGTCTACCTGCTCGGGCCCTAATAACAATTAATCGTGGGTGCAGAAAAACATAATTGAAATATTGGAAAGTGTCAAAGCGGAAGTGATTTCAACTATGACAGTGAGTGACTGCTTCCGTCCACTGGCACTTCCGTGGCAGGCAAGCTAGCTTAAAGAATGCATTCGCAAGGGAGCCTTCCCACGGCGCAGACAGGCGATGTGGAGCAGACACCGGCACCGACAGGCGCTGATATGGACGCCGCGGTCCTGCTGTTGGGAGCTGGGATGACGGCCGCCACGCATCCGCTGCTTTATGTCAAGCTGCTCATCCAGGTAAACCGCAGATACGAAGACAGCTAACTTTAGCCGGTGGAGCCATGCGAGCCCAGCGGTCACGTGACCGCCCTGCTGTTTTATTCAAATGGCGCCCCACTTTTAATTCCGCGCAAGATGTGACGTTTCCATTTTGGAATTGATAGTCGATCAACTACTATGCGAGCGCTTACGGTTTCATGTGCTTTCACTTTCTTACCATTAGACTAAACCGAGCAGAAAACATTGTTTTGATCAATTTATTTTAATGTGTATTCTATGTGAATAAACTATTTTTTTTTTAAAACTTGCATCTACTCATTTGAAAATAATTTCATCATTAGGCACGGTTTACATCGTGTCTAATGATGAAATTATTTTCCGTTTTTTATTTTTTATTTAATTACACGGTGGGTACGGAAAGTATTCAGACCCCCTTAAAATTTTCACTCTTTATTATATTGCAGCCATTTGCTACATTCATTCAAGTTCACCCCCCCCCCCCATTAATGTACACACAGCACCCCATATTGACAGAAAAAAACGGAATTGTTGACATTTTTGCAGATGTATTAAAAACGAAAAACTGAAATATCACACAGCCATAAGAATTTAGACCCTTTGCTGTGACACTCCTATTTAAACTCGGTTGATGTCTATTTCTTCTGATCATCCTTGAGATAGTTGTACACCTTCATTGGAGTGCAGGTGTCATGTGGTCAAAGGAACTGCCTGAAGAGCTCAGAGACAGAATTGTGGCAAGGCTACAAAAAGATTTCTGCTGCACTTAAGGTTCCCTGAGCGCACAGTGGCCTCCATAATCCTGAAAGGGAAGACGTTCGGGACGATCAGAACCCTTCCCGTCCAGCCAAACTGAGCAATCGGGGGAGAAGAGCCTTGGTGAGAGAGTAAAGAAGAACCCAAAGATCACTGTGGCTGAGCGCCAGAGATGCAGTCGGGAGATGGGAGAAAGTTCTAGAAAGTCAACCATCACTGCAGCTCTTCACCAGTCGGGGCTTTATGGCAGAGTGGCCCGATGTAAGCCTCTCCTCAGTGCAAGACACATGAAAGCCCGCATGGAGTTTGCTAAAAAAAAAAAACACTTGAAGGACTCCAAGATGGTGAGAAATAAGATTCTCCGGTCAGATGAGACCAAGATAGAACTTTTTGGCCTGAATTCTAAGCGGTATGTGTGGAGAAAACCAGGCACTGCTCATCACCTGTCCAATACAGTCCCAACAGTGAAGCCTGGTGGTGGCAGCCTCATGCTGTGGGGGTGTTTTTCAGCTGCAGGGACAGGGAGACTGGTTGCAATCGTAGAAAAGATAAATGCGGCCAGGTACAGGGCTATCCTGGATGAAAACCTTCGCCAGAGTGTTCAGGACCTCAGAACGGGCAGAAGGTTCGCCTTAAAAAAAGACAATGATCCTAAGCACACAGCTAAAATTACGGAGTGGCTTCAGAACAACTTCCGTGACTGTTCTTGAATAGCCCAGCCAGAGCCCTGACTTAAACCCAATTGAGCATTGAGACCTGAAAGTGGCTGTCCACCAACGTTCACCATCCAACCTGACAGAACTGGAGAGGGTCTGCGAGGAGGAATGGCAGAGGATCCCCAAATCCAGGTGTGAAAAACTTGTCGCATCATTCCCAAAAAAACTCATGGCCGTATTCGCTCAAAAGGGTCCTTCTACTAAATACTTAGCAAAGGGTCTGAAAACTTATGGCTGTGTGATATTTCAGTTTTTCGTTTTTTTAATAAATCTGCAAAAATGTCAACAATTTAGTTTTTTGGTCAATATGGGGTGCTATGTGTACATCTAATGAGGAAAAAAATCAATAACTTCAATGATTTTAGCAAATGGCTGCGATATAACAAAGCGTGAAAAATTTAAGGGGGTCTGACTACTTTCCGTACCCACCGTAGCTCCATTGCTACACTAATGTTGTGTCTGAGATGATGACGTAACTATTATGTCATCCTTGTTCCTCACTCTCCAGGCATAACTAATTGAGTCACACTTAATCCAACTAAGTGTGGCTTGATTGGTCACGCCTGGAGAGCGAGCTTGTCAACCACTTTACCGGTGACTGGAAGGCTGTTTCCTGCTCTGTTTCTATTACGTATAAATTTACACGAGGCAGGAGCAAGATAAGAGTGCGATTTGAACTCGCACTTATCATCGGGTAGTTTCTTGCATTTTCTTTCAGGTGGGACATGAACCTCTTCCACCAACTGTCGGCACAACTATGTTTGGAAGGAGAGTGTTATATCTGCCTGGCTTCTTCTCTTATGGTGAGTGGACTTGGCCATCAACGTCTCCCGCGTCTTTGTCCGGTAAGTTGACGGCAGCGCAGAATGAATGCGTGATTTGGTTGCAGCACAGCACATTGTTAAGGTGGATGGAAAGAGGGGACTGTTCCGTGGCCTGTCACCACGTATCGCATCTATTGCCATCTCCACTGTAATCAGGACCAAAGCCAAAAAGGTAAAGATGAAGCCGGATCCCCTCTTTTGTCAGAGAAATCCAAAGATCATGCAATTAAAAGAGCATATTGTCTTCACGTTGTTGTTCTTCAGCAGGGTCAGCCTGTATCCAAGAAGGATGACATCATGCAAACCCCTCTGAGGAAAGTCATGAAAGAGGTACAGTCAGATTTTCTGAGACATTGTGACACAATGTTTACATCTCTGCTATACAGTGAACCCTCGTTTATCGCGGGAGTTGGGTTCCAGAACTGGGCGCGATAAGCGAATTTCCGCAAAGTAGAGACACCATATTGATTTCATTATTTAACGTGTATTTTGACCTTTTAAAACCCTCTCTATCATATTATTCATAGGATAATCATATCATAGGGTATCACATTGTTGCACACTACTTAAAATTGAATTGAAATTGAAAATTGGAGCAAAGTTGAACACAAAAGATCACAAACACAGCACAGCGTAAAATGCAACCACGCGATGTGAAGGCTTGATGCTAAACGAAAGGCGAGACTGCCGAGATGGGACAAGGAGAGATGCTGGGCAACAGTCAAAGCGCCAATCACAGCCCCGGCTAGAAAGCGTGATGCTGCGATTAGTCGTCTTCTTCCCGTGGACCAACAGCAGCCCCTGTGCAATGCGCTCTGTCACCCAGATCTGATGCTTTGTGTTATGCAAGACGCTTTCCATTTTTTCCCCGACTGTTTTTCATGTTTTTTTGCTATATAATTTTATTTTATGCTTGTTTTGTTATTTTTACATGAGGAAATACTATTTAATATAATAATGAATTTAAGGGAGAAATGTGGGTTTTCACTTATCTCGATTTTTCTAGATTTTTCCAGAACATTTGCGAAATAATTTCCATATATATAACTGAAGACCCCCACGAAGTCGTGAATCCACGCTAGTCGAACCGCAAAGTAGCGAGGGTTCACTGTATTCGCAATTTGTGAATTAGTAGTTTATGAATCCATTTTATCAAAATGATGAAAAGGAAAATACAAACTGTAGAGAGCATCATGTCGTTTAAAAACGGAACTTTTTATTATCATCTCAGCACTCCATTTATGTGTAAATAAAGTGTTTGCATTGTGACCTTTTAACCACAAATTTGATCTTTCCTTGCAACTGCTTGTTTGAACGTTTGGTTAAAAAGAGCTCCCTTCATGCCGTTTCTCCTGTGTAGACCTCTCACGAGATGGTCATCCAGTGCCTGTCCAAAATAGCTACTCATCCTTTTCACGGTAAGATGTAATGTGTGCCTGGCTAGTTGTCGTGCTCGAGAGTTTAAAGGCTCAAAGACGATGACTTCGCAGTCGGATGTGAATAATTTCAAGTCAACTAAAGCAACCCCATCGGGTATGTGAGCAGCGCTGTGTTGCTGTGACATTCCAGCACGGGTCTCTGACACCCACTAACGGCTATGTTGACGATCTTTCAGCCATTCAAACGTGTATAGAACTGAAACTATCAACAACAACAAAAAAGATATACAGTATCCCAAAACATGAGAAAAGCTTGCGCATGCTGTACACTGACTACTTTCCATTGAGATATTGCATATATGCAGTATCGTGTACTGTGTATATACGATATTTTTTTGGGGGGGTAATGGCGATGCATATGTTTCTCTTCTTTTTTCGTGAACGTTTTGATTGACGACTCTCCTTTCCTCCGCCAGTTATGTCAGTGCGTTGTATGGCCCAGTTTGTTGGCAGAGAGGTCAAGTACAGGTAGGACCTTCCACATAATGTATCATATCAAACCTCTGGGATTTCATTTTACACAGTTGTCACTTACAATGACATATGAAAGTCGCACAAGCCTCGCATTTGCTCCACAGAAGCCTTCCACCATATGTGACAATGTTTAATCAAAATGGGCTACGCTAACACATTGGGAGCTGCTGTCAGCTACTAAATAGCAGTGCATTAAAAGCCATTTTTGTGAATTTGCTGTTGTGTTCACAGTGGAATTTTCAGTAGTATCGGCAGGATTTTTAAAGAAGAAGGAGTCGCTGGATTCTACGTGTGAGGCATCCTCATTAGATTTCACTACAAGTCTGTGTGGCTTAGCTAGCGAGCGCTGTGAATTGACCGTTGTTGTGTCCGCAGTGGTTTAATGCCTCACATGCTCGGTGAAGTCCTCTTCTTGTGGTGTTGCAATCTACTGGCTCACTTTATTAACACCTACGCTGTAGACGACAGTGTAAGTTCATTCTCTTCACGTACACTAACAGCAGTTATTCACGATCGGCTTTGGTTGGGGGGGAAATATTTGAACAATGCAAGTTAAATGTTAGAAAGTCGACCAGAATGGTGCTGCCCAGCATAAATGTTTTATTTATTTCATTTTTTTCCCCCAAAATGTTCTCATTAGAATGAGAAAATTTCTCGTTCAAACGGGAAACAAGTTTCTTCCCCCCCCCCATGTCCCTTTAGGGGCTCTGTACACAGCACTCCATATTGATAGAAAAAAACAACTGTTGAAATTTTTGGAGATTTATTAGAAAAGAGTGTGAAATATCACACAGCCATAATTATTCAGACCCTTTGCTGTGACACTCATATATTTAATTCGGGTGCTGTGCATTTCTTCTGATCATCCTTAAACTTGTTCTACATCTTCATTGGAGTCCAGCTGTGTCTAATAATACTAATTGAAGTTGATTAGGAAAGCCGCATACCTGTCTATATAAGACCTTAGAGCTCACAGTGCATGTCAGAGCAAATGAGAATCATGAGGTCCAAGGAACTGCCTGCAGAGCTCAGAGACGGAATTGTGGCAAGGCACAGATCTGGCCAAAATTGCTAAAAAAAAAATGATGCTGCACTTAAGAGCACAATCCTGAAATGGAAGACGTTCGGGACGATCAGAACCCTTCCCGTCCGGCTAAACTGAGCAATCGGGGGAGAAGAGCCTTGGTGAGAGAGTAAAGAAGAACCCAAAGATCACTGTGGCTGAGCGCCAGAGATGCAGTCGGGAGATGGGAGAAAGTTCTAGAAAGTCAACCATCACTGCAGCTCTTCACCAGGCGGGGCTTTATGGCAGAGTGGCCCGACGGAAGCCTCTCCTCAGTGCAAGACGCATGAAAGCCCGCATGGAGTTTGCTAAAAAAAAAAAAAAAAAAAACACTTGAAGGACTCCAAGATGGTGAGAAATAAGATTATCCGGTCGAATGAGACCAAGACAGAACTTCTTGTCCTTAATTCTAAGCGGTGTGTGTAAAGAAAACCAGGCACTGCTCATCACCTGTCCAATACAGTCCCAACGGTGAAGCATGGTGGGGGCAGCGTCATGCTCTGGGAGTGTTTTTCAGCTGCACGGACAGAACGACTGGTTGCATTCGAAGGAAAGATGAATGCGGCCAAGTACAGGGATACCCTGGACGAAAACCTTCTCCAGAGTGCTCAGAACCTCAGACTGGGCCGAAGGTTCACCTTCCACAAGACAATGACCCGAAGCACACAGCTAAAATAACGAAGGAGTGGCTTCAGAACAACTCAGTGACTGTTTATGAATGGCCCAGCAAGAGCCCTGACTTCAACCCAAGTGAGCATCTCTGGAAAGACCTGAAAACGGCTGCCCACCAACGTTCACCATCCAACCTGACAGAACTGGAGAGGATCCCCAAATCCAGGTGGGAAAAACTTGTTGCATCATTCCCAAAAAGACTCATGGCTGTATTAGCTCAAAAGGGTCCTTCTACTAAATACTGAACAAAGGGTCTGAATACTTATGGCTGTGATATTTCTGTTTTTCCTTTTTAATAAATCTGCAAAAATTTCAACAATTGTTTTTTTTTCTGTCAATATGGGGCGATGTGTGTACATTAATGAAGACAAAAAACAAACTTAAATGATTTTAGCAAATGGCTGCAATATAACAAAGAGTGAAAAATGTAAGGGGGTCTGAATACTTTCCCTACCCACTGTAGCACCCTTATGATATATGGTGTGTATATATAAATATATAGTCGCCGATAAATGTTTCCAAAGGTCCAGTCAAATTTTCTGTCGTACACACATTACATAAATGTTCTGTAATTGAGTCCATCACCCACCCATGCCTCAGGAAAAAGTCTCATACGCCTTACATATCCTCTGCAATACATATATAAAAAAGAATGCACATACATTATTGACATTAGTTCTGGTTGTGTTTTTGTTGTTTGCTTTGTTTCTACAGTTCAGCCAGGCCTCAGCGGTGAGAAGTTACACAAAGTTTGTGATGGGTGTAAGTTCAACATTCTTACGGTACACACGCACCGTTTCCCCTGTGCCTCAAAGTCAGTAGTTGTTCTCTCTAGTTTGCAGTGAGCATCTTAACTTATCCATTCATGCTGGTGGCTGACGTTATGGCGGTCAACAATTGTGGGTGAGTCACTCCTTGAAACGCATCATATTCTTACTATACATGAATATTGGCAGTTCATAGCACACCCCAGTTAATTCAGTATTTTTAAAATGTATTTTTTTTTGGGGCTGCTGTCTATTTCTATGTAAACGTCTCAAGTGACACACATCCCATATGGCTGTGTTTACACTGACAGAACACATGAAACAACCTGCATGCGCAGATGCCCACATTGCACGTAAATAACACAAGTTATGACAACATGGAAGTAACAATGATAGCGTGGTTATAGAAAGCCTACACACCCATGTTCAAATACTATTTTTTTTTTGGTGATATAAACAAAACGAGATCAACATAAATTTGTTTGAAAACTTCTTCTACCATTAATGTGACCTATAACTTCAAAATAAGGATGGGAGGTGGACACAAATGGCCAGCATAGAGCCCAAAGGGCTAATGTGTTTGTGTTGTTTGGGCACACGTGGGTGTACTATATATACTGTTTGCAAGAGAAAGTATGTGAACTTTGCAATTACCTGGATTTCTGCATGAATTAGTCATGAAATAATGTTTTAAAATGTGAAAATAAAGTGTGATCTTCATCCAAGCTCGAACAATAGGCAAGCAGTATTTGTAAACTAAAACCACACAAACAAAAGGAATGGTGGGAAAAAGTCACGTTTCCAAGAGCTAATCAAAAGTCACAACTCGGCTAACCTGTAGTTCAGGCAATGTAATGAAATTGACAGCGTATTTTATGGCAAGTTTATGCAGAAAACCAGGTAATTCCGAGATCGTCACATCCTTATTCTAGCAACAGGGCATCAGTATATTTTGAAGATGTCAAGCTCACATTTACAGATGTGCGCTTTTCTGCTGCATTTACTGACATCTGATACGTTTCAGATATTTACCCACATTTGGAAGAGAAGTTCTCAGATTCTGTGCGTTTCCCCCTGTTTATGCTGTCATGATGCATATTTCAACTGTGCCACTTGAGAGCAAAAAACACAATTGTGTGAAATGACTTGAATCATGTAGTGTAAATACTACATGGTGTTTTTTCGAGGAGCAGCCACTATCTGCTGGGTACCTTCCTCTGCTTGTTGATGGTGGTTAAATCCTGTTTGATCAGGTGGACGATCGGTCAATTGTACTTTTTAAAGCCAGGAAGAAGAAAAAAATAAAGTACATTACATTATTTTGATGACCATTTTGTTAGTTTGACTGCAGGTCTTCCTCCTCACTCGCCCATCTTCACATCCTGGCTGCATTGCTGGAATTACCTCAGCCACAAGGTATTCTATTATTCTGTTCTTGAATATGTAGATGGTGACTCTGTTGACTTTAAAGTTAAGTTCCTTGTTGTCAGGGTCTCTTATTTCGAGGATCCAGCTTCTTTTCTCGCCGCGTGCCTGTGACCTCCATCGACTGATGTCACCATCATCATCAATATCATGTACTGGACTGCCATCATTGCAACTATTTAAGTGACATTCAAAAAGTTTGATAGTTTTATGTAAACAAAATATGTCACAACGAATAGAATAAGAAGACACAATTGATTTATTGATAATTTTTTTTTCCCTTTTTAAGGCACGGTGTATGAGTGGCTAGCATGTCTGCCTCACAGTCATGAGGTTGGGAGGTTAAATCTGGCCTCTTGTCTTCCTGTGTGGCATTTGCATGTTCTCCCTGTGCTTCTGTGGGGTTTCTGCGTACTCCAGATTCCTCCCACATTCCCAAAATATACATCTTAGGCTCAGACTTAATTGTCCAAAGGTATAAATGTGAGCATGAATGGTTGTCTAAATGTGCTCTGATTGGCTGGCAACCAGTTGAGGATGTGCACCACCTCACTCCCAAAGTCAGCTCGGAAAGGTTCCAGCTCACGAGTGAGGGTGGATGAGGAAATTGATGGATGGGTTGTTTTTCCCTTTAAAAAAAAAAAAAAAAAAAAGTTCTCTGGCTTCTTGTTTAGTCATCAGTTTCAACAACAGTCAACAGTTTTTGTTAAGACAAGCATCTCATTAGCACATCCTGTTGAATTTGGTGAAATGCTGAAGGCCACTTCCATCAGTCCACAGAAAGCAGAAAACCGTCCAATGTCAATATTTTGCATCAGAACAGATATGAAATGTGATTAAACTTGGTGACTTTGAACAAAGTGTGGGCAATGTTGATGAAGACAAAATATGGAAAAAAAAAAATGTTTGAGATGGACAAAAACCCTTGTTAGTTAAAACCATATCATTGAGCATATGGGACTGTGTCACCTCGTTTCCGTTATGGGTTGAGGATTTCAAAAGGGTTTTGTGAGATCGATTGTTCTGACATTTGAGTCAGAAGTTAAATAAAGAGCTCCTGTCCTGAAGTCAAACTTTCTCCTCCTGTTTTACTTTAGACTCTGCAATGTTCTTTCCCAGTGTAGTGTTACCAGTGGATTTCTTTACTGTATTGACCATATAAAACTGGAATACATTGGCTCATTCAGTAGAGTGCAGACCTCTTCCATGGCCGAACTGTTAAAATGAAAACAAAAAATAAAAATAATTGTACATCTTCGGCGTCTTAACTCTTTGTTCATGGAAGACGAACACAGGGCTACGGTGCCATTTTGATTTGGGTGGAGTGGGATTTGGGAGTATTTCCTTGTGTGTTTTTTGGACATGGCAAATATAGATGATTCTGATTTAGCCAGATCCTCACCTAAATCTAATGGGTTCTTCCATGGTCCATGCACCACCCATCTATGAAATAGTGTGGAAATTGGTTTTGGACTATTTAAGGATTTATTTTTCAAAATGTTTATTCTACAATATGCAGACTGGGAGCCAGCCCTACTGTGATGCAACACTGCCACCTAGTGGTCATTAGACTGGCTCGGCAAGCAGAGGTGATTATTACTAACTGCAAATCATATATTTGAACATGCTTGCACATCATGGTGAGTTTTATTTGGTGACATTCTAAACTAACAATTTCCCCCCATTAAGTTATTTTGAGTTGTCTTGGCCTACAGTATAAAAAAATATTGTG
Organism: Phycodurus eques; assembly: GCF_024500275.1. NCBI lineage: Eukaryota > Metazoa > Chordata > Actinopteri > Syngnathiformes > Syngnathidae > Phycodurus > Phycodurus eques. The sequence goes on from NC_084525.1 coordinate 30,640,232, forward strand.
GGAACTTCTGACTTTAGTTCAATCAGTGTGTCCATCATTCGGAATGTTGGGACTATTATCTCACAGGGAAAGTGGAGTTGATGCAGTTGAGGAGACGGCATGGTTAAGTGCAGAGTACTTCATTGTCAAATAGCAGAGAAAACAACAAAAATCAGCACAAAGTGGTTTAAATAATAATTATAATGTACATCGCACTTCGAGATGATTACAGAAGCAAACATACACACGAGCATCCTTTGTAACAACACACAGATCGTATCACGGCAACATGGGCTCTATTGCTTTGAAGGCGACTGAGCACAATTACTCCAGTAACAGATCACTTCCTTTATAAAAAAAAAAAAAAGGGTACCCTGCCAAAAGGAAAATGTCCACTGAAGGCTTTTCTAAAATAACAATGTGCTCATCATCTTTATCATATATTACAGGTAATAAACTTTCATACAATTAGAAATGGATGCCAATTTGTCTTATAAAAACACATTAAATGTTGCATGGCTGATGTAAAAAGGCAATATGATGATACAGTCATAAAACACGCTACAAAGTGATTTGAGCAAGCCGTTGGGTTTGAAATGTGACAATACGATGTCATCGGAAACAATGTCACAGCTTTGGATAGCATCATTTGCATGTTTGACCAAACTTGACTTGTGGGAGCGTACATAAAATTTCCATTTGTAAAATCGATTAAATCATGGTTATTTTAAACAAAAGATCATCTTAAAAGCAAAGACAATTGTGGACGTCAATTCAATAACTTGGGTGTGATCAAATAGAATCACATTTCCTTCCAAAATAGTATTTTGTGCATTCAAACAATCAGCATTTGGAATTATTGGGAGTAAATAAACAGAAGTGTTACACCTTAAGACTTACATTCATTTTAGAAGACAGCATACTGGAAATTGTGGCCATGGGAGCGGTCTGGCCTTCTAATTACAGCTCACGAGTGAACATTGCGCATGTGGACCGGGTTGAGAGCGTGTTTAAAAATAAAGCACATGGCGTGACTCCAGTTTCAACTAAATGCACAAAGGCCTCGCTTACGTCGACGAGAGCAAAGGAGCTTCAGATCGGTTGAGTTCGGACAAGAGACCTCGATGGATGTGCTCCCGTCCACCTTAAAGAGGATTTTTGTGTTAGCGTCCATGGGAATGTTTGTTATTTCACCATTAACTACTGCTTTTGTTCGTGGAGCCCCATCCCAAAAAGAAAACCAGTTGCCAAACGATGAGGCCAGACTAGAACATCACATAAGGTGCTCTGTAACATGTTAAATTCCCTCTTGTCATCATCAAGCAAGTCTTGTATAAAACGAGCATTTTAAGTTATTACGCAGGGACATGAAGGAGAGAGGTTCTTGATGCAGTCTTTGGTTGGACACCATTCAGCGCTCGCAGCAAACATATTTGGACAAAATCCCTGAAGAGAGCACTCGACGCCTGTCAAGTGTCTAATAAATGTGGAGCATAGAGAAAACAAAGAGGCCGCTGGTTGGAAAGAGGAAAAAGGTGCTGGCTTTGAAAGAGGGAATGTGATGTCGCTGGTATTTGAGTTCAAACCAAATATCCCACCGCCGCTTCGGCTGACATAACGGTCAAGAGAAGAGAATCCTTGGAGAGCAGGAAGGTGGCCCTGGTAGCATCAGAAAAAGTGACGATGGAGAGCAAAGAAGGCAGCGATTTTTACCGTGCAAAGCGATCGACGGGAGCCCTTTTCCAAACAAATTCCTCATCTCCCCAGCGGGCGACATCAAGTTGTCCATGCTGGGACAGGTGTTAGGACGAGGACTTGTTGGTGGGCTGCTTCATCTCTTGGTGGACTTCATGTAGGATGGGATAGCTCCTCGAGCGGTGAGGCCTTCGAAGCGTTTGTAGGTGTAGTTGATGAACACCCAGTCTTTATTCTTCAGGTCGGCGTCCGAGTGGTTGGAGACCTGAGTGGCTGGAGGAATACACATTCACGTCAGGTCAGCACGCAACATGTGGTGGTGGAAATTTGTAAGAGATTATGACAACAAAACTCTTATTTAAGGAGACAAGCCATGGAAAAGTGACTTTTAGTTGTGTACAAATAGCTTGACTTATGAGTTTATTTTGCACCCTAATCACCCCGTTACAAGCCATCACAATAAATAATTCACAAAGGTTATATTTATTCAGACTTGGAACAGAAAGACAACTGGGTCCTCTTTCAAATAAACGCACAAGGTGAAGTCGAACAGAACCAAGCCTAGGCCTGTCACGATATCATTTTTTAGGATGATATATTTTCCCCCAAAACTATCACGACAATATCGTTGTTGTTTTTTTATGCCTTGGAAATCATGAAAAATAAGGCCCGCCTTCAGGGCTGCAGGACTGTGTGGTTGGTCCGCTGGAGACGAGCCCTTCACCTGGCAATCAAATGCGTTCGCTGTAGTCAACAACTGGTTGAATAAAAGTGTGCCGCTGAGGTTTTGCTTAATAAACAGTTAACTTTCCTGTGTGTGTTAATTGGGGACGAACACACACAACTCGGAACGAGGCGCTATACTGACCGCATTGAAAGACGCCAGGAGTAAATAGAGAGGGAAATCACAACTGTCGGGTTCTTTGCAGTTTGTGACCGCGCACGACTGACCAACGGTGAAGCAGAACAACGGAGACGTGCCCTTCACTGACAATTCACGATATTGACGACGGGGATTTTCAAATGAAAAGTCGGTGCTTACAGCCTAATGTTATGGTTTAGTTTACGTATAAACTGTATTTGCTTCCATTGAGTTGCATGTCGTGATTGCACTCTTTAATAGTATAGTTATTCAGTTAGCCCTTGATAAATATGAAATTCTTTGATAAATTGTATTTTTTTATTATCGAACATTTATTCTTATTTGAAGTTTCATTTTGCACAGAAAACGTAACGATATTGTTTGTTGAAAAGCGGGGCAATACAAATACAGACACTTTCCCCAACATGAGGAATAATCGTTATAATCACAATTACAATATTGATCAAAATAATCGTGATTATCATTTTGGCCCTAATTGTGCAGCCCTCGTGAAAGCCCTAGTGGCTTGTTTCAAATGGACTAAATGTGTGATTGCAATCATACCTGTTGGTGTGAGGATATCAGAATCGGGGAATTCATCAAAGTTTGAGGTGTCGTCGATGCTTTTAATCTCAATGGGGATGGCGGCCGGCCTTTCTCTGCAGATCCAAGCAGGTTGTCATGTTAACTCATTTTGCATGATCTCATCACTACTTCAATGTGTAATTTACAACTACTCTGTATGTATCAACCTAATCCAGGAGTACGACTCTTACATGAGACACAAAGTACGATAGCGTTGTGCGTCTTTGCTCGTTCCTGTGTGACGTCTTTTTCTCCAAACGGGGTCTTTAAATAGCAGGGACATGCTTTCCACCCGCTGGGTGTGCAAGTCATAAAAGAAGGTGTGGTCACCCGCATTCCCGCCACATTCTGATCTCGACTAAGACGACAATCACTCACTTGTTTTGATACACTCACGATTTGATCGTGCATCTGGTCAGATTAAAAAGCCACACAGATGTGAAGTAGATTAACCTCGGGACAAACTTTAGCTGTATGTGTTTATAATTTACAGTGAGGATTATTGCTATGCTGCATTAAATAAAACTGGGGATATTGGAAAGTTCAAAACCCTAGCATTTCTTGTGTTAACCAACCAAACAGCTGAGCTTTTCTTCACATTTGTAGTTTGTGCTTAAAATACATTTATGTGCACACTGTTGCTCAAATATGGAATGAACAGTCGCAACCTGATATGGTCATAGTCCACGCCCTCAAAGAACGGATTAGTCTTGATTTCTTCCACACCAGCAGCACCGGTCCTGTGCTCCTCTTCACAGCAGAACCTGCACCCAAATAAAAAGCCTTAAGGCTTCTTTATACTCGCGCTGACGTCACTGCGGCTGTCCCGCGCGTAGTTTGCCTTTATATTCGAGCGCAACCCAGGCGCACTGTTCTGAAAATGTACTGCAGTTCACCTCCAAGTCGGGGGTGTCGCTACGGCTGGTATTAGCTAGGACACCACAGGGTGGAGTTTCCTCTGCATTTTATTGGCCATTTCCGGAAGCCGTTTTTCCTTTCCTTTCAGTAACAAGGAACAAAGCAACAACAATGGCGACCGTGGAACAGTGTCTGCTAGAATAAATGGACCTAGATGACCAGATGATACCTTTAATTATGCTGCAAAAATCGATCAGAGAAGGCGGCGGCGTAGATGGTATATAGAACCAAGGGGCACGCTGAGTACGTCATCACAGCCTGTGACTAAAACGGACCAATCACGAGAGATTACCTCCGCAGCGTTCGACGCGCAGCAACAATTTTTGCCAGTGCGCGTGTCAAGGTACGCAGAGGGGCCGCGCGGG